>NC_092422.1:40127142-40453607 GCF_036169615.1 Heliangelus exortis
TAGTTGTGTTAGTACTAATATTGAAGTTAATCACCTGACTTCACCAGTGTCTCCTAAGAACCACTTGCTTCCCAATCAATGCTCTGGTACCCTTTTGAAGAAACATAAGAAGGTGCAATAAGGTTAATTGTTCTCAGTACATCATAAAGAGAATGATGCAGCCTCCCTTCTATTAAACAAGAAATACTTCTATTAAAGTATTACTTGTCTCTCACATTTAATTCCCAATACATACTATTATGTTGCTTACTTAAATAATGAAAATATTTAGATAAATATTTAGAAATATAATTATTTTCTGCATGCCACTTATTGTTAAAAGTATTCTTGATACATAAAAGAAAAAAAATTTTTAAACAAAATTCTAAGAATGAGGATCTAGAAGCCCAGAACTCCCTGTGCCTAATCAAATCAGATTTGATTAAATTTGATTTGGATTTGTTTAAAAGAAACTCCTGGATTTTTAAAATAAATGTGAAGGGGAGCAAGGGGGAATCCCATATGGTAAACCTTATGTTCTAGTGACTAAGAGGGGAAGAAGAGAGAAGGGATTTCAGGGCACTGTGTTTGCAGAGCTCTGGAGTAAAGTCCATTCTAGTATGTGCTGCAGGTGGAACAGTCTCTCAGTCTCTTCAGAGCAAGGGTACCTAGGCACAGGGTGCTGGGCAGAAGTTGGGCTTCCTGTTCTATTCCACAACCACAGAAAGGCTTTTACCAAAGTGATAGACCATGGCTGATGAGTAGCTACTGGCACAATAAGCCTGAAACCATTGTGTCAGACCTACATTTGAAGGCAACTGACAATATTTTTTAAAAAAATCTCAAAAGGAGGGGAAGTATGAATGGAATTGTATAGCATTGAAAAGCAATGTATTAGATCTGTGACTTCTGGGCAAGTGTTACTTGAATTGAACAGTTCTAGAAATACTTGAAGGAAAAATTGATCAGTGAAGGCTTCCTGAAAAATCTACTTAAAAAGGGAAACTTCTACACTATCAATAAAACATCATTTGACGTTAGCTGTCAACACTGCAAAAGTTATTTTTAAAATTGCTTTAGATTTCTAACCAGCAAACATGACATGCATTACATTTACTCATGTAGCAATTGAAATATTTGTAACACATACCAGAGTGCCAATAATTGAACCTGATGTCCCAAATTATCTATTTCTCTGTCTTAAAACAGAGCCCTGCAAAGAGCTGGAAATACACTGAATTCATAACTTTTAAAGGGGATACTTTTTGTTAAAAGTAGCAAATTAGCACTTCTGGAAAATCAGTTTACTGAACAGCGTCTTCAGAATGTTCTTATCTTTAGTGTGTAAGCTTTGGAGCTCAAAAGCAGGAAACAACTTGTCTGCAATGTAAAAGTTATTTATGACCTTGCATCTTTCAATTTCTTATGATAATTCTCTAACAATAATCAACTGAAAGGGCGAATTTCAGATTTCTGGACTGCACGAAGGATTTATTTTTGCAAGAGTGATTGTCTAAAAATAGTAAGAATGTTAATGTAAAGGGGAAGATGAGAAGCAGGGCAGTCCAAATTATCTGTTTCCTGAACTGTTTGGTGTGCTATATCTAACTAAGATTTGGTTTTATTTTTTTAATTAAAATTGTTTATTCTTTATAATACTATGTTCAATGATCAGAAGCTTTCAAAATCTTCATGAATTGAAAAAAGCAGTAACTTGAATATTTACTTGCATCCTGCATGAGTATCCTTTTAAACATAAGGGAAAAGTTACACAAGTGGGTGAATGTGTCAAATAATTAAAGATCCCTCAAATAAATTGCCTGTATTGTCTGTCCTATTTTGTAGTCTTCAATTCGATGTGAATTATTTATTTTATGAAAAAGTGAGTATTTTTTATATTTGTATCATTGTTTTGTAGAAGAAAAGTATTGTGCAAATTATTGTAGAAATCATTTGACCATTCTCTAACTGTACTTGATGCATGGGTTGGCACATGTTGCACAAAACGGTCATTGTTTACATTAAATTAACTTCAGTAGTTTTTTACTACTACTGTCTTTTAACACACACAACTAAGTAGTGGAACAGAATAAAGACATCTCTTTCATACCTAGGTTGTTTGGTTTTTTTGCTACATTTTGCAGCCTTTTATTTGAATGCTGGCTATAACATATATTGTGTGGGTGGGGACCTTGGAGAACAAAGGGAGCTTGGCAAACGTTTTCTCATACCTACAGTTAAAAAATGGGTTGAGTTACTTTAATATATGGTCCTGAATTAAAAGTGTAGTGCCAGTTTTTTTAAAGCTTCCCAATAAGCCTTTAATTGTGCTACCACTGTTCTAAAAGCATCTCCTTTAAGGGGGGGTATGTTTTTTTTTTTCTGTTGCAATCAGTTCAGTGTGTTAATTGTATATAAAGAAATATCTAGACAGTTACAGGGCAGTCAGCCTCACCTCCATCCCTGGAAAAATGAGGGAGCAGCTTTTGTTCTGGAGGTCACCTCTAAGCACATGGAAGTTTATCAGGAGCAGTCAGCATGGATTTACCAAGGGGAAATCATGCTTGACTCATCTGATTGCCTTCTGTGATGTTGTGACTGAAGGGGTAGATGCAGGGAGACCAGTGGGTGTAGTCTACCTTGACCTTAGCAAGGCTTTTGACACAGGCTCCCATCACATCCTCGTGAGCAAGCTCAGGAAATGGGGGACAGAACAATCTGCAGTGAGATGGGTTAAGTACTGGCTGCAGCCCAAAGAGTGGTGGCCAGTGGCAGAGTCCAGCTGGAGACCTGTGACTCATGGAGCCCCCAAGGATCAGGGCTGGGTCAGTCCTGTTCAGCATCTTTATCAATGACCTTGATGATAGGAGAGTGTCTTCTCAGCAAGTTTTCTGATGACACAGAGGTGAGAGGAGTGGCTGACACCCCAGAAGTCCGTGCTGTAATTCAGAGGGATCTAAACAGGCTGGAGAGTTGGGCAGAGAAAAATTTAATGAACTACAAAAAGTGTAAAGTTTTGCATCTGGGTAGGAATAACCCCAAGTACCAGTACAGGTTGGGAACTGAGTTCTTGGGAGCTCTTGGAAGGGGAAGGAGACCTGGGGGTGCTGGTGGACGGAAGGATCACCATAAGCCAGCAATGTGCCCTTCTGGCCAAGAAAGCCAGTGGCATCCTGGGGTGCATTAGAAGGGGGGGGGGGGGGTGTGTAGGTTAAGAGAGGTTCTAATCGCCATCTGCTCTGCCCTGGTGAGGCCCCATCTGGAGTATTGTGTGTCCAGTTCTGGGCACCTCAGTTCCAGAAGGACAGGGAACGGCTTCAAAGAGTCCAGTACAGAGCATCCAGGATGATTATAGGAGTGGAAAGTCTCCTGAGAAAAGGCTGAGGGAGCTGTGTCTCTTCAGCATGGATGAGAGTGAAGGGCAACCTCATTGTTAATATATTAATAGGTAAAGGGAGAGAGGCAGGAGGATGGTGCCAGGCTCGTCTCAATTATGCCCCAATGATAGGACAGTAGGCAACAGATACAAGTTTGAGCATAGGTGATTCCACAAAAACAAGGAGAAATTTTTTCACTGTGAGGGTGACAGAGCACAGGCACAGGCTGCCCAGGGAGGTTGTGGAGTCTCCTCTGGAGACACTCAAAACCCACCTGGACAAGTTCCTATGTGACCTCCAGTAAGTGACCCTGCTTTGGCAGGAGTGTTGGGCTTGATCTTTCAAGGTGCTTTCCCAGACCTCACTCTCTGTGATTCTGTCTCCTTTTATAAAAAGCACTTTGTAAATCTGATCAATCCTTTAACACCAATGACAACATTCAGGAAGCTGAGTACATGTAGCCAAGTGATATCAACTGGGACCCACGCATCAGCCAAGGAAAGCCCTGAGAAGTGACTACTGTGTAAGTTTGTGAGGTCTTAACTCTTGAAAGATGACTGTGGAACCTTTTTTAGTACATGGGACTGCAGTTTTTTGGCTCTGAGTGCTGGGAGTCGGCATCAACAGAACCAGTCTATGAAAACTACTGTAATCCCAGGCACGTTGGAGGATTGTTGCACTAAAATGAACTTGCAGAATTCTAGAGCTACCACCCCAAAGAAAGCTTGGTCTCCTTCATCCATGAGCCAGCAATGTGCCCTTGTGGCCAAGAAGGCCAATGGCATCCTGGGGTGCATTAGAAAGGGTGTGGTTAGTAGGTCAAGAGAGGTTCTCCTCCCCCTCTATTCTGCATTGGTGAGGCCGCACCTGGAGTATTGTGTCCAGTTCTGGGCCCCTCAGTTCAAGAAGGACAGGGAAGTGCTTGAAAGAGTCCAGCGCAGAGCTACTAAGATGATTAAGGGAGTGGAACATCTCCCTTATGAGGAAAGGCTGAGGGAGCTGGGTCTCTTTAGTTTGGAGAAAAGGAGACTGAGAGGTGACCTCATCAATGTTTTCAAATATGTAAGGGGTGAGTGTCAGGGAGATGGAGTTAGGCTTTTCTCAGTGGTGACCAGTGATAGGACAAGGGGTAATGGGTGTAAATTGGAGCATAGGAGGTTCAAGTTGAATACCAGAAAAAATTTTTTTACTGTAAGGGTGACGGAGCCCTGGAACAGGCTGCCCAGGGGGGTTGTGGAGTCTCCTTCACTGGAGACATTCAAAACCCGCCTGGACACGTTCCTAGGCGATGTACTCTAGGGGGCCCTGCTCTGGCAGGGGGGGTTGGACTAGATGATCTTTCGAGGTCCCTTCCAACCCCTAGGATTCTATGATTCTATGATTCTATGATGCCTGTGCTGGGAGTTCAACACTGAGTCCAGGAGCACACTAAAAATTACCTCAGTCCTCCCAGTGTATAAAACATGCTTTAGGGCTGCATAGCCAGGTGATGCAGCTGGAATATGACAGTACAATTCAATGCACAGATTGGGATTCTTTTGGCAAATTCTAACCAGTAATTCTAGCCCCTCAGCATCTTGGCAACACAAAGATCACTGCAAAACTTGTAACTGGTGGAATATTTGCTCAACACAAAATTGAAAAAATGAATCTTTTTTTTCAAGGCAGTTCATCAGAGGCTAAGCAATGACTTAAAATTCCCTTAAGGTCTAGGACAAAGACTAATGCATTTTTATGATGTGGTTCCTCTGTTAATCTTTGCATCATGTGCATATACTCACAGCTAATCTCCTGTCAATGAGATGTGCTCCAGAAGGAAGTGCAAGTCTGATGAATTCATATTTCAAGCATAAATTCTGTTACAATATTTGACCAGTAACTAACACAAATTCCAGTTCTGAGGAAGTAAAGAGAACACACTGAAGAAACTGACTTTTCACAGACTTGAGTGGCCTTAAGGCTGTCAAAAAAACCAAACAAACCAAATAAAAAAAACAACAACACATAGAAACAAAACAAAAAAACCCACTAAAACTCTTCCTTGACAGCAGACACATTTATTTTCACCCACAGGACAAAACTGCACACATACTTTGTTTTAAAACTATTGTTCCCTTGCATACATGTATTAGTAAAAAGTTTTTTTTTTAAAAAAACATCAGTCTTACAAATTATTAAAATGTGTATTTAAAAGTAAACAAAATCTGTTTATAGGGTTTTGCCCATAGGGAAAAATATGTAAATACAAATAATTGATGTGTGACTTTATTAACTTTTATACCCAGCTATTTTTGTAGCTTCTTTTTCTTTTTCTCTGGTTCATTCTTGCTGCTTATCTCTGTAGATAGAGTTGCTGGCACATCACCTCCTAGTAACTACAGTAAGAAAAAAAAAATAATTTAGAACATTTTAATTCAATCTTAGCTTATACTATCTTGATAAAACTTGAGTTTACTTGTACAGACCTTTTACAAACACGGCACCAACATCAGAAAATCCTGTGAACAGTCACCTAGAAGGTGTCCCATTGTACAGAACAATCAAATCACAGATAGAACACTCAACTGAAGTAAAAGCTGGAAAAATCTAAAGGGAAATCCAAGCAGCAGCCCCCCCATGAATAAATTGCCACCAGTTCTTTAGCACAAGTTTGTATGTGCTTCTCAGCTGTTTGCCAGAGGTTAGCAAGTACTTAGGAGCTGCTGCAAATGAGAGTGATGAAAAGGGGTCTTAACCTAGCAATTTAATTTGTTTTTTAAATAATCACCACAGCAGTGTTTTCTGAAGTGCTGCTTCTGTCAGGCTCAGGACAAAGCCAGCATTTAGCTTTGGTGGAAACTGGAAAAACTTTAGGAGTAAGTGGAAAATACTTCTAAAGCAAGGAACAAGAATGAAGAAAAGCTTGTATGCTTACAGAGACTTGTTCTCAAGGAAAGAGATCATTAAGAGGCATGCTCTGCCCTTGAGAATATGGAAATGAGTGGCATTCAAGCAGATGACATGATATACATTTAAGTAGGGTTCATAAACAATTGGGCCAAGACCAGACACGTGTGTGCTCCTCTATGCTTGAGTCTATGGTAAAGTGTAATGTCTGATTAGTGAAGGTAACTGGCACTTCAGAGGCCTGATGCCTGGTTATACCAGGTTATGAATTACATGAAAGTGACAACAGCATCTATCAGTAGACAAATTATGTCATTGTATTAGAGTAACACAGGCACCTACACTGGAATACAGCCCACTCCTGCAAGATGAAGGTGATGGTTTTGGTCAGCTAGTTGGGGTGGCAATGACCAGGACATGCTAAGGAGTACCAGAAAGGCTGGGAGAGAGAACAAGTAATTTGATAACAAAAAATTTCTGTCACTGGGATCTGCTACTGCCCCTTCAGTATCTAGGAACAAGCTAAAATTATGGTATTGGCTTTGCTGCAGAACAAGGAGCTTCACAGAACTAGTACAAGAAATGGAAGGGGAGGAAAAAAATCAGTGGGCATTAGCCTTACTTTGGGCCATTTCAGATAAACAGAGTCTGTCCCCCATGGACTGGAGTCACAGCAACAAAAGCATTATGTTCACAACAAGCACCACCTATTTAGCTCAAGCACTGGCAGCTCAGTGTGTTAATGCACAGCAGGATGCAAAGTTTCTTTCAACTAAAACTTCACTATCTACTCCCACTCTCTGAAATCATGAGGACTGCCTTCAACTCAAGCTAATGTAACAGCTCAAAGGTCAACATATTTACATAGGTTTGGAAACATGATTTTTCAGAAAAAAAGAAATAATAATGTTTGACTGTATAAACAACACAGTTTAGTTTAGGTTTTCTTTTTCCCCTGTGATTACTGATACTCCAACCACCTGTTTACAAAAAAAAAGAAAAAAAAAAAGAAAGAAGGAAAGAAAAAAGAAAAAAGGTCATGTGTAAAGTAATGAAAGTAAACAGTTTTATAGTATCAGACACAATATTCAGCAGACCTGAGGTGTGAGACCAGCTGTGGTCCCTGATGCACTAGAAGCTAGAATTGAAGTCTTAAGACCAGAGAAACAGTTATGAGGACATTACAGTTCTTGCAACACTATCAAGAGAGAATTCTTGCATTGTAGAAGTTGTAAGAAAGGACTGCCATTTATAGTTTATAGTCAGCAATTTTATAGTTTCCTTCTGAGCCACCCCTCACAGTTACACCATAATTCACTGGAGCAGAAATAAGTTTCTACTGAGTTTTGGCATATTTTCAAAAGGGAGATTTAATTACAGAACCATGAAATTCAAAAGATACTACCTTGAGCTACTGTATCATCATCTTTCCCATCAGTGGAAATATCCCTGATGGGCCCAGAAAGGAAATTTAATTTAGAGCACTTTAGGTTTTTCAACAGCCTGTGAAAACAGATCTGTGTTTTATTGAGAGCAGCTATGAAACAACTGCTACAATCTGCTGCTAAGTAGTTTTTCTTTTAGGTTAAATTCCAATTTTACCTTATGCTGACTTTTTTAAGCTTAGTGAACAGTAATATTTGATTGGTTGCATCAAAAATCTTGTGTCTTACCTTTGGTTCCACCAACACCATCCGAATTTTCTGATGCTGGATGTTGGAAGCATCTAACATTATGTTCACTCTAACTTTATCAAATATATGTAATGTTGTGCCTTCCACAGTAAGTGATGGTACCTGAAAGTTCAAATTTTATATAAATACTCACTGCTAACAATGCCTTATGTTTTTTTACAAACAAATGTTTTTTGCAGAAAATTATTAATGTCATGACAATAAAAGTGAACACAAATTACTATGTTGAATGTTCAGAGTTTTATATGTGGCATATACTTTTTTTGTATAATTTACTCAGCTAATTAGATACTAGTAGTATCTACTACAGAAATCAATTCCTGTCAGAACCTGTCTACTTAGGCTTATTAAGAACACAGCAGCACTATAACTACATATTAATAACCTTGCATTTTGAAAAGCCTCTCTTACCCTTATAAATCCAACAGATTTTAATTGTTCCTTAATTAAAAAAAAATTTAAAAAAGGTTGTAAAGAACAGATGTTATAAAACATAAATACCTCATTGTTGTAATCCAGTCTTGGTTTTGGTTTATCTTTTTCTTCAAAGAAGACTGTACCTTCTAAGCCATACTTGGGAATCAGAACCACAACTGCATTTTTTCTTACAAACAATATATATGCATCTTCATTCGTTACTCCTTTGTTTTTGAAGAACAGCTGTAACAAGAACAAAATACACATATTAAAAAAACCCCACGTGTACTGGGGCTTAAAAAAAAAAAAATTCAAAATGAACCTATAGTAGTAACTACACCAACTATTAAAAGCACATTAAAAAAACCCATGAACTGTTTATAACATTACTGTAAGTACTAAGCATTCATTATACTTATTAAAACACAAAAAGAATCCTCCTGGATTCCATTGTTCTAAATTTTTTAGAACCCACAATGAGATGTTGAAGCTTTTCCTCAAAGAAGCACCCCTCATTCCTAACAGTTTCTGCAGACTTGCTTTTACTTTACAAAGCACAACACAATGTTCCCCCCCCTTCCTTAAAGAAACATAAACACCAGTTGTCCACACTTGATCCTCCCATCCCAGAACTACTCACCTGTGTATGGAATGCAACAGATGCTCTTTGTGCATACTGAGCCATTTTATGCCGGTAATTGAGATTTTTACAGATATCTGCAAGTTTGTGCTTATCTGTAAGTTCTGGGTAAGTCGTGTCTGCTCCTATGGCCACTGCCAGAAGCCGATGTACTATAATGTCAGCATATCTGCAAAGGTTAAATGATCAATGAGATATCAAAACATTTTTTTTTAATTAAATTCTGAATATAATTTGGTTTTATAAATCTAATATATCTACAAGGTCTTGCAGTAATAATGGTCTGCTCGTAACTCACTGTATTAATTCAAAATCACTCTCCTAGCTGACCAAAGATACATTCTGCAGAGCCAGAATGCACAGTACTGCTTTCTAAGCTGAACATTTACAATGAAATTAAGTTTTATTTTCACACCAAAGAATGATGTTTCATCATGGCAGCTTATGCTACTCCCTTCTCCCTTTCCCATTCACTAGACAAATTTAGTATAAAATGGAATTTCCATGTCACTGATCTGCAAAGCATCCTTCCACTTGAGCTTCTTTTACATAGACTTGAGCTTCTTTTACATAAACATGAGCTTCTTTTACATAACTTCTCCTAGAACTCCAACCAGAAGTTTTTCATTCATCTGTTCGAAACTAAAATTTACTATTATGACTCCTAGAAGCACCACAAATTATTCACACAAATGCATGAGAATTTTAATTCACCTGTAAGAAACTTCACTTGAAGTGCTTCTAAGGAGCAAAATATGACAATTATTCTCCTCAAATACCTCTTGGATAAAAGAATGAACCCCCTCACTTTCCAAGATGTACAATTCCATTACAGTGCAAAAACTACAGTAGCAAGTTTCAAATTAGCAATGTTTCTATATGTAAAAAACAGTAACCTCAAAATTTAAGCTCATCTTCCACCTGAAAAATGACTGGCCTAACTCTGCCTCTGGTTACTTACCTGATGTTAAATGATGCCACAGTGCATTTCTATGCCAGAGATATGCATTAGGCACGTACTTCTCTTATTTTTATAATTCTTTTAAAAATAAATTTATGAGACCTTAGGAACAGAGACAGTGAACATGGGAGTCCACATGAAGGGTCATCATGTAAAGTTTCTGCTGTTTCAATTGAAATGTAAAGCTGAACACAAATTGTTTTGTTTTAAATAAAGAACTGTCCTGGTTTGGGCCAGGATAAAGGTGATTTTCTGTCTTGTACTTTTGCTTTTAGCTAAGTCTCTTGTAAGTAGTTGCACTTGCTGAAATTAACAGCAAGTTTCTCAGACAGTGTGTGTTTCTAGGACTGATAACACTTGATGTTTATAGTTACTGCTAGAGACTGGTGTGCAGAGCCAAGGACACTGCTCAGCTCTGAGGAAAACATAAAGAGGTCCCACCTGCATCCCTCCTTTGGGGAGGAACGGACAAGACAGATGCCAGAATTGACCAAACAGAGTATTCCATCCCATATACGTCATCCTCAGTATAAATTTGAGGGATCACGAGGGCCAAGCCGGATTTCCAGCTTCCGGCTGCCTGCCCTTCCTGCCTTTCCTGCTTCCCTTTCTTCACCCTGGCATCCTAGAAGGATCCCGTCCATTCGTCTGCCTGTGCTCCTGATCCGTGCCAGCCCTTATCTGCGTGTTCCTGCCTCCAGTTCCCAACTGCTGCCGACTCCAGGAGTCCAGCCTGGACTTTCCCAGAGCTGCCCTGCAGCCTCGGTGGTGACGTGAGAGCTACTGGGGGAAAGGGGGGAGGAATGTGGTATCCATTTTCTTGCGTATTTGTATATATTTAGTAATTTTTTCCTATTTATCATTACTGTTTCATTAAAGTTGTGTAGTTTAGTTTCCAACCCATAAGTCTCTCTCCCTTATTCTCTCTCCTTTCTTATCAGGGAGGAGAGAGAGATTAATAGAGAGCGTCTGTTACTCGGTTTAATTGCCGGGCCAGTGTTAAACCGTGACAAGAACACCACAATTTAAAGTAAAATTTCTTCACAAAAAAAAAAAAACAAAAACAAAAAAACAAAAAAAAAAAAAAAAAACAAAAACACAACTCTGTTCTCTTGAAACGTTTTTAAAATAAAAGTACCTTCTAATAGGTGAGGTAAAGTGGGTATAAATAGGTGTGGCTAAACCATAGTGATGAAAATCATTATCCATTCCAGAGCAGAAATAAACAGCTTGCATCATGCAGCGAGTGGCCAAAATTCGCAACAGTGTATTTAGGTAGGGAAATGTAGGACATTCAGCTCTGTCCAATGATTCAGCTAAAGCCTTTGCTGAATCTGTCTTCATTTCCAAATTCTGGAAGGAGGAAAGAAATAAAATAGAAAAGGTCAGGTATTACTAGCAAATATTACCACAGTATAGGTAGAAACGTAAAAGCTACAGACATGCTAATCTTAGCATCTGGCACAGGTATCACACCTCATCATCTGATAGAATGCCAAAATTACAAAGAAAAATTCACCCATTCACAGGTCTCTAAAAACTAGTAAAACTAGTAATGTCTGACATTTTGTTCCCTGTTTGCCAATATTCCCTAAAAAAATCCTGGAAGTATGAAAATACATAATGCATTGTTTCCAGTCACATAAAGTGATTGTATAATTATTTAAAAACTGTAACAAAAACGTAGCTGATTAATACCCAATTGAGATGATTGTGTCAGAATAGTGAAAAGCCATGTTGCTTTATTAAAAGAACATACCTCTTTGCACAGGAATTTAGCATTCAAACAAACAAAAAAAGAGGTACTTTAAAAATAATATCCAGAGTACAAATTTAATTATTATCATTATTCCAGTTTTATAACAGTGGAAAATGCTATAGGCTGGGTTTGGGTTTGTCTATTAATCTTATACTGATAGAATTTGGGAATTTCTTTGTTGTCCCTAAGAAAAAAAAGAGGGGGCAGCAGGAAGAGTTGAAGGGAAAGGAAATATGAATTCACATCACAAGGTCTAGTAAGTTAAGTTTAGCTTGAATGAAAGATCCTGAAACTGGAAAAGTAATTTTTCAGTCCAGGCTTGTTAATCAAATCAGACTTGTTTCACAGGATAAATTAACCTCTAGCTGATCTAAGGAGAGAATGAGAACTATAAACACATATGGACACACTGTCTTACTTAAAAATTGGTCAGTCACATCAAATAAATTTTCTTACTACTTCCCGACTTTAAGTACATCAGTAACATATATGATTTGAAGCCAAAAACTGTATCAAAAAAATCAAGTGGCTTGAAGAGGAGAAACATTCACAGCACACAAGAGTTACCATACAAAAGAGTTATGTGTTTACATAAGGGATTAAAGAGCATAAGATTCTTCCTTTCAACTAGAGGTGCAGCTGCCTTGCTTCAAGTACCAGCACTTTCAGAATAGTGCTTTCAAACCATTATTCTTGGGTAAGTGGCCAACCAGAGAGAAAACATGGCTTTTTTAATAATTAATTCACTTAATTAGAATGGTAAAAACTTGCCTTGGACTTTGCAGCCTTCACAAGGATGTCATAATTTGATGGTGGAGGAGCAGGATGCTTGCGGAGCAAGGCAAACTCCGGGAACTCATCGTAAATTTTCTGTGCTACAGAGACATTGGCAAGCAACATGAACTCTTCAACCATGGAATTTGTTTCTCTGGGAACATAAAATACTTTTAGAAATATTGTTAGAAAAACATTAAATTACATATTTACTTTGAGTGCCTAATGAAGAAACAGTGTGCCATCCTGACTGCATTATATAATATACACTAGTGGTTTTAAACATTTATACAACCAGGCAAACATTTTTAACACTGAGAACATAGCACTTATTAAAGTTGCAAATACTGAGTCAGGAGAGAAAAAAAACCAAACTAAAATATTCTAAAATAAAAAATTATATTAAAGAAAGTTCCTCCTTAAAATGACCCAAAAGACCAATAGGTAAGTCTTATTCTTAACATCACTGTTGAAATATTCTGCAGGTTTGAAAGTACCATATTGCACATTATAAAGCTGTGACATAATTAAGTGTTGATTTTATCACAAAAACTAATTAATTGTACTAGAGAAAGTATCTAGCTAAAGCAATTGAATCAGTAGCTCCATTTTGAGAACTCCTCAGTAAGACTGTCTGTATCACAGCACATGTGCAATTACCTTGTCCAAGCAGGGGGCTTTGGACTAGATCTTTAAAGGCTCCTTCCAACCTAACCTGTTCTGTAACATTATGATTATACTGCACTATTATAGGAATTTTGCATATTATTAAGTAAATGTTGCTACTTAAACATGCCTTTAATTCCATCTCTGTCCCAGATTAACTAATTGAAGAAAATAAAGGGCATACCTGAGCTCTTTAGTCTGGAGATCAATAGGATCATGAGTTTCACTGTCCATGTGGAAACGAACTTCTGGTGAGGAAAGTGTCAAGGCCCTGGAAAACAGTGAGTGGTACTAAGCAGACAATAAAGCAGACAAAATAAAGTGACAATAAAGCAGACACAGCAGCTGAGTTATTATGAAACTGTAATTTAAAATTAGCAGAAATTAAAAAAATAAAAACTGAAATCAATAAAATTGTGGAATTAATGTTCAAATTTGCAGAAATCATGATTCTGACACAACAATATTAGCTTCTAAAATTTCAATACTACTTCTTGATTGTGTTTTTATCACGATGGTAAGAGATCAATATTGCTTGATCTTGAGTTTACATTTTTCTAAGAAGTAAAAAGAGGTAAAGATATGCATTTTTAGGCAAACCAAAATGGCAAAATACCTCTCCTTCAAAGGATTTTCAGTGTAAAAATGACATGGAGGACCATGATACAGTTTGACAGAAAATAATAGTGAGAAAAAAAAAAAGTAAAAGTGATAGGGATGTTTCACATTTTACCCATTATCTATTCTTTTCTTCTTCAGAATTTTTGCCAATCTGTTGAGTTCACGTAGACTGGTAGTAATGTCATCATTCATAGTTGCTGAATCAATTCTCATCTGTGCTTCTGCATATGTAAGAGAAGCCTTGAAGAGTTTAAAAAAAAAAAAAGACACCATGATACATAACTGAATACTGAAAAGAAAAACATACTTCTGTCTTGCAGAAATTGCAGTTTGCTGCAATAACAATACAAAGCTTTACATTCAACATCTAAAGGCATGACTTTTTAAAGAATAACTGAAAAAACAGGACAGATCTATGCAAAATATTTTTTTCGTAAGTATAATACTACTTAAGTGACTAACCTTGGATTTAATAACACTCTTTGTAAATCTGGTTTTTAGAATTTCAGCCTTATGGTTCATTTCCCATATACATGAAAACGCAAGCCTATGAGAGAACAAAGGGGGAAAATCTGTTAAAAACCACATATAAACATCTGGACTTTCTTGTCAGGATAAAAGTATGGATCATATACTATACCTGTCCACATTTGATCTTAGGGAGCATAAATTGGAACTAAGTAACTCTGGAACCATATCAATCCTCTGCAAAGTAAAGAATAAAAATAATGACTAGTTATAACTATGCATTTGAATTTCCTGATTTTTAATATACTAGAAAGCTTGAAAATAAGTAATTTTTTTTTTTAAGAAAGATGAGATTTCTGAAAAAAAAGTAAGCTAGTTTGGAGGAATTTAGTCCAAGATCCATTTCAATTATCAGCTTTTTAGTAATAGTTATTTCTGAAAAGAAATTGTGGTCTGTGGGCTATCAGTTAAAATAAACACGACTAAGTATAATTGTAATGAATACAAATCATAGGGGAAAAAGCAGATTTAGCTTTCACAAGAAAAAACAACAGAAAAGGCAAAACCAGGCCATTTCAGATTGGTATTAAAAACTGCAGTCCAGTTTCAGAACTGTATGTTATTAATGCTTCAACAGCAGCTGAAAAGATGTTCTACAAATAATAGATTTAAAATGAAAAAAAAAATCTCCTTCTTGCTGTGCAGGTTGAATGACAAAACACACCTTCATTTTCATAGTCTGAGGCAAATTAACTGCAGCCCAAAGGAAGCTATTCATGTCCCATTCCCCACTCGATTTTAGACATAATGTCTCTAGTCTCAAGAATTAAGAGGAAAGCAATGAAAAATCCAACCATGTAATTATACAAAATTGAATTTTAGACAAAAAACAATTACTTTTTCACACAGATAAACTGTTGTTCCTCTTTTTGCTGACTCCTCATCCAAAGCATTTCCTGGGCGAATAAAGTGACTGACGTCTGCAATATGTACACCAACCTAAAAACCAAGCATCACATCATGCATCTTACAAAAGAGAAGTTGTTCTCAACATGAAATAAACTTCCTCAAGTTTTTATTTACAACCCAATTACATATTCCCAGTTCTGTTCAGCAGCTCCTATATTTAGTAACAATTAGTTAAAAACTATCATAACATTGAAAATATTAACAGTTGCAGCAAGTATGCAAAATAAGGATATTCATACATTTAGTAGAAAATAATATTTGATACGAATACAACTCTTCTTGCTTGGGGGATCTTATTAAAAACTACTACCTCTTATTTTCTTGGAAGTTCACTTCATATTTGGTTTTGCTTTTCTGTTTCGTAGACCTTCCATTTTGTCACACTACAATTACAGATTATTTATAACACAGAAAACCTGACTAAATCACATATTTAGTGGGTAGAGAGCTAGTGGTTTTTAACGTTGTTGGGTTTTTTTTAAATAAAATAATCATCCCTTAGGCATTACAGAAGTAGCCTCATTTTTTTCTACTAATAGTTCCTCATCCTAGCTGTAGGCATCTATGTTCATACTTAGCTAACACAGTAAATAAATTCTATGTTAATTTCCAATGGAAAATGAGCAGAAAGCAGGGTGAATTTAGAAGATAATGATACTTACACAATGCAAGTCAACTCCTTTTGCTTATTACAATCTTGCAGTTAATTAATTTATTTTACAAAAGATCTAGAGCTTTGCTTATGTCATTTACTATTACCAATGCTGAACTGTTTGTAAAATAAAGGAAGCAGTAAATAAATAAATGACTGGCTTGATCTGAAAAAAGAGAAAAGAAACAATACCTCTATATTTCCATTTTCTATTTCTCTACAATGTAATGCATCATCAATATCTGTACAGCCAGGAGGATCAACACTACAAACACAGAGATGTCTTAAGTCCTCCCTGTATTTCATATCCTGAAATTACAAAAAAGAAAAAAAAATGTTTTCATAAGCATCTTCCAAATCAAAATAAAAATGATCGTTTGAGAAAGGCACTTGGCATGACATTTTCCAAAGCAATCAAATATTTTCCAACTGGTTGTTTTTTTTGTTTTGTTTTGTGGAAAAGATTTGCAGTAGCATTTACTTAGATGATCAAAACAGATAGGCAGAAAATACAGTGGCAGAAAAACTAAGTCAGAAGATGGTGAAGTACTGAAAAATTTTCTGGTTTGCTGCAAACCAGAAGAGAAGCCAAATAAACCCATGATCTTCTCATGGTCTCAGAATTAGCAAGACCAGGAATCAAGATTTTTTTCAAAGTGAAATTCTGACTGAAGTCCAGCTGGATAAATTGTTTAAGATATGATTGCTCTCAACTAACTTCAGCTTCCTAAGGCTTAGATGTCCAGACAGTTTAAAGGAACTGCACAATTGTAAAGTATTTATGTTTGTATAATGGATACAAAAAGATCTGAGAGGTATCTTAAATGAAACAACTGACTGAAGATTCCTCCTTCAGTTTTCATTTATAAAAGAAACTGAAGTAGGTAATAAATGATGATAGAAGTAACCCACCTCAAAATAATTAAAATAGACAAAACAGACAAACAAAAGCACTCATCTCAGCCCAAAACAAATACCTCATCCCAGCCTAAACCAAGAACATACTGTGCTCAAATTGTTTCCTGATGACATTTTTCCCATACATTCAAAAGCAACCATTTCCCGTATTTATGCTGCTGGGGATAACCTGAAATGCACTAAGAGCATTTGAAACAAGTAATTCTGAAAACACCAGATTTTTCTCATTACTTTACTGGACTGTAGCAGGATATATTAAAGTCTCCTCCCCTCAGATTATTTTAATGATCACACAGGCTGCCACTTTTTGGTTACAAAGCTATTCAGCAAGACGAAAAACTCTCAGGGATGAGCTTGCAGAAATCAAAAAGTTGCAGAGGCCTGGTTTCCCTAGGAAATCCACCTGAAAGTCCACCTTAAGATAAAAATGAGTTTGAACATTTCTCCTCTATTTTTGGGAGAGGGGATATTTGAAGGAGAAGGCACAATAATTACGACAATAATTTCACAATTATTACCTCTTCTGTAATACTCCAGGGCATTTTTGGTAGGAAACTAAGGACGTTCTGGGAAAAAGGCTGATGTGGGACATCATGTTCAAGCAGAAGAACTTCTGTTTCAGTCTCTTTATCACCAGCACTTCCCAGGTTCTTTACAAAATGACCCTACAAAACAATATACATTGTATATGCTGTTTTTGTCTCACTGCTACATATATTTCAAGTTTCCTTAAAGCAAGATACCACTGTGCTTTCATTCATTACAAGCTATGAATTCCTGCACAAGCCAGTGAAAGCTTCCTCAAAACCTAACGCCCAATGCAAATCAAAACAGTGTCTTCAAATTCTCTTATCCTCTTGTATATTTACAAAGCAATTTTAAGCACTTAATTACCTGTAACTCTGGCCTGCTGGCAATCTGACTGAATCCTGACAGTGTTAAAAACTACTTGCCAGGATGGTGTGGATGACCAAGGCCACAGTGAACCTTCCATTCCTAGGAACCCAAACTAAGAGGTGGTCCCTAGTTAGTCTAAATAAAGCACCTTAGTTAGCACATTTATGTTCACTGCAGAGCCTAAGGACCAAGCTTTTTAGGTATGATTACTCATTTTGTTGATGTAAGAGGAAACTAAATCATTTAGGGATTTCCTTAATTGGCACCATCAAAGAACAGCATTTAAAAAGCTTAAAACTCATATCAATACTTTTTGAAGTTCCTCAACATCACAGAAAATAATATGCATCTTATCTAGTAAGCACATACAAATCAGAAAGAAGGAAGTTCAGGAAAAAAAAAAACCCACTTAAACTTACATTAGGATACCTGGAATTCCTGGGCCAACCATCAATAGCAACAATTATTCTTTGTCCTTCCAAGGTATCTGCTTGTCTTGTTTCTATTCGAATGCGAGGAATTCTGCGATCCGCTGGTGTAAACAGATGGCGCCTTGCCTGTTAATAACCAGAGAAAGGAATAAATAATTTCTAATTACAAGTTTAAAAAATAAAATCTGCACTTACAGTAACTTAATCACTTCCTCACCTCTTTGACCTCTGACTTGGAAAGCATGCCACAAAAGGGCCGCCAGTTTCGTTTTATAATGCCCACTACTTTTCCTGTAGGTCTCAGCATGTCCTTGCTAACAGAAGTCTTCAGCTGGCAGAGAACACAAAAGTTAAAAACTGTCTGAATCATGGTAACATGTCTGATTACAGCACAGATATCAAACCCCAGTGGTAACAGCTCATACATCACTAGGATGCCATAAATTCTATTATGACTTCAAAAATGGAACCATGCTTCCACGTGCTTTGCAGAATTTTTAATATGCGACATGGCTACTTAGTTGTGTTTTGGTTTGGTTTTCTTGTTTGATGCTGGGTGGGTTTTTTTTGTTGTTGTTTTTGTTTTGCTTTTTGTTTTTTTAATCTGGACATAATTGCAGAAAAAGACTGAAAAATGCAAACTTGTTACACTGTCTCTGCCTACTGTGCAACTATCTCCATTTTTTACTAACGATCATAATTTTCAGGATTCCTTTTTGTTGCTTGAAAATTCTCCAGCAATTCTAAGCACAGTAATTTAAAAACATCCCTATGGAATTCCCTGTGGAGGTCATATTTTTAAAAAATGCAAATATTTGTTGGACAGGGTAGACTTGTGTGCAGTGCAAACACATTAAGTGGAATTAGTGCAGGAAGCTGAAGAATAAGGCTGGTTCCAAACATACTTATTGCCTAAAAAAGCTGAGTGGCATTCTGATACAACCCCTGCTTCTATTGTAGAAAATTCTAACCTACACATCTGAAGTAACTGACTACCACTCAGTTACTTCAGGATTTATTAAATTTAACAAAGTAACATGGGAATTTCTGATTAGGATTAGTTAAAAAGTACCCATTTTATATATAAACACATATTGGATTCAACTGTAGAACTACAATTAAGCTTTTTCATTTCTGAATTTCCAATCGCTTTTATCATTCAGTATAAAAAAGAATGTATAAATCCAAAGCTTAACACTGTCAGAGTATCACAGATTTCATTTTCCCCCTTAACATAACAATAAACTAAAAAAATTATTGAATTCATACAGTGTTTTCTTTCTCCTCTTCATCTTCATTCTGGCCATCATCTTGCAAGACCACTGAGGATGGTGCCACCCATTCATCTTTTGCCAACAGCTCCACAGCCACAATATCTTCGTGAACTGCTCGGTTTAAATGTTTCAGGCCCTGTATAATTATCTGGATTTTTTGGAAAACAAAAGTAAAATATTCAAGGTGACAGCAACAGAAGACCCAAATCAAAACAGTGTAACAGATGGTGTAAGAATACATGTACAACAGTCTCTGCACTGTAAAGAATATTTTAAGGCAGGTTTGTGATGCTTTTTTTCCCCTCCACTGAGATTATTTTCAGTTCAGGATTCCACCTGCCTCTATGAAAATTTGTTTCCCCCAGACTTTTTTTTTTTTTCTTCAAAAACAGACAACCCTTCTATTTTTGCAGGCTAGAGGACTTCACATACTACTGGGAAATTAGAATAAAAGAAATTAGGAGCAAGAGAAGCATCTCCAGACACCACCACAAACACGGAGGGAGGAGGCAAGCACCACTGGTTGGAAACAGTGTCCCTACAACTATGCCAGTGAAGAAACCAGTGTGGAGATGGGTGAGTTACCTGCTCCGTGAGGAACTCCCCATCTGCTCATCACCAGGCATGAAAACAGCAGGTGAGAGACACTAAGAGAACTCCACAAGGACTCACCACAGTTTTTCTGAAAATTCTCCTACAAACCTGTTTCTCCATCTTACACTATACATTTCCAAGTAATTTAGAAACTCTAATATTAGCATGAATTGAAAAACTAATAACTAAGATTAAATTTTATTTTACCACATACTTTATCAATGCAAAAAGTATAATTTTAAACACATTATTCTGTTCTCAAAAAGGTCAGTCAGCATTTCAGTCGTTTATATCCATACACATAAACAAATGAAAAAAAAACAGAAAAACACAGAAAATAAAAAATTACTATCATGCTCCATTTTAACATATCTCACCATAAAAGAATTAAATTTTAGATCACTACTGAGGCTAGTTAAAGTTGACAACATGAAGACAAAATGAAAAGCTCACCTCTTTGTTTTCTTCAGCATCTCCATGAACCCATACAGTAGCTTCAAGATAATTCTCTCTGCTTGCCCTATAGGTTCCTTGGAGGTAAACACCAGATTTTATTCCTTGCTGCAATTTGCTAAGATGAATATGTTCTGGGAATATTATTTTTCCACTTTCTATTTCTTTCTTTAAAAAAAAAAAAAAAAACACAACAGAGGGCATTTTCAGACTTTTGTAGTGATGATTATTCCAAAATTGAGCTCAGGAACATCACAAGTTCAAGATGCTCCAGAATTTTAACTATATGTAGATAAGTATATGCACAATAACGGAAAACTACTATTAGGCAGTAATCTTTCTAATGAAGCATAAAAAGCATAGAAACATCACAATTTTAGAAATACCTCCTTTTCTTTTTCTATTTGCCTTAGTTAAAGAGATACTGAACAATTGTCACATGCTTTTATATTGGTTTGGATATACTGACTAAACATATATGCTTAGCAAAGAAAATATTAGCATAGTACTGCATAGTAGAGTGTGGCACACAGTATAAGCTTATATTGTAGGCTATATGAAATATTATGAAAACACATTAATGTGACTAAACTTTGGAACAGTCAACTAAAGCTGAATAAACTACAGATAACTGCTGAAAAGATCAGCTGAGCTCTCTTATTTCTTCTCACTTGCATCTCCCGCTACATTCTGTCAAAACCAACTCTGATTAAATTATCCATCCCATGTTTTGGTGGTGTTACTTCTCAGCTGTATCAGTGTTATGTGAAAATATAAGTCTTGATTCTGATAAACATAAAGCACAGAGAAATAGAACCTGCAGCCTGAACTCGTGTCAATTTAACTGATCAGAAAAAAATCAGAGCTTTTGACAAAAATTGCTTTTCATCAATAAGTTAATATAAACTTTCAAACAAGAGACAAAAGCCAAAGATCTTTATGGTTTTCAATACACACACAATTCTGGATTTTTTTCCATTATTTCTAGCTTTCATACATTTTCTTTAACTGACTGTTATTTCCATCTTCACATCAGTTATCTAAAGCAACTGGCTTTTTATAAATCACTAGACATCTACTAGCAGGCATAGAGGCAGTTGCAGTATTTCCTTCTTTCTCTCCAGTTGTCAAAAAATTGTATTGTCAAAATGGTAATAAAATTCAGAGTCCTCATACTCTAAACTGATGCTAGTGACCTGACATAAGTGTCCAATAAGGCAAACCATTTGTGATTAATCTATTTTACAAAAAGAAAATGAAAACTTACCCCTTCATCAGATACACAAGCAAGACGATCTACAAGATCAGGATTAGCTGTCAAACTTTTTATATACTCCTCACCTACAAAAGCACAAACATAAATATTTATGCAAAGAGATGCACAGGATTTAGGTATGAAGAGACTGCTGAGATTGTTTATCTGAGAGGTAAATTACACATACATGCTACTTCACTTACACGTATAAGCAGTTAACCCTTCCTCTAAAGCTTTCTCTTTATTAATTCTGTCATTTGTTAAAAAGATAACTTGAATCTTCTCCTTATCCTCTATTTTCTTCAAGTGTTCACTGTACCATTTTACTGCTACCCGAATGGCTCTGTCATTACGGTCATTAGAAGATTCTCCTTGCTCCTGCTGTATATATGTCTCTCTGAAAAAAAAAATTAAACATAAATATATATATATATATATATATGTATATATGCGGGTATATATATATATATGTGTGTGTGTGTGTGTATATATATATATATAAATGGGCAGGGAACAAAACAAAGCAAAACAAATTCCAACATTTATCCATAGGTAATGACCAGAAGAATCCTTGCTGTAGCTATTTTTATAATATATTTAACACTATATAGGCCACCAAAAGGTCAGGAGACAGAGGGATAGAGAAAAATAGGAAAGTGTTGAATTTCTAACGCAATCTTCTCACTGACAGTTGAAGACAACTGCATTTCAAGATGCTAGAACTATGGACACAAAATTCCTAACCTATGCTACTGCAGTACTGGAAACTACTTGTGAGCACAAATAAAGGTTAATTAATTGCATCTTCATTTCTTAGAGCTTTTTGTCACTAACTGACTAACATATTTTTGAATTCTGCTACAGACTGAGCTGGGAGTATTAAGAAAACATTGGAGTGTGTTTGAAAGGGACACTAAAATGGAGAAGCATTGTTACATTTCTCAAGCTTACTCACTTGTCTGCAGGCTTAATTCAATATTACAATCACCTTCTTGTAATACGTATTTACACTTATACCAACTATAAACCAGGAAAGTTTCTGGAACATAGAACTATTTCCCAATAGGACTCCATAGCAGTATACAGTTCTATGCACCCCTGTTTTTTGTCTGTTTTTTTTTTTACCCAGTTCACACGTTTCAGTTCTGTTTCCCAGTTTCTTTTACTGGACATCAGTACAACTTTGTTATACCCTATTGCACACCTTACCTATGATGTTCATTGGTGAAAGAATAGAAATGTTTTTCAGGGTTTTGAATCACGTCCCTAATTCGCTTGTATACTGGTGCACTCCGATTCCTGACTTCTTGTAAGACTGTCTGTAGCACAATGACATTCTTAATAACAGGATCTTCAAGTATATCAATCTAGGGAACAAAATGGAAATTAATCAAATTTTTTGTTTAATTCTATCCAGTAACAGGACTTGAAATATTTGATTGGTTAATAAATAATAAGCTAACATGAATAATGAGTCGCATTGTTTCTGACTTTTTCTCTCACTGCTGGAAAACTGACTACTATAGTAAGCTGCTTCCTCCTGCTTGAGGGCAAAAAATTCAAATAGGATTTTCCAGCCTCTTTGTGACCTGAGGTTTTTGCTGGAGTCAAGTTAAAGAGTCATTCTGACTCCTACCAAATTCAGCTCAAATGTATATGGGACTCCAACCAAATTTAAGGCCAGATGCACGCTAGAAATTTTGTTTACATTAACTAGGTTTTTGTTAATGATAATCTTCATAAACACAATATATCTATGCACAGTCTGACAGTAACCCAACATACTTTAAAGACTGTCTGGCATATGTCTTTGTGAGCAATGCAAACCATAAAATAGTACCTGATCATCATTACACAGCTAACACCTGCACATGTGCACTTGACTTGACAAAGATCAATCCCACTGTTGCACTGCAATTTCAATTTCTGCAGATTCAAATCAACTGGAATTCTATTAGCTGTTCCTCACCTTTTCAAAGACCACCTTTTTTTGAGGAAATGCGTTAAAAAAATTTTAGTGCTTTTCTTTGCCAACTCTTGACAGCCATGGTGTGCCAGAGTGATAAACGTACACCAAAAGTCCATGCTCCTGTCAGGACAAAAAGGTGAACTTAATCTCCTAAGCACATGGCAAGGAACTGTGCAAACCCATCTCCAAAAAGTGACAGCAATAAGGCTCTAGAAGGCATGACTAAAATAATCAAAAGTAATACCAGATGGAGCTTCTCTGCACCTGATATTTGGATGACCAAAAAGGCTTAGAGCCATGTTCACAGGGCAAAAAATCCAATACTATGCTATCCACAAGCTGAATTATCAGGCCAAGTCTTAACTGCTGCAAACCTGTCCTACTTGCTAGGTAACACATTTTCCTGACGACTCCAGGACTTCCTGATCTCCACTGCTCCAGTTCATAGCAGCAAACCTTTGCACATCCTCAGAGTGCTCTATGGGATGTACATATAAACTTTGTCAACAGACACAAGCAAGTCCATGGGTAACAGGATGAAACATCCCTTGGCTTGCTGCTTTGGGAAGAAAACCCTTACTTATAACTTTTGCAATAGATAACTGTACAAACATGTGAGTGTTGTGCCCCTCTCCCAGATAATCCATGCTAAGATCCGTTAATTACTTCCAGTCTCCAAAGTCTACACAGGGCTATTCTACTTGCAACAGATGTACCCAAGAGCAACCAAAAAAAAACCCTCCAAAACCCTTCAAGCTTGGGAATTCACTCTCCCATCATGGACTTTTACTGCTCATACACGTCCTTGCTCTATTAGTGATGGGCTGCAGAATAAAGTTCATCCCATGCTCCCACAGTTGCACAGGAGATGATTTTGCAGCCTCTATTCATGACCGGACTTCAGCACCAGAGTATTAAGAACCCAGATCTACAAAAGAGAACATATTTAGCAAAATTCAGGCTGAGAAGAATATTCAGTGACCTCCTGAAGATCGTGATCGCCGTTTCATTGTCTCCTCAACTCTCCTCGCCTCTTCCTTGTTCCTAACCTTCAAGCAGCAAACCGTAAAACCAGAACACAGTCTAAAACGAGGCGAGCCTCGGTGATGCTGAAGGCCTCCTCAGCATCTGGCAGGGAAGTGATTACCCACCCGGGGATCACGCAGATTCAATTAACAACGGGAAGACCCGAGCGCAACAGCGAATTAACGACGCCTGAACCCCAGGCCTAAAGAGAAACGGGTAATATCCCACGCTCACACGGACCGAACCAAGGCTGGAGCAGCTCTTAACGCCTCCTCAGGGCGCTCGGCAAGGCCTAAAAACTCAACTCCGGCGCCCGCGGCTCCGCCGGGCCCGCCGACACCGTCGGGGGCCGCTCACCTGGTGGAGGAGGAGGTTGGTGTCGGGCAGGAGGTAGTGGGGCCCGGGGCAGAGGCTGCTGGCGGCGCCGTTGGGCTGCGCCTGGAGGCCGAGGCCGGGCCCGGGGGGCCGCGGGGGGCAGAGGCTGCAGGCGGCGGCACCGCAGGGGATGTCCTCGCGCAGGTAGTGCTCGCGCACCACCTTCACCACCGCCCCCGCCCGCGTCCGCTTCAGGAAGGTCCGCGAGGTCAGCATGGCGCACAGCGACCGACCGCGCCGCCACCCGCCCCGCCTTCCCGGCAGGCACCGCGGGGAGAGGCAGCGGCGGAGCGCAGGGGAAGGGGAAGGGAAAGGGAAGAGGAAAGGGAAAGGGAAAGGGGAGGCGGGGCGGTTGGTTGCGGCTTCCGTTGCACCGCACCGCGGGGCAGAGCGCGGGAAGAGCCCCGGCAGCAGCAGCAGCGCCCCCGAGTCCCCGTGACGGTGGCCGTGGCGGTGGCGTCGCCCGGAGGGAAAGCGGAAGCGCGCGCGTACGCGGCCGGGCCGGCGGGCAGCGGCGGAGGTGGGTGAGGGATGGGGCCGGTGCCGCGTTTCTCCTCCTTCTCCCTCCTTCTCCCTCCTTCTCCCTCCTTCTCCCTCCTTCTCCCTCCTTCTCCCTCCTTCTCCCTCCTTCTCCCTCCTTCTCCCTCCTTCTCCCTCCTTCTCCGGCATTGGAATGGGCTGCCCCGGGAAGTGGTGGATTCTCCATCCCTGGAGATATTTAAAAAGAGCCTGGATGTGGCACTCAGTGCCATGGTCTGGTAACTGCAGCGGTAGTGGATCAAGGGTTGGACTTGATGATCTCTGAGGTCCCTTCCAACCCAGCCAATTCTATGATTCTCCTCCTCTCCCTCTCCTCTCCCTCTCCTCTCCCTCTCTTCTCCCTCTCCTCTCCCTCTCCTCTCCCTCTCCTCTCCCTCTCCTCTCCCTCTCCTCTCCCTCTCCTCTCCCTCTCCTCTCCCTCTCCTCTCCCTCTCCTCTCCCTCTCCTCTCCCTCTCCTCTCCCTCTCCTCTCCCTCTCCTCTCCCTCTCCTCTCCCTCTCCTCTCCCTCTCCTCTCCCTCTCCTCTCCCTCTCTCCCCCCTTCCCTGTGCCGTTACAGGTCGGACATTTCGCTGTTGCCTCCCTCGGAGCTGGGTTGAGCAGCATCTCCTCCCCTGAGCTGCCCCTGCCGTGGGGAAGGGAAGGGGAGTGGGGTGGGTGGGTGTTGGGGGGTGGCTCTGCCCCCTGAAGGAGGCGGCGGGCTCCGCGCCCCTTGGCGGCAGGGCAGGCTTGCGGGCTGGGCTCCGAGGGCAGCATCCCCTTTTCCGGGGGGGTTTGAGCAGCCTGCCCATCCCTTGGGTAGAAGCTGCGGGCTCTGTACCAAGCGGCTGTAAAAGTGTGTGTGACTGTTGAGTTGGCTCGGGTTTGGAAAGAACCAACAAACTTGACTGGTAAGAGCGATGGAAGTAGTTTTAGGGAAGACAAAGGTGGGCATCAGAATATTTCCTTACTCCCCCAAAAAATGTTGGGTGATCTGTGACATTGTATGTGAGGTGATGGGTCCCGGGAGTTTTCAGTGCCTGCTTTTCTGACTGTGAATGGCAGGTGCACGTCCTGGTAGAGCTGTAACATCTGACTGGTAAGCTTGATGGCATCCTGGCCTGTATCAGGAACAGTGTGGCCAGCAGGTCCAGGGAAGTGATTCTGCCCCTGTACTCAGCCCTGGTGAGGCCACACCTCAAGTACTGTGTCCAGTTCTGGGCCCCTCAGTTTAGGAAGGATATCGAGGTCCTGGAGCAGGTCCAAAGGAGGGCAACCAGGCTGGTGAAGGGACTCGAGCACAGATCCTATGAGGGGAGGCTGAGGGAGCTGGGGCTGTTCAGGCTGGAGAAGAGGAGGCTCAGAGGAGACCTCATCACTCTCTACAACTCCCTGAAAGGAGGGTGTAGCCAGGTGGGGGTTGGTCTCTTTTCCCAGGCAACTCTCAGCAAGACAAGAGGGCACGGTCTCAAGTTGTGCTGGGGTAGGTTTAGGTTGGACATTAGAAAGAATTTCTTTACGGAGAGGGTGATCAGACATTGGAATGGGCTGCCCCAGGAAGTGGTGGATTCTGCATCCCTGGAGATATTTGAAAAGAGACTGGATGTGGCACTCAGTGCCATGGTCTGGTAACTGCAGCGGTAGTGGATCAAGGGTTGGACTTGATGATCTCTGAGGTCCCTTCCAACCCAGCCAATTCTATGATTCTATGATTCTATGATTGACACCAGTACTTAGCTGATTGTAGTCAAAACCCGTGATAATAATTATTTAGGAAAAAAGCTGTCAGGCAGCTGCAGTCTTCAGAACTACTTAAAATGTGTTCCTCGGGTGAAGTAAAAAATTTACTCCTGTGATGCTGAGGAGTACTGTTTAGTGGTCTTGCTTAACTGGTTAATTTTTCATAGTGATATAATTGTTTTGATTCTTGCAGTTGATGGTCCTGGTGCTTATCTCGAAGTGTAGCTTAAAAAAGCTCTGCAAGTAGTGGAAGAAAATGTCACGTAACATCTCCAAGGAGATCGGGAAAGTAAACATTTCTAGCTCCTTGGAGTCTGAAGATATTAGCTTAGAAACCACAATACCAACTGATGATCTTTCTTCCTCTGAAGAGAGAGAAGGTACTGTTAAAATCACTAAGCAGCTGATTGAGCGGAAAGAATTGCTTCATAGTATCCAGCTACTTAAAATAGAATTATCTCGGAAAAACCTGATGATTGACAACTTGAAAGCAGAATATTTGACCAAGGTAAGAGATGCTGCTTCTTTTGTATTGTCTTGTCTTCTTTCTGTAGCTTTTACAATACAGTAGAAAATTCCATTCTGAGAAGTGTTTCTGTGAATTGCTTACTGGAAGTCTGTTTTTTTTTTTTTTTTTTGCTTTTTTAAAAAATTTTTCCTTAAACCTAGTTTAAAATCAGCTATTTCCCTGAAAAAGATCAGCTATAGAACTAAGTCATTTTTATTTTTAGCTCATTAGAGCAAAATACATATTGTTTTTTATGAAACTTTCACATATTTAGACATCTTATTGGACAATCCTTATTGGACTTCCCAGCTCGCAGGGCTCTTCAATTTTTTCTTTCAAGTTATTCTTTTTGTAAAATATGATTGAAAAATGACCAAGGCAACTACTTCATTTTATACTTGATTTCTTTATATGTAGAATGAAGAGCTAGAAGAGAAGCTCAATGATGCACTCCATCAAAAGCAGCTGCTGTCTTTACGACTGGATAGCCAGCTGGCATTACAGCAGGAAGATGCCAGGTATGATGGAATTAAAACAAAAAACCCTTCATCTCTAGTTGCTTGCTAATATGAAATCAAATTACTTCATGGAGAGTTAGTGGAGTTATGATTATGAATTGCAGGAATAACTTTTATTTTGCAGATGATATTAGTATATCCACTCTAAAAATGGCACTTGTCGTTTACATTAATTTACATATAAGTAAACTTGGATTCAGTTCTGCCTGAAGTTTGGGTTTTTGTTTCATTGTTACTTGACTTCACACTTGAATAGGAAGTTCTAGTAAGAACGTTTTCAGTACCACTAAAGAGCAAAAGGAATAGGTAGAGGGGGGAGACTTTCCATTTTAAACTGAATTTTAATAACTCTGCAGCCTGGATGACTTGGGAAAGGTAAGGGGATAATGTTTTGCACTTCAAGTTAGGATTTCTTACTGATCAGAAATGTGTTCATCTGATGATGTAGAAATTTACTTTCCTTCTTGCTTTTTTGAAACAGTTTGAGTTAACCTATAGCTGAATATATACTGGCTAGCAGGCCTCTCCAGAGTGCTTTGTCACTTAAATATTTTAACACCTGTAACAGGACAGTGAAGAAAGAAGAGCTTTACTTAATGCTCGTTTGCTACAGCAGAGGATGCACCAGCTTACAGGATGTGCCTGATCTGAAGTCATATTCTCTAGTGATCCTGGGACAAATTTAGGGATGTGACGTCACACCTGAGATTGGTTACAGCAAAGTTTTTCAACTAAGACCAGCTACCTGTGGGGGAAAATCTCTATCATCCTGCATGGGTTTTTGCAGCAGGGTGGAGTATTTTCATGTTGGCCATATTTAAATTATCTGAGGAGTGCTCAGTAAAAAAGTACTTATGTGCAGATTGTTGTTGATAGTCATAAAAAAGCTCAACTACTTTCCTTTCTCCAGTCTTTTCATTGGTTTTCCTGTCTCTTACCTCACTTTTCATCCCCTTTTAACAGGATTGTACACAATGTGCAGAATATATCCTTGTGTGACTGCTTTGCTGAGCTGGGATGTGATTTTGTCTTGCAGAAGCAAGTGGGGAGGCATCCCCTTGGAGTACTAGCTAGTTTTTTTTATTATTTTTAACAGTGTAGGAATTGCTGCATTTCGAAGAATGATTCAATTTTATTATGTAATCAAGAGTTGTAGCTAAAATTTCAAAAAAAGCAGCTGCCTTTGTCTGTAGTAAAATAAGTAGAATACTTTGAAACATCTCTGAGTGATGTGCAGTTTCTCTTGCTGTATAATACCTTGTCACTGGTAATAATAGTAATGGTAATGTTTCAAGGCTGGAAGTAAGGTTGCTTGCCTAAGTGTAGTGGTCTTTGTGTTTTTTTAAAAGGGCCCAAACTTTGTTTGTTACACTGGTTAGAAAATGAAGGCCATAAGCAAGTACATGGTGAAACTTGGCAAAACCCAAGTTAATGTTGCTATTGCTTTATTTGGTGATTTACTGGTTCCTTGGGTTTTGTGTTGACTTTTGACATTCTGCTTTTTAATTTTTTACTTTTAACTGGTAAATTAATGAATAAATTCAGTGGAGGTAAACTATAATTTCTCAGATTCATCTTTGTGTTATCAAAGATGATGAAGTTCCTGGCTTGTTATGTATCCTGTCTGATGATGATTGTGTAACCATGGTGACACAATCACTATTGTGCTAATTACCAAGTCTCAGAAAATTTTCATCTCTACAAAGTGAGCATAACTTGGTCTTTTGTCAGGGCATTGTGAAGGTTTGTCTGTTGCGTGACTTGTTACTTAATGTCTCCTGTTTTCAAATCAATCCCAAAGAAAACATCAGGCCCTAATGAAACAAGAAATGGAAACTGTTTTATTGAGACAGAAGCAACTGGAGGAGACGAATCGTCAGTTGAGGGAGAGAGCTGGAGATATTCGTCGTAGCTTGCGAGACTTGGAATTAACAGATGACTGCTATGAGAGGCTCAAGTCTCTTCCTGAAGATCAGCTTTCTATCCCTGAGTATGTTTCTGTGAGTATTGTATTTTTGTATTGGTTGAAAATATAGCTCTGTCCTGGGTCTGGCTGAGGTGGAGTTAAGTTTCTTCATGGCAGCCTGAATCTTGCTGTATTTTGGATTTGTGGCTAAAAGAGTGTTTGTAACATACCACCAATGATTTGGCTGTTGGTGGCAGTGCTTCCACAGCATCAAAGCTTTCCCTTTTCTGCACTCTGCCTCCCTCTGTCTGCTGTGAGCAGACCAGGGGTGGTCATGATATTGGCCCAGATTCCAGGAAAGGAATACCATCTAACATCATGCTCAGCAATATAAAATTGGAAATAGAGGGGTGTCTACCAAGGTGATCATTGCTCAGAGGCTGGCTGTGGGAGGTGGTGAGTTACTGTCTTTGGATGGCTTTTTAAAATATTTTTTTTAAATCGTTTCTCTTCACGAATTAAACTGTTGATAAAACTTGACACCTGAGTTTTCTGGCATTTATTCTTCCTACTTTCTCCTCTGTCCTACTTCCACTGGAGGTAGCAAGTGAGTGACTATATAGGTGCTTGGCTGGTGGCCACGGTCAATCCACCACAAGCTGTAAATTGCATTTATTTAGAATTAAAGGGCTGTGCATACAGTAGAAGCCAATCTATGCTCCTATGATTCTTATTCTTCCTCAATTAAAAACGAAAGAGCCAGATGTACTTCTGAACTGGTCTATCTGGTCCAGGTCCCAGTAAAGGGAATCTTTTAATCCCAGGTGTCTTAGAGGGTAGAACTACTTATGTGTTTTAAGAGGATGAAGCAAATGGGGTGTTACATGTGGTGGGTTCACATTGGTGATGTGAAATACAGCAAGCTGAAAATAGGAATTTGAAATTCAGTTTGCCAGAACCACAAGTCAAGATGATCCATCTCTTACCTTTCTCTCATGCTTTCCCTCTGGTCCTTTCTTATCTGACTAAGTGGAGGAGACAAAGTACACTTTATAGACTTTGAAGACTAATTTTCCTGAAGAAGTTTAGTGTGACTTATAGGTAGATGGAGGGGTAGGGAGGTATTCTGCTTTCAATAAAAAGGCAATGCTTTCACAGACTGTGGGATGTGTCCAGAGCATCCTGCCTTCCTTCTGACAATGAAGGGGATTTATACATGTAAACCTTAATGCACCAAAGTACTTACTTATGGAACTAATTATTAAGAAAACTGAAATAATATAACATTAAAAAGTTTAGTGCAGTTGTTGGGGTATAACTGCAGCATGACCAAGTTCTCTTGGTGAAAATCATGGTATACTGTGCTCTAAATATTTGCAGAGAAATAAAACTTGACATCCTTATCTCAATGATGTTCATAGAATTGTTTGACTTGGGACCTTTAAAGGCAGGTCTCTAGTCCAACCCCCATGCAGTGAGCAGCAACATCTTCAACTAGATAGGGTTGCTCAGAGCCTCATCCAACCTGAGGTTGGATGTTTCCAGTGATGAGTCATCCACACTCTTTTTGGGCAACTTATGCCAGTATTTTAACACCTTCATTGCAAAATCTTCCTTATATCTTGTCTAAATCTGCCCTCTTTTAGTTTAAACCCATTACCTCTTGTCCTGTCACAACAGACCGTGCTAAAAAGTTTGTCTTCCTCTTTCTTACAGGCTCTCTAAGTACTTAAAGACCACAGTAAGGTTTTCTTGGAGCCTTCTCCAGGCTGAGCAATCCCAGTTCTCAGCTTTTCCTCCTAGGAAAGGTGTTCTCCTCTGATCATTTTTTGTGGCCCTTCTCTGGACCCACACCAACAGATCTATGTCTTTGCTATACTGAGGACACCAGAACTGGACACGGTACTCCAAATGGGGTCTCATGAGAGCAGAGTAGAGGAGTAGAATCACCTCCCTTGACCTGCAGGCCATGCTTCTTTTGATGCAGCCTAGGATATGGCTGGCTTCCTGGGCTGAGTGCATGTTGTCAGCTCATGTCCAGCTTCTCATACATCCTAGGTCCTTCTCATCAGGGCTGCTCTCAGTTGCTTCATCCACGAGCCTGCATTCATACCAGAGACTGCCCCAGCTCAGTTGCAAGACCTTACACTTAGCCTCATTGAACCTCATGAGGTTCACATAGGTTCATTTTTCAGGCTTGTCTGGGTCAAGGCATCCCATCCCTCAGGCATGTAAACCACATCACTCAGTTGGGTGTCATCTACAAATTTGCTGGGCAAATCTCACTCAATTTCACTGTCTATTTCATTGATGAAGATACTAAACACTTATTGGAAACATCTCTTGAATCCAAAACTTGGACTTGAAAGTACTAGGAAAAATGTTAAGGCTCTGAGTGATTTAAAAAAGGAACACTTAGCTTGGGGCCTATCAGGTTATTACCACCAGACATTTTCTGTACCCACTGCCCTCTACAGAAGTACTTAAGGAGTTTTTTGTTGATTCCTGCATCACTTTGGTTGACAAAGCAGATTTTTAACACAAAATGAAATCCGTGTCAGCCTACTTGAAATTGGTGTGCAGGAAGCTTCAAGACTTAGTGAGTTGGTTGACATTCAGTAAAAAAAAGACTGTGTAGCCAGGCAGGACACATTCCAGGAGTTGGTAGCCTTGCCAACTGCTTCAAGTGAATCTGTCACAGCACAATTAGAGCGCTTAGATTATATTTGTGAGTAGAAAGGGGCTATAAAAAAGATGTGCAATGGAAGGGGTAAGTAACAGCCACCCTCTTGCCCTTTTTTATCTTTCTTTTTCTCTTGTGTTCAACCAGTAAATGCTACTTTTGTCTATGGCTTAAACTCCAGTATGTGTTCAGGTAAGCCCCTTTCCTCTTTACACTCCTCATTTTTTACTTTTGAGGCCAAATTAGGTGTCAAATTTTTTTTTCTGGAGAGAGCATTCTGAATTATACTGTAGTAAGATGCAATTTTCTACTTCTCCCAACTTCTTTTGGCAACAGGGTCAGCATGACCTGTGGCTATCAGTTAAGTTCAGTGATTGTTTATCATTACTTTGAGCTACTCAAGTGATACAGATGCTGTGAGGCTACAGAACTGTTTTGCATGCCCTATGTATGCATCTGTTTGTCTTCTGAAGTCTAGGAAAAGGATGTCGACAGGGAAAAAGTAATTTTTCTAATGCGTTTTTCTTCTCTGCTTACCAAAGGAGAAATACTGCATTTCTCAAGTAGCTAATACCTCTGGTTCCAGATCTGTATGCAGATAACTAGTTTGTTCTACTCTTATTAGAGGAAAATTCTCCTTGGTAAGAGTTCTGCTTAGAGAAAATTAGAGCAAGAAATCTCCAGGCTTTCTTTTTTTCTGTTGATCAGTTATAAAATGCTGCCTATAAAATGTTCTCCAGGACAGAAGTAAATGTATATAGAATGTTTACATTTTTTTGGAAACAAAGTGGATAAACAGCAGGAAGTGCTTAAATACAGGTTTTGTATATACTGCTTGCAAGTTTGAAAAACTAGAATTAAAATAAATGTGACTTGTTTTTCACAGTTCTTCCACAAAGGGGTGCAATAATGACATGTTAGAGCAAAGACTGAGCAATGCGTAATGTTAATGATGATTCATAGAATCATAGAATGGTTTGGGTTGGAAGGGACCTTAAAGATCATATAGATCCAACCCCCCTGCCTGGACAGGGACACCTCCCACCAGACCAAGTTGCTCAAGGCCCTGGACTTGAACACTTCCAGGGAGGGGGCAGCCACAACTTCCTTGGGCAACCTGTGCCAGTGTCTCACCCACCTCACAGGAAAGAATTTTCCCCTAATATCTAATCTAAATCTCCCCTCTTCAAGTTTGAAACTACTTCCCCTTGTCCTCTCCCTACACACCCATCTAAAAATCCCTACCCCAGCTTTCTTGTAGGTCCCCTTCAGATATTGAAAGGTTGCTGTAAGGTCACTTTGGAGCCTCTTTCTCCAGGCTGAACAACCCCAACTTCCTCAGCCTGGCTTCACAGGGGAGGTGCTCCAGCCCTCTGATCATTTTAGTGGCTCTCCTCTGGGCACACTCAAGGAGCTCTATGTCCTTATTATGTTGGGGACTCCAAGCTGAACACAGTGCTCCAGGTGGGGACTCACAAGAGCAGAGCAAGAGGGGGAGAATCACCTCCCTCAACCTGCTGGCCCTGCGTCTTGGTACAAGGACAAGGTTGGCTTTATGGGCTGTAAGCACACATTGATGGCTCATGATGACAAATGAAAAATGATGTTTTAAGCATCTTTCTCTTAAAATCACACTCTTGTTTTGAATTTATATGTAAAAGCTTCAGATTTTTTTCCTAGCAGTTTATAAGAATATTTTTTCCAGAAACAATATATGCAAAATTTTAAAGTACGTCAGGTCTTTGAACTGGTGGTTGGCAGCTGAATTGCTTTAATTTGTTAAGTTAAAGCAACTCCTTTGTACTCTTCTGTAAAAATTTTCCACCAACTTGTTAAACAATGGTATCTGCAAATTCTGTTTATTTGGTTTTAGTCACCATATATTTCAGTTGCATCATTTTGCTAACTACAGCTAGGTTTCCCTTTATTTAAGATAGCAGTTAACTGATGCAACTACTTTCACATGACTTCATGAAACAAAAGCCATCCACCCATTTTTAGCTTAGCTGTAGTTTTCCACAGACAATTTATGGTTTTAGAATCTAATGGTTGAATTTATCATTTGGAATTTTCATAACATTAAGAAAAAGTTACAGCTTATTTTGGTTTCAAATAGTATAGTATATATAGTATTCAAATAGTATATAATAATATTTTAAAAACCAAACACATCTTTAATTTCATTGGCTTTATGTATAAACTCAAGTCATAGCTGAGAATCCCTTGTGACCATCCTCAAAAAAATGAAGATAACTATACTATAGAAAACTTTCAAATTTTTTGCAATCAAAATGACCTTAAAATAGAACATATGTTCTAAATTTAAGCTTATGTTTCTTTTGCACTTGAAAGTAAGAATGAAAAGTGTAGCATGTACAGTGTTTGGAAAAATGTGAAAAAAACAGAAGACCCCCCACCGCTTTTTGGAAAATTTCACTTTTCTGCCTTGCTACTAATTTTCCAGTACTATTGCACACTTGTTTTATTGTATAAAGCAAACTACACCTGTGTTTACATTGGCAAATTTTCATGGCTTCTGTGTTTTTTAGAACTGTATGCTGCCAATTATATGGAATATTCCTGGGACTTTTCTTTGTCCTCTTCTGTTTACAGGTAGCAAAAGAGAGACCTGTTTTCCTTCTGCATGGAAGTGTAGTACAGCTTGCTCTTGAATACTTACTTTATCTGTGCTTTCTTTTATTTTTTCTTTAATCATATATCAAACAACATGTTAATGATGAGTATGGAGTAGCTTTTGCATGAAAATAGTACTTAATTATCTATTCTTTTCATCCCCCAAAATAAACATTTTAAGGTATCAAGTCTGGGAGCAATAATCCCTGTGTACATGTGTGGGGGCGTAAAAAAAAAACCAAAGCCCTTTCTTCTTTGTTTTGCACCTTTTAGCTTTTCACCTACTGATTTTGTGGTTTTACTACTGTCTTTCTTTTTTTTTTATTCAGTAGAAATGTTCTGGAAGAGTTTCATGGATCCGAGTCTTATTTGTTTGAGACTGTGACTGGAGCAGGGGAAGAGAGAGGAGTGTGTGTTACAGATTATTTTATATTTTTCGTCTCTTTTTATCCTTTTACAAGGCTTTTTTTCAGTGTTAATTTACCAGAGCAGTGTCTTACAGAGGCTACGCTGCACAGTGCAGCCGAAACCAAATAGTAACAGCTTATTGCTGAGAGTGTGTGTGTACGGTGTGTCTCGTGGTTCTTTTTGGTTATGTGCTATTCCTGCTTCCTTTGCTTGCTTTTGCTTTTTTTTTTTTTGGTTTTTTTTTTTTTTTTTGTTGCAGATTCAGCAGATTTTCAGCACAAAACAGGCAGAAAACAAAACAAATCTCCATTTCTACGTACCTCATAAAAATTTATCTTGGCTTGAGGGAAGTTAGCAAGTTAGGTTGTTTATTGCTAAACAGGCTTTTTTCACCCTTTTTTAAGCTATTAATCAAATAGGCTCTAGAACTGGCACAAGTAGGAGGATGAGACCATGTAGTCCTTTAACAGCTGTATTTTTAACTGGTCAGCCTGACTAGACAGACATGTATACCTTTACCACAAACTGATTATTTATTAGCTGCTACTGTCAAAGGCTGGGGAAGGAAACTGTCCTTGCTTTAACATTCCTGCCCACACACACCCTTCTGGTCCCAACCAGACTCCAGGTATGCACTAGAAATCATTTTGTGAATTGTTGTCATAAAATGTTGAGGTGATTTGTTTTCGGGATTATAGTTTTGCCATTGCAATTTTGCTAGTCTCAATTTTGAATTTATATCTTGTTCTTTTAGATCCGATTCTATGAAGTAGTCCATTCTTTAAGGAAAGAGCTAAGTGATCTACAGATGAAGAAGGAGAGCCTAACAGAAGAATTAAGTGGGTACAAATCCCAGCTGAAGTGTCTGACAGAGGTCTGTGCCCCTTCATTATCTCAGTTAAGAAACGGTATAAATATGTATGTGAAAAACAAAAGATCATTATTCATGCATAAGATATAAAAGCTTTTTCTGCTGTGTAAAAATGAGGGGAAATCTCCTGTATACATCCTTGCCTAACAGCTGAATTTATGTTATGGCTACCCTGCAATATTTGCTCATGACACTATTCAGGTTAGACTTACCAGTTATGTTGTGGTTTCTGATGGCAAGGTTCAAGGTTGAGAAGCTGAGACAGGTAATTTTTGAGATGGTGCCTTGGTAGTAATTTGCTGCTTCTTTTGTTTTAATTATACAAAAATGAATTTTTTAAAATAATTCTTTGGAGTTTTATCTTTCTGTTACACTTTTCAACTTTTTATAATTTATTTTCTCTAATATCTAGTAGAGAAAAAGGTAATTTGATTCCAGGTAAGGTATAAGCCCCAGAAGTAGAGAAACAAACTATCAAAATATATTTAATTTTTATTTTCTAAGAGTAGAAGAGTTGAAACAGTATAAAGAGACTGTTGTTTCTAAGGTACTTACAACTACTTATTCTTAGTTTGTATACATCTAGGATGATTTGTATTTTAGCTAAGTTCTGCATAAATCTTGAGTTCTGATAGGACAGTTTAAGTTACTTGGATTGTATTTATCCAAGTCTTGGCTACCAGGGATTCAAATATCACTGGCGTCTTACTACTGAAATTATTCTTTACTTACTACCAATTTACTTGTGGAATAATCAGTTGTTAAGAGATAATATTAATTTCACAAGATAATTTTTCATTTTCATAATCTTTTTTTCGTTTTCATTATCTTCTTCACAAGATAATATTTCATTTCTATTTCATTTCTCTTTCAGATTGAACTAGGAAAAGTAGTCAATAAAATATGTGCATTTCTGTGCTTCGTCATTATTTTGTCATGATCTCTGGTCGCAACCGAGATTAAATTTATCCTGTTAACTTTCATTTACACAAGCATTTTCATTTGTTGTACATTTAATGAGCTCTGATTTAATAAAATTCTACAGGAGGGTTTTCAGTCTTCTGAGAGTTGACTGACACTTCTGTTAAGTTTTGCTGCAGCAATTTAATGAGATAGTAGACTATATTAAAGTTGTAATAGAAACAACTTTCTTTGTACATTGACCTTCGAATATAGAAACTTCTAATTTTGTTCTTTTTGTACCACATGGTGGCAGTATCCACCTTTCCCACTGATGTATTTTTCAAAGTTTGAAGTTCGATGTGCTTTGCTTTTGATGCTGATCAGAAAGGACTAGAATGTTGCCTTTGTTGAACTGAGGTGGTTCTTTGAATGTGTATACCTTGTCTACATAATCATGCTTAAAATAAGAGATAGCTAGTGAGAATGAAACCTTGTTTAAAAAAAAAAAAAATCAGGGAAGAGATCCAGATCTTAAAATCTCACAAGAAAAAAATGCTTACAGTTGTTAAATTATTCTTTAGAATTTTCAGGTTTCAGAGAAGATCACATAATGCAGTTTTTCTGTATGTACAAAAAAAAAACCCAAAACCCAAACCCAAGTCTTCACCCTCTATTTTATGTGTAGAGATTACATGTTTTGGATATTTAATGAAACGTGACCTGATATGAAGTATTTTATGTATGGAAATGCTTACGAGTCTCTAGAGCATATTGTTTCTGACAAGTTCAGACTTTACCTAGGGACTTGATAAGTTGTCACTATAGAAAGACACCTCAAGGTGTTTCAGGTAATAAGGCAAGAGGAGCATCATCAATACATGAGGGTACATTAGAATTTCTGATGTTCTTACTACACAAAACCTAACATACCTAAGCATCTCTTACAGTTTATAAAGTGGCTTCAGTGTGTGCTGTTGAGGTAACTTATTTATTTGAGCTCCTTCAATAAGGTCAAGCTTTATTACAAGAAAGAAAGAAAGTAGGAAAGAAAGCATGATTTCATTCAGAGATTTACTTAAACTCTTACACTATTCTTCTAATGTTGTTTTGTTTGGTTTTGTTTCTTTTTTTTTGTAGTATTCCAATCATTATTTCCAGTTACATGAAACGTGGTTGCTGAAGTCCTTTGCCTGGTACTTAACTTACAGTATTTAAATCCTTCTGGTTTCCCATCCAATCTCAGAAGAATTCTGCTGGCTTTTCTTATTGTTCATGGCTGACAGACTCAGTCTGTATAAGTTCTATACATGTAGATATTCACCCAGAAATGAAGTCGTAAGAAGTGTAACGCTTTTAGTGAAGTCTGTCTTAGACAACAAAGAATTGAAAGAGCTTAAAGGAAAATCCAAACTTATTTAATGTCTTTAAGCCAGCTCTAGGAAAATTTGAATGTGAAATGAATTCATCAAATGAGGCAACTGTCGTATAACATACCAGCTATATTATTTTGTGACAGGATGTCTGTAGTCCTTTAATTGGGTTAAAGGAAGTGAGCTGTGATTTTACTTTTGGAGTTTGAACATAAGATGCTTGGATTATTTTGTTTTCTCTTCTAATGAGTCTTTATATACTGTTTTGTGGGAAAGCAAAGGAGCAAATAATAGCATTCTCTGAATGCTATTGTGATGAGTCAATATGGCTGAGTAATGGTTATATAAAAGTAGGTCTTCAAACCCACTAAATTTTTTTTGCTACCTGCTACCATATTGATTTTTTTTTTTTTTTTTGCTTCCTTGTTTTGTTTTTTGGTTTGTTTGTTTGGTTGGGTTTTTTTGTTGTTGTTGTTGTTTGGTTGGTTTGGTTTGGTTTGGTTTTTTTGTTAGGGGAAAACAACCCAAACAAAATTCAAACAAAATTAATCATTGGCTCAACAGATCTAGCCTGGCACAAAAGTGAGTGTAGGGACCTTGTATTGTGGCCTCTCAACCAACTGGCTTTATAAGCATCCAGCTGTACCAGCCAGGAAGCTTGGTTCTATAAAAATTGAATTGTCACAGTAGCCTCGTAGAAACTAGTTTTCTAAGACTTGACACATTCACATGCTCTTTATTTCTAGGCAACTCATTAATTCACTTGTATTAGAAAAACTGTTATTTCCATCTTCAGGGCATAAAAGACATTTTCCATAGGTTTACAACCTGTATCTGTACTCCAGGAGTATGAAAATATATTCCGGTGTTCAGAAGTGGCAGAAGGCCCTAACTGTGTATCAGACCATGTTGGCACTCATTTAATGCTTAGAATGCTGAGGAGTTAGACCACTAAAACTCTGCAACTTTCCCAGTGTCATGGGGAGCTGCTTTGCCCAACTGGCAGCTCTGAGTGAAAACCTATTTCTAGCACTGGAACAAAATCTGATAAACACAGTGTCAAAAGATCTTTGTTGCTACTTTGTGTTTTTAAAGTGGTCAATATAAATGGTTCTGCTGTATTACCACAAATTTAATGGTTCTCTCAACACAACTTCTAATCTGTGGTACAGACCACTGAGGTTCTTCTAATTCTATTTGTAGCAGCAGCAAGCTGGGGGTAGGTAGTGAAACTGGTAAAAGTGATGGGTTTTTATTGCATTGCTGACTGATCTGTTACCAAATGTGTATTACAGATTCCTTTTACACCACTCTGTACTTCAAGTACAAGTAATGTTGGCACCCACCACCTTTGGAGCTACAGATAGAGAAGAAAGTTTTATTACCAAGAGCTTCTGAGAAGCAAAACCAGCTTCTGATTTGTATGTTCCCATGCTGAACATCAGTGTACTATTTTCAGAGTTGTTTGCTTCCAGAGGGCTTAGAACCTTCCCTCAAACAGATGTAATTTACTACTTGCATGTTTCTCTCAAGGCTGGGAGAGAGTCTGAGAAGGAAATTCTGCATTTGTTTGTAGCTCCAGAAAATTTAGTATTGCTTTCTTCTTCTGGCTCTGAGCTTCGTGGCAATATTTTACTGGAATTCTGATAAAATTGTATAGAGACTGGGCTTTCTTTCTTTAGGTTTTGGTTGGTTTTTTTTTGTATAGTTGCCTTCAGGAATTGCCATCAAATACTATAGTATGACAATTAGCTAAAAGCTATGGTTAGCCTAAAAAAAAGGCTGTGTGTGTGTAGGACTAAGATCTCTTCTAAGACTCTGTCTCTGAATCAGGATTAGTAGCTGTCAGGTTTTGTTAGACATACCTAACAATTTTCTCAGCCATAATGTTACCCAACTGGAGAAGAAAAAATGTTCCTATAGTCTTCAAAGAATGAGCTAAGCTATTGTGCTTAAAGGTTGGCACTAGATGTACCTGCGTGTTGTAAAATTGAGCAACTGTTGCTGCTCCAGAAGGACTGTGTTGCCTAAGATGTCTTCTGAAGTTTGCACATCTGTAATTAAGGACTGCACTCTAGAACCCTTCCCCAGCCCCCTGTCACCAATTCATTCAAGCAATGCTTTGATTACTTCCTGTCTCTCTAGAAAGGACAGATGAGGCCTCAGTCTAGGTGAGATATGTGTCTTCTTCCCTTCCTTATTGTAAATATTTATCTTGTTCAGGTAAAAAGCTACAAACAATGATATTCTACCACTAACTGTTAGCTTGTGGCAGCAGTTTAACATGGAAATCGTCCAGTTTCTTTCTCCCTATTTTTATATATACCTACAGCTGGTATAGGCTGCTCATTGTTTTTCAGAAGGACAAACTAGCTTAATTCTAGTTTCAGTGTAACAACTTCAAGGATTCTTTTCACTTGAGAGTATTTCAAGGACAAACTAGCTTAATTCTAGTTTCAGTGCAACAACTTCAAGGATTCTTTTCACTTGAGAGTATTTCACTGAAGATTCTAGACAGCTCAGATCCAGAGAGAAGGAGCTTTTTATTCTTGCCACTTTCTTTTGCAATAAAGGCACTTATACCAAAACTTTTCCTTCTAACCTTTCTTGCAGAGCTTCCTTATTTTGTAAGTAACTGAACACTTTTGTTTGTAATTTTTAGTGCCCCATCTACAGCCCTTGGCAGATTACTAAATTCCTATCAACATACTAGCAAGAGTTGTCTTATTCATCCAGTTATGTATTACTTCTTCCTGACATTTGGGCAGCTGAATTCAAGTAAATTTATGCAGTAACTTTTGAATGTATACAGTGTAAGTAGATTGAAGTTAAATGTTATCTTTTCTGCAGCACCTCATCCAAATAACTTGAGGGAACTGGTTTTCACATTACATTAGTGTAATAGCTTTACATTTGCCTAGGGTCTTTAGATACTTTAGGATATTAATAGAAAGAACTGGCTTGTGTAAGTGATCCTTGAAAGATGAAGTTGTGAAAGTAGAATCACTTTCTTTAATACAGTTATCTGTAGAAAGTGTGAAAAAGTCATGCTACTTCTGCTTGGCTGGCTGATTAATCTTTTCCCTGCGCTTCTGTTGTTTATCTTCTTATTCCCAAAGGCTTTTTGAAAAATCAGCTAATCTCTACCATGTATTATGTGTCAGTAACTTTGTTCAAAAAGTACATCACCCAGTTTTTGTACTTGAAATCTAGGTGGGTGTTCCATTTCAGTGACTGCTAGCAGTTGCTATTCATTCCATGTGGATGATAACAATGAAGCTTAATATTATAAAACTGAGCACTGTCATTAGGTCTTTAATTTCTCTACCAGACTGAGTTTTAAATGGTGCAGATCAGGCAAGTTCAGAATCTTCTTTATTGCCACATCCATCTGTTGACTGTGTTTGTAAACCAAATGGAAACACTTCTTGGTAGGGACTGCGTCACATGCTCTGTAGAAACCACCTCTGCTGGTTAATACTGGGTCTCTTGGACAGCTATGTTAACAATTTCTTTAGGCCAACGTTTGCCTGCCTGTCTCACACAGGACAGGTTGGTTTGTTTTAAATAGGGCATCTATCTGACTTGCTGCTCTTTACAGTAGCAAAAATAAGAAGCTGAAGAAAAGCCATGCATTGTTTACAGGATCATTGCAGTCATGCTCCATCTAAGGAAGTACTGTTTGACCTTTATTTTTTTAAGGTTTATGCACTTACTGAAGTTATTTTTATTTACTGGTATTATTTCCAGGACCTTGTTCATGTCCTTGAAAGTGCTCTGTATCTTGATCCTTTTAAGAAGTCCTCTTTTTGCTTCAGCAAGACAAAGCTGTTCATCAAGACTTCCACCCTATCTCTCTTGAAGATAAATTGAAAGATAAGTCTGGTCCATTGCACAGATCTTAAAATCAGTTCAGGGAATATGGACATTATTATAAACTAAATTAACTTCACCACATGCAGAGGAAGGCTTAGTCTTCTAAGCACAAGCAGCCTGATTGTCTTTAAGGTATATTGCTATAGAAGCCCAGAAGCCTGTGTATCTGCTGCCTGGAGATACGCATACCATGTAGGGGTTTTTGTGTGTTAGCCTATAGACTTTGTTAGCTTACCTTGCCACTTTTTTTCCTGTAATTAAAATACAACTTTGACACCTAAAAGATTAGGTAGTTGTAAAACAGTGACCTATGCAGTAGAATTAGTATTTCTTTGGGAATTACGGTAAACTTTAAAAGCCAAATGAAACCAAACAACCCCCATGTTCTGTAATTATTTGTTTAATAGCTTGATACTGTAGGAAAGTCTTAGCATCACTTTTCAAAAGTGGAATTTACTTCCCCCCCAAACCAGAGCAAACCAGAGTTGTATTAGTCATATGACAGTATCATGACATTAACAACTGATTTGATAAATAAAAATCAAACCCTAGTTTAGGTCTCAGGTACTAGAACAAACTAATTTTGTAGTTAGTTAGCTGTTAGTTGGTGCTTTAGAGGTGTTTATGAAAAATTTGTCAAGAGGTTAACTGATATAATTTTATATTTTCAGTAGGTGTATTCTAGCTGCTAAATGTGTAGTACTGTAAGAGCTGTAATATCCCACCCTTTGAAGGGCCTATGAATTCCATCAAGGTATTAGCAGCAGAATGGCACAGAATATCCACAGAGGAATTGTATCCTAACTTAATCTTTCAATTTGCACTTAAAAGTTAAGTACCCTTACCACCATTTCCTATGGCAGGAGGAGTCTTTTTTGCACTGCATAACAGGGTACTCACACCTCTATGTGAATCTATAGTTAACTTGTAGATATTACCTTTAAAAACATCTAGTATAGTTTACCATTATGATAATTCCTATATAAGTGATAGTATGCTAATTGGTTTATGAAGAAAGTGTTCTACAGTGTTGATTTGTTTAATGTATAGCCATTGATTAGGCTAAACAAAAAGTAAGCCATATAGACCAGTATGTTGTGATGAGTAACTGCTGTGGTTTTAGATTACATGTTTTTAATGATACACCATACAAAATCTTCAGGAAAGCTTTCAGTGTTGTAATTTTGTGATTGTGATGTAATATGATTTTAATGCAAGTGAAAATTACTATCTTTGTAAACTATAAAATGAAAATTTCTTAGTTACCAGGAGTCTATTTAGTAGCACAAGGAGCTTTCTATAGTGTCTTACAAGCATTCAGGTCTTGTTTTCAAGTATGTATTTTATCAGTCTTTCAGTTGTGGTACAAATTTGGTCAGTGTTTCTTTTGTGTTTCCATCCCTATCCTAGAGTATTATCCTTGTTTTCATTTCTCCTAGGAAGCCATGTTTAGGAGTCATCCACTCCATCTTTGCTGTTGTCATAAGCTTTTCTTGTCTATTAAAAATGAGCTGGACACCATTTTCTATTCTATTTCAGTTTAATTTGAAAAATCATGCAGTGATACAATGTCTCTCACTGCAAAATAAATCTAATGTGCAGCTGGTTCAGTAATCACATCTTAAGACAGTAATTTCATTTTTATATTCACTTTTAAGTGAATAGTACTGTGATATCCATTTGGTGTAATCAAATGCAGTTACTCTATCTCAAGCATACATTATTAGTTATCAAGCCTGCTACGTATCAACCATGGCAGAAACAGAATTCAGCAATACTCTGAGAAACACAATGTGGGAAAAATGCAGATATGCATGGGGATATTCTCAAATTTTTAACAAGTAACTCTATGCTTTCCATCACTTTCCCTTAATACAGGTGGATGAGCATTACTTTTTGTAGCTTTCATGGAGAAATTAGTAGGAAGAATTTGGGACAAGCAAGTAAAATAAGCTGTGTGGGAATAAATACCTACTATGTAGAAAAAAATGAGAAAGGGAGTAAAAAAATTCTGCTATGCTGCTATGCCTGTGGGAGTGGGGGGAAAGAGTAAGATGACTGAGGAATCTGTTTATAATCAAAAGGAAAAACCAGTGCTTTAAAAGATGAATGCTTTCTGTGTGTTCTCATGCTTTCATCCCTTTTTCTCGTTCCCATAGTAGTCTCTCAAAGTATATGAGGAATAAGAAGGCAAAATGGAAATTGACTGAAATTTTACATGCCATGACAGATGTTTCCACACTTCCTGAACAACTAATCCTCTTTTTCAGTCAGACTAGTAACAATTATCTTCACAAATAAACTTTTTTGAAAATGCTGTAAAGGTGGTGTGACTTCTGTGCTCTTACTGTAGGTTTATAGACCATTGACTATGTATTTGAGGATTTCTATTCTTTGAAGTTATACTAATGGACAAATTCAATATAAAAATAGATTAATTATAGAAAATAGATACATTAATCAATTAGAATAAGGTAAAAATAAGTAGAGTATAACTTGTTACTTGGTGAGGTATGCTAGGTTTTTCAAATACTGAGACAAATGAAAATATTACCACTTGAATACTCATAAGAGGTCTTCACAAACTTAGTTAGTGATTGCTTTAAGTACAGCTGTGATCATTTGGTCATTTCAAAATGTTTTCCCTTCTAGAGCTATGAAGAGGAGAGGAGGAATCGCTCAGAGCTGGAGTTAAGATGCCAGCGTTTAACACTGGAGCTGGCTGACACCAAGCAGATGATCCAGCAAGGTGATTACAAACAAGAGAACTATGATAAAATAAAAACGTAGGTATCTCTATAGCTCAACCATTCTACTAGAACATAAATGTTGATATATAAACTTCAACCTTGATTGACTGGAGTTTTAATTTGATTTTTGGTTTATATACACCACAAAAACTTTTCCTTACATTAGTCCACTAGCAGTTCAATTATCTCCTGTAGTATACTGCAGTTGTAAGATAAACAGTGTTTTGAAATCTCATGCATTAGATTACTTTCCTAAAAGTTTATATTTAGGGATTTACTATGTCTTCAGAAAAGCCTACCAGTCTGTAGGCTTATGTTTGGCAACTAAATAAGTGGGAGCTGTTGATGCCAAACATTTTAGAACAAGAACTCTTAATATTTAACAATTTAAGGTATCCTTGTAACCATAAATTTGAAAGAATTGTTATGAGAACTCTTTGTCAGAGAATTTTAGGATTACCATAATGAATTGGTTGAACTGCAGGAAGTTCCAGTGTCTCTCCTCATTTCTGAGATACAGATTTTAGAGTTCTAGCCTGTGCTTTGAATTCCCATTTCTAAACAGAAATTGCTAAATAGTGAAAATGGACTTGTTATATATACTCTCATAGACATATACTTCTTAGTCCAGCTCCCAAATGGATTTTTCAGTGTGCTTGCAAGTACTAGAAGTCTGGCCTTTGGCGTGTTTTTTGGGTATTAGATTAAAAAAATGGGGATTATGAATAGAACTAACACCTCTTCAGCTCCTTAGTTGTTTGTACTGAATGAACACAGGCACAGTTACTGACACAAATGACTTTGCCACTAAGTCATTTGAAGGAGCTCTGTCTTCTGAGTAACTGTTCACAGCTATATGTACAAAAAAACCCCTTGGAATCTACCTGGAAGCTTGTTGCAAATATGATCGATGCTATGGTTTGCTTCCCATGTGGAACTGCATGTTAATAAGTGGATTGTAATAACTTCCATGTGAATGGCCTCAGTGTTTAATAGTGTATGTTTAAAATAGTCTTGAGTTGAAAAAGGCATGAATGAACGTGCCAGAACTATATTTGAGAGAGTAGGTTGTATTCATCTGGGTAGGCACAAGATGAGAGGGAGGGGAGAGCACTGTTGGCATGACTGCATGAGGACATTTGGGAGCACTGCAGGAGTTAATCACTTCCAGGCTCATTTCTGCCTCTAAAAATGCTATGTCAAGTCTTGAAGTTCTGGTGTACTACAAGTTATCTCAGTTTTTAATGCTTACTATAAAAGTGGTTTGCTTTTTTCCAAACTGCGAGCTCATACTGGCTCATTCATTCACTGTTCTGACAGGGTCAGAGTGGAGACATAGAGCTGCTTCTTTGTGCATATGGAAAGCACTCTTATTCAGGATGCCAACATATTTTTTTGGAGCTGTCATGTACATTTGAATATGAGAAAAGCAATAAAACCCTCTCTGGTATCAAGGGGGTGTATACAACTTAGAACAAGTATACATTGCTCTCATTGATTAGGAAAATGAAAATAAAGTTACACTTATTCTCCATCCACCTTCAATGTCTGTGAAAATTTCAAGAGAATGTAATGAGAAATAGCATCAAAAGCTTGAAAATCTAAAAGGATGGGCAAGGGTACTTACAGCACTTTTCTAAAAGGAGAAATGTATGAAGCCCAAAATTACACTAAAGAAGAATAATCAAAAGAGGATGAAATAATTTTGGATGGGAATTCAGGATTATTCTATTATAATTTAGGATATTTTTTTAATATTTAGAAATGAAGAAAATTCTTTCATATAATAAGATGCACTTGCAAGTGCTAAAGGTAAAATTATCACCAATTGCCTTTTGAATGACTGGTTGAAGGAAGTCAGTGTTGTGAACTGAAAGAAGGCTGGGAAATTACAAATACACAGCAGTCTTGTTTATTACACTTTATGCATTTAATAGTTTCACTTTGTTTTAACAGTGAACGTGATGTATTTGAACATGAATTGACAGAACTCAGAAGAAAATATGAAATATTAGACATTTCACACAAAGCACAAGCTAAAGAAAGAAATGACTTATCAAAAGAGGTAAACAAAGTTCTTTTAGCAATTGCCTGTGTCTTTAGTTGGGGAATTTGATTATTTGTCTAATCAAGTCTGTCAGGATCACCTGAAGAATGGTGGAATAATTTAGAATTAGCATGGTTGTCAGGGGACCAGCTGGTCAAGCCCTCTGATGCACCACAGAGCCAACCTAGGTCAGGTTGCTTAAGTATTTGTCAAGTTTTTAATATCTCCAGGGATGGAGATTTCACAGCCTTTCTGAACAATCTGTGTCAGTGTTTGTCCACCTTCTTTGAAAAAGTTTTTGTGAAATCTAAGCATAATTGTTGCAGCTTTTTTATAGAATCACAGAATGGTTTGGCTTGGAAGGGGCCCTAAAGATCATCCAGTTCCAACCCCTCCTGCACGAGCAGGGACACCTCTTACTAGAACCAATTGCTCAAAGTCCCATCTAACCTGGCCTTGAACACTTGCAGGGAGGGGGCATACACAACCTTACTGGGCAACCTGTGCCAGTATCTCACCACTCACATACTGAAGAATTTCTTCCTAACATCTAACATAAGTCTACCCTCTTTCAGTTCAAGGCCATTTTATCCCTTTTGCTCTCACTTCATGTCCCTCCCCAGCTTTCTTGTAGGCCCCCTCAGGTACTTGAAGGCCACCATAAGGTCTCTTTCTGTTGCATCTTGTTCTGTCACAAAGGAGGCTGCAAGGCTGCAGGGCACCAAGAGCCTGCCTCTGTGCATTTCAATGTAAATAGCAATAGGTGAAGATAATAAGACTTTGCTCATCTAGATTTCTCTTCTGAAGGCTGGTAAAAAACCCATTTCTTTCAACCTCTTGTATATCATGTGCTACCGACCATGGCCATCTTGGTAGAGCTTTTCTGGTCTTACTCCAATATGTTAATTTATATGTTTGTGAGGAACTCAAAATAGCACATGACACACCAAATACAGTCTCACAAATACTGAACAAAGGATATTAATAATTTTCTTTGAGGGACCTTGGAGTTTGAATTGACAGGAAGCTGAGCATGAGCCAACAGTGTGCCCAGGTAGCCAAGAAGGCCAATGGCATCCTGGCCTGTATCAGGAACAGTGTGGCCAGCAGGTCCAAGGAAGTGATTCTGCCCCTGTACTCAGCACTGATGAGGCCACACCTCGAGTACTGTGTCCAGTTCTGGGCCCCTCAGTTTAGGAAGGATATCGAGGTCCTGGAGCAGGTCCAAAGGAGGGCAACCAGGCTGGTGAAGGGACTCGAGCACAGATCCTATGAGGAGAGGCTGAGGGAGCTGGGGCTGTTCAGTCTGGGGAAGAGGAGGCTCAGAGGAGACCTCATCACTCTCTACAACTCCCTGAAAGGAGGTTGCAGCCAGGTGGGGGTTGGTCTCTTTTCCCAGGCAACCCTCAGCAAGACAAGAGGGCACGGTTTTAAGTTGTGCCGGGGGAGGTTTAGGTTGGACATTAGGAAGAATTTCTTTACTGAGAGGGTGATCAGACATTGGAATGGGCTGCCTCGGGAAGTGGTGGATTCTCCATCCCTGGAGATATTTAAAAAGAGCCTGGATGTGGCACTCAGTGCCATGGTCTGGTAACTGCAGCGGTAGTGGATCAAGGGCTGGACTTGATGATCTCTGAGGTCCCTTCCAACCCAGCCAATTCTATGATTATATGATTCTTCAACCTATTCTTTCCATTGTAGCTAATAACAGCCCAGTAGGCACTTGGCTTTCATTATAGCTTTGGGGGACATATTTCTGCTAAGTTGTTGATTTATCAGTCTTAAATTGTCAAGTAGCATATGCATTCTTAAACAGCAAATTTAGGGTGATAAAACTGCATTTAGATGTAATGAGTAGGGAGTTGGTCCACCCAGCACCACTGTCATGCTCTTTGGCTGTTTTCTGAGCATTTCCACCTCGAGTAGATGGAGGCTACTCTCTCCCACATAGTTTTCTTCTTGGAGTAGTAAAGATCTGATCTGGTGATTGAGAGACTCTGATTACAGAGATTGACAAGATAATCATGTTTCTACTTTGGCATCAATTCAGCCTTCTATAGCAACACCATGCTACGTGAAAGTCAAAACAAGGCATGCATAATGCTTTTGGTCCTTGGTGCTGGCCTGGAACATTACCTTGCTCACCACAGTTGTGACATACATAGCCTCAAAACTAGTAGTTTTACCATTTTTTTATGGAGGAACGATCCATACTCTGAGACTGTTGTAGCTAGTAGGACAACAGGTCGACACCGAGACTCAACATCAATATTTCTGACATAGTACTTTCCAGTACTTCACTACTATTTAGATACTGTGGTAAGGTAAGGGGCACTTCACCTCTTTTTCATGTGCCAGCTACCAATAATAAATAACAAAAAGTCTTAAATTATAATTTCAGCATAAAGCTTCACCAACTTATGTTTTAAGTGTAAAATTTTTTTTTTTTTTTTGGTTCAGGTTCACGGAAGAGTTAAAATGAAATCAGAAATCTGTGTACATAGGTTTAATATTTATCTTGAAGTTCATGTTAAACTGTTCTTTTTATAGCTGGCAACCATACAACAATCCCTCAACTTGTTGCAAAAAGATAAAGATTATCTTAATCGCCAGAACATGGAGCTTAGTGTTCGCTGTGCACATGAGGAAGATCGTCTTGAAAGACTTCAAATTCAGCTAGAGGATGCTAAAAGAACTAGGGAAGAAATGTATGAAAAATATGTTGCATCCAGGTAAGTTATTGTGTGTTTGCATCCATAACTAGGCAAGTTACTTAAATGTTTTACCTCGTTTCTTGCACAAATCTTGTTTAATTAAAAACAGTTTTAACATTCAGGAAGTTGGTCTGTATTTGTGTAACTGGAAATGGAACCCTTCAGTTGGATCTTAGTGTGTATCAGGAAAAATTTTAAAATCTTTTATGTAAGACTATAGCAGTGAAGATGCCAGCATTGAAAGTTTATGGCAACTATTCTCTCAGGTTTATTATAGAAATTTACAAAGAGTTGTAATTAATTACAAAAGAGAGAAAAACTCAGAATTAGAGGTGTGTGCTACATATATATTCCCCTAGGCATCAAATTACTTTTATTAAAAACAGGAGTATTTGGAAGAAAATCTAAGCAATTATTGAAGGATAAAGTATGTTTAATTTTCACTAGTCTTAGAATATTGTATTTTTTAATATCAGCTTTTAGAGCTATTGGTCTTATATAGACTGGTATTCAGATTCTCTAAATGTTGCCTTGAGAAAGAGACTGATCATTCTGTGCTAGCTAAAAGGGTAAATACTGTCAAATGCTTATGCAGTTTGGATTGGTATAGATAAATACTTGGGATGTTGAACAGGAAACACTATGCTGTTCAGCTATGTGTCTTGATACATATGTAATACTATACCACAAAATTACGTGGACTATCTCAAATTGGAAGAAACCTATAAAGATTATCCAGTCCAACTCTCTGCTCCTTGCAGGACTACTTAAAACTAGATCATATGACTAAGAGCATAGTCCCAATTTCAAACCACACAAAGATTTTTCTCATTCAGAATTCAAGGTTAGCCCTGTTGTTACTACCCTACATCTAGATGCAAAAAGAATAGAATTTCAAAATATATCCAAAGTTGCATCAAATATTTGCCTGTATGTAATTCATCAATGAACATAAAATTGGGGGGTTTCTTACTACTGTTAAAAAAACACCTGTAGATTGCATGAGTAAGCTTAGAGTATGAAGTAGGTTTGGCTTCTCTTCAGCTGCTTCATTCTGTTTGAATCAAGAAGGTGAAACTGAAAACAGCATCTATAAATTTTGTGTTCTTGTATGGCTAAGATGAAATGTGCTAATATGACTCCCATAGGACATCTAAAAGACAAATTGTTATCTAAATGGAAATAGAGTGCTCTTCTGAAAACTATCAGCTCTGGAGTTCTAGCCAGTATCAGAAGTGATTTTAACACTATTTTTCCTTTCAATAAAGTCACTTTAACTTTCTCTTTTTTTCTTTCTTTTTTGAAAGAAAGAGGTCTGAGCAGTCTTCCTCTAGAAATGTGCTTGTAAATAAAGACTCGTAGATAGATTCCTGTTTCTAGAAAACCACTTTGAAACACTTGCCCTGTAGGAATGATGTAGAGGCATCATTTTGTACAGAGCTGTCTCTATTTGAGGTACCTAGGGGGAGATGTATGATATTATTACCCCCATCTTACAAAAGAAATCTTACATTAACATCTTTACATTTTCACACCATGAAATGACTTACTCAAGGTTCATCAGTGGGTCTGCAGCAGAATCTTGAATACAACCTAAGCTGTGCCAAAGCTGCAATTATGTGAAAGCACAAATGCAAAAGAAAATCCTGGATGTGTTAAATCTTGAAGCACAATCCAAAGTTGCATTGAGATACTTTTTTCACAGTATAAACCCTGAAGAATATAGGTGGTCTGGAAAGAAGCTCAGTAAAGCTTGATGGAACAACTTGGTAAGGGAAAAACATTATTAATTACTGCTCAAGCGAAAGAACATAATAGCAGGTCAGGAATAAAGATCACAAATGATGGTCCTTTGATTCAGCAGTGACTCAGTTGATGTTTATTGAAAGGCATTGGCACGGCAGACAAGCTGTATGCTCAGAATATGCTCTTTATTATACTATTTGGATTTTTAATAATCATAAACATCACTTTTAACTATCTTTTGGTGACATCGCTGTGGGTGTTCAAATCTTTTCCAGATTCTTCTGAGTTTTTTTTCAGTCAACTGACTTCTATCAATCTTGCTATGGGAGGGAAAGTGTAATTTCTGCAATTAAATTTATTTTTGGCAAGTAATAATGGTAGTAGCAAACTGGCTAAGTATCAAGAAAATGGTACTGAGGTCCTGATCTTCAGTGTTTTGTTTGCTTTTCTACAGATTGAGCCATATAATATATAACAAACACTAAAAGTTTCTAATGGGGACCTTACCTTCCAGTACAGCATGTTTGGTGCTTTGTTTATTATTGTATACTCTTCATTGTATCAAAGATCTTCAAAAAGTGTTTTGTAGTGTGATGTACCTCAGGAAGGAGACAAGATAAATTTAATTTTACCTTGAAGGGTCAAGTGAAATTTTGTGTCTTAATAGAAAAACAGGAAAGCCCAGTAGACAGCAAACATTGGGACTTTTGATTGTTTTGGGGCTTTTAGTTAATGTGAAGGAATTTTTGACCAGCTCAGGTACTGATTTCTAAAACTCATGGGCTATAACAATTGGAAACCAGAAGAAATTTAAAACCTTTTTACAGTTTTAAATGCACATTTCTTCATAAACATGCTTTTATTTCCAAACCTGTAATTTCTACCAGTTGCTTCATTGCTAATTGATTATTCTTGAATAATAACTAGATGCTATAAAATTTTAACACTCCTGAGCTGTGAATTACTTAAATCATAGGCCTTTTATTTCTAGTTTTGTAGGAGAAATTCTTTATGGGATTTCATCTTTCATGGGCTTCCAAAGTTACAAAAAGTTGTCAATAGTGCTGTGAAATGAAATTCTTTTGTCCTAGAATCCTCTGGTATCTGCTGCTTAGAAAACTAAGTATATATTTTAATTTATGTCACACTGACAGGATAAATTCTAAAATCTTGGGGGTTTTTGACTACACAAATTTCCACAGCTTGTAACTTTAATTTTTTCTTGTGATGTTTTTTCCACATATGAAGTGCAAATAATGCACAACAAAGCCTTGTAGTAGCACGGCAGTACTGTAAGTTACCAAGTTAATCACCTCTTACATAGTGGTGAAGAAAAGCTAGAAAACTTTGGGATAAAAGGAATCAAACTTTGGGTTGTTTGTTTTGGTTTGGCTTTTTTAAATGGTTAATTAATATTAACAATCGTGCAGAAAATGACAAAGAATTTCTGCATGAGTGTTAGGAATAATGTTGCGTGATTAATCAATGCCAAATTACTTAAAAAAATTAAAACAGTATGCAGAAAGCTTTTGGCTATTTCCAATTAAATACTATTTATTCCTGATAGATTTTCACTCAGTTTGCATAGCAACAAAGGCCAATATGCATTTCAAGTAATTTGAAAGGAAAATGAGAAAGAAGTAAAATTAAATGTAAAACCAAAATTAAGTTTTGATATTTTGGTCGGTGAAATAAATCTTAAATTCCCACATTCTGTATGTGTTTATTTGCAGAGACCACTATAAAACAGAATATGAAAAGAAACTTTATGAAGAGTTGGAACATATAAGGTTGAAAACAAATCAAGAAATCGAGCAACTAAGAAGCACTTCAAAAGAGATGTATGAACGTGAAAACAGGTAGGTAAGATGCAGGCAATGCCTACTTAGGGCAAAATTATCAAGTACTGTTTTGTGCTTTTGTATAATCCTGGTTGACTAGCTGTTTGAGAAGTGATCAAGATGTGAGAAATTTAGTTCAATTATAAAAGTGATGAGAAGCTTAAAAATGTAAATTAAATTATTCCTGTATAGTAAATATATGGTGTTATGTTATTAAATGAGGGACATCCAATATTATCAATGAAAAGTATTATTAAAATTCATGTTCTAGATAAACATTAGTGGTTAGAAGTTTGTTCAGATGTATAGTGTTAATTAATACAAAATGTGTTGGTTTACCTGTCATGCTATATAGATAATCTTGAGCCTGTGCCAGGACACCAGAAGGTGTTGATGCAGAAAGTAAAGCAGAAAAATGCAGAGAAACAAAACAGCCTTTCTAAAGTAAATCCATTTTAAATTGTTTACAACATTATGACTCAAAAAACACATTGATTTCCTGTAAGTTATTATAAAATTATATTTTGAACAAGATCCTAGTCTTGCAAAGACTTGCATATTGAATTTTGTTTGTGTGACATCTTGTTGAATTCCATGGAATTAGATGCAGAGTTAGGAACATAAATAAGCCTTTAGGGATCTAAGGATTTGGACTTCTGGCACTGGCTTTCTCTTTGAGCTTGTTTTTGACCCTTTTTTTTCCTTTAAAATGGGAGGAGTGCTTAATAATTCATTATAAGTTCATTGTAGTTGTCCTGAAAGTGTCTTGTGTGGAGAAGGAAATGACTGTAGTAAAAAGATATTTGTGGCATCAGCATCTGTTCCTCTAATAGGTAGTTTTGTTACTGCTCGGAAGAGTGAAAAAAGAACATGACTCCTGCTGTCTGTCTTCCAGTCAACTGAAAGGTTCTAATTAAAAAAAATTACATCATTGTGTAGTTTTGCAAGTGTGAGTAAAATATATACACATACATCCACACCACTTCCTGTATGCCAATCTATTTTGAATTGCAGAGTACGAATTTAAACCTCTGCTGTTGGTGGAGATTTGACAAGGGTCTGTATATCATTGAGAAAGCTACTGAAAGATAGTTCATGTGTATCTGGAAGTAATTTACAGAAGTTTGATCCTCATATTGATATAATTATTTCCAAAATGAAATTTTTTAGATTTGACTTCTTATTTTGAAGAAAAAAAAATAAATTAAGTATATGTGTTTTCTAAAAAATACTAAAAAGTTACACCACAAGATAGTCCTGCTCAGTCTTGGGTGCCCCTCAATGGCAGGATAAATAGAACCTCACCTTGCAAGCAAAGCAGTTTGCTGGAAAGTTGTATGAGATGCTGATTGTGACTGAAAATAAATCTTAAGATGCTGGTTTCATCTTCAGGCTTAAAGTATGGAATGCCATTACAGCTAAGCTAATCTAATGTTTGATTACTCTTACCTCCTTACCACTTTGCCAAGTGTGGTGGGTCTGATGTTTCCCTTGAATTTATTGGCACTTATTTATACTTGGATGAGTCAGTTCAAGAAGCTGAAATGGGGGGACATGAATAAAAAGGTGATGCTTTCACTCCAGATTTATTTGGGAGAATTTTCACTTGTTTGGCTATAATAAGCATTGGTTATCTTTGCACTAGCAAGTGTGATTGAATTTGCAGGGCATGTGAATGTCAACATAAGGTTTGACTTCAGCTTAGCTGTGGTCTATCCCTGTAGATCAAACACAATTTAGTAGCTTTGAGCATGTTGGATCCTCTCCCCAAGCACATCTTTGGACTTGGCTCAATCTGACTGGAATACAGTTTCTGCACCCTACAGTTGTTTACGGGTGTGAGCTGAAGGGCAATAAATGAGAGTTGCTAAGATGTTTATTTCAAAAGCCAATATAGATGCCCTTTTGCTTCTTCTTCCCTTGCCCTCATACCACCTTTTTTTTTTTTCCTTCCCATAGCTATTAATGAATCTCTAGGCTGTATTTCTGTTCCATTTGAGAAGCATGCTTTCCCTTGTATGATAGATAGGCTTGTCAGATACTTGATGGTCCACACCATCTGAAAACTGGCAGCATCTCTAGTTGATTGTCTAAACAAGTCACTGTACATCTCCTACAATTTAATTTTTATGTCACTTCTGTTACTTCAGTCTTCAGCCTACAACATTGCTCTCCTATTCTTGACGCATAATATGCTTGATCTTAATGCAATTTAAGAAAAATAATTAATGTTTTCTTATATTTTGGTATGAGTCGGTTTTAAAGAATCTGCTCTCAAGATCAGTCCTGGAATGTCATTGGTAAATTCTGTACCTCAATTTTTAAAGACAGTTTTATTTCCTTTCTCTTATAGTCAGTTACTTGTTAGATAAATCTGATGCTGATTCTTCCTAACTACCTGTTTTCTATCCATATGAATTAATTAGTTCTGAATAGTACTATTGATAACATTTCCTTAGTATAGAATGCAGTCTTTCATCCAAAAAAAAATACACTTTTATTGTGAGTCAAGTGACCTAGGATAACGTTTACAGGGGCTTAATTATTTCCCATTTACCTCTACATTTTACTCTTTTCTTCAAAATTTGCCTGACACTATAATTTCACTTTGCTTCAAGTCAAAAGGTTCCAGTGGGGAGGGGGAGAAACAACTTCAGTGGAACAAGCTTGTTTGCATCTACATTATCAATTTAGTTCAGATAAAGAATGTGGTTTTGAAGTGAAACCCCCTCCCTAGTCATTGCTGCTTGCCTCACTTTTTGCTTGGATTTGTAGTACCATGCTCTCATCTGTAGCTTGTGAACAGGATTCTTTTAGAGGAAAAATGAAGGGAATCTGTACAAAGATCATCTAAGATATTCCAAATGATAGTGAGTGTTCAGGTCACAGGAAGAAACCAAGACTAAAGTAAAATCCTCAAAAATGGTCATAACTTAAGTGTCTGGTCTTCAAAAAAACACTGTTTGATCTGCAGACTGACTGTTACTGTGTTGTACTAGATAATGGCAATAAACCTTGTAAGCACTACCTAAGCAGTACTTCCACTTAATACAGTTTAATTATGTGTTATACTACAGGAGCATTATAGATTAACAGACTATTAATACTTGTATTATTTTAACACAAATACTACATGTATTATTCTTCATATGATTCTATTTTCATTTGTGTCAGTGAAGAGTTCTCAAGTTTTGACTGATTCTTGGTTAAAAAATTGAGAAAATAAAGATAGTTTGCAATAAACGCTTTTCTGTTATTTTAAAGTTCTGTGCAAATCAAAAATTATTCCACTGATGAAAGCCAGAAGGAGACACCAGTGATATCCAGTGACCTATATACATTTGGCTGACTAGCCAAATAGTTGTATGTAGAAGTAGGATTTCTATGCCTAACACATTTTTTCCTGCCCTGCAAAAGAAGTTGTGAATCATCACAGCTATGAGGAAATCATTCCCCTAGTTACCAAGCAAAGTGAAGTACCAAGCAAAATTATTGGAAATTAATTCCTACAAAAAATAACTAACTTACAGCTCCAGAATTCTAGAATTATTCATTTATTTCTATGTATAAGTAAGTGGTGGTTGCATTGTTTTTAGAATTTCAGAACCAGAGACTTTGCTGATATATGTGAAATGTAGGCTCTCTAATTAATAGGTATATAGATAGGCCATTATATTATTCTATGAGAACTGAAGAAGGTAATAATGAAGTTAAGGTAAATCAGTAGTAATTTGTGAGGTAAATCAGTCCTTTTCCTAACAGATTCTTGACATAATAACTTTTCTCTCCATCAGAAATTTGAGAGAAGCAAGGGATAATGCTGTCGCTGAAAAAGAAAGAGCAGTTAATGCTGAAAAAGATGCTTTAAGAAAATATGATCAGCTCTTAGAACAGTAAGTATGTTTTAAAGTGCATATAAACAAATCTAAATATATAATAATATTACATTGAAGTAGTTTTAGGCAGGAGGAATTACTGGTTTGGCTTTCTGCTTATAAAAAATAAATTATACTAAGGTATTTTGTTTAAATGAAGTTATAGATTTAATTCTAGTAGTAAATTTTCTTTCTTTCCCAGTGCACTAACAGTGTCAAAGTTTGATTCTTCTGCAGTCCTGTAAAGACCAGCAAAACATATTTATGCATGAATGTGGGTTTCATACTGTACAGTAGAAGTGGTCAAACTCTGAACCTGTTCTGTTGGGGTTTTTTTCTGTAGTTGCAAGTAGAAAATTATCTTGTATGGTGACTTCAAATAATAGTTTCTGTAAAGCGTGGAGAGAGCAGTAGTCATGAACAGGTTATGCTTGCTACGTGCTTCTTAACTGCTCTCTTTAGTCTTTTGTATTTCACATATAAAATAGAGTGCCTATACAAATGTCCAATTCTATGCATATGGAGAAGAAAACTATGACTGATTTTGTGCCTGTTTACAAGCAGTTTTACTATTCTGCCCTACAGAAACTTGTCTTCACTTTCCGTGAACTTGGAACATTAGCTATGGTAAACTATGAGGTAGTTTGAAATTGTGGGCAGTATTCCAAGCTGTTCAGATAAGTGTCTTGTCCTTGATCTTTGGACTTGATCCTTTTTTTTAATGATAGAAAGGTCAGTTCACTAACCATCTAGTCATCTACTCAAAGAAAGTGCTTGATGTGAACTGGCTTTGCTTGGAATTGTTTTTAATTACAAGTAGCAACCTGTTGAAATGTTATCTTAAGTATAAGCAAAATATGCCTTTTTGTGTCTTAACTCCCAAATTGCAATGGTAATATTACTGTAGAAATAGCATTGTCCCAGCATGGCCACAGAGGACTGAAAAAATATCAATAGTTTAGTTCTAGAGTAAATGAGATGAGTCAGAGGACTTGATATCCATTCAGAGTTTGAATCTGATTTGAATTTAGATTAATTCTAGTTTGGGCTGAGGATGCTGAGTGCCATTTAGTGATTGGAATGCATCGTATTTGTTCTTGGATTCTCAAAAAGGAATTTGGTTAGCAGACTCTGAGGTGATGGCTCCACAGTGGAAATCAAAATGTGGAAATCAAAGTGAGTTTAGTGGGGACAGCCAGGAAACTTGGTTCAGAACTGATCTCCTTAGTCAAAGTAAAATGCTAATATGAGTCAACAAGATGTTTCTTTCTTATGAGACCTCTACCTTTTACATTTACTATAATATGTTGAGAGTTCATATCTAACTGGATGCTCTTCTGGAAAGTAAGTCTGACTTGATAATTTGAGTAGATACACTTTCTTGTTTTTAATTAAAATATCAACTTAAGAATTCTTACCATGTTAATTTTAAACTGAAGAACCATGGAGAAAAAAAAGTAGTTTTCTATTCTGCCGTGTTGCCATTCATATAATGTGTTGGGTTTTTTCATATTGTTGATATTTTTGAGGAGGGAAGTTCCCTCAGAATCAGAAACATAGGAAGAGGATTGGAAAACTCTAGCTTTAGAAGGGGAAAAAAAGGAAGTTAGTAATATGCTATTTGTTATCTTCTTTGTTGCTTCCATCCTCTTGTAGCTTTTTCTAGTGATGAGTTCTCCCATTAAGTAAAATTTCTCAATATAAAAAACTTCGAAAGTTATTCAGTATTGTGTTTTTTGGGGTTCAAAGAAGTAGGTTTTAACTCAAAAGATTATGCTTTTCAGAGAAAAAAAACTTCTGCTAGGGAAAAATGGAAATCCCATACTTCCCATAAAATCCCTGCTTCCTTACTAACTGCAGTACAGGTGCCAAGATCATGACTTCTTCCACTTTCCAAATCATCTTCCTTAAATTAGCTACAAAGTAACTAACTGGCTTGATGAGATTGGATAAATGGTTTAACTTTAAAAACCTGCAATTCTTAATTTGCCATGGGTTGTCATGTGGCATTTCCATGGAACAAAGAATTTTTCTAATATCACCAGAATCTCCTAAGATAAAAATTAATGTATGTGTCATCCATTTCTCTATTTAAGTGATTATAAAGCTAGTTCTACTTCAGTGAAAACATGGTGACTCATCCTAGTTACCACTGGTATCATAATCAGTATAAACAAACATGTTTGAAGGCTTCAGAAGTATGTGGAATGTTGACTGGCCTGAATGGTGGTTAAATAAAGCCCCTAGCAAATCTTGTGATCAGAAGTGTAACAAATACCCAATTTTCTAGTCAAGTGCAGTTATTTTCATTTTTCTTACTGCTGTTTGTGGTAGCTTTCTGTAAACAGCTGTTTACAAATGCCAAGAGAATACTGAAGTGGTAATACTCATGAAACAGTTATATTGAGAGAGTTGGCTGTTTGAACCTCAAAGCAGATCAGTGATGTCAGGATGTAAGTTTTGGATTAAATTGTGGTCAGTGTCACACCTGTTAAAAAAAATTAATATGACTAAATGGAAACATTTTCATTTTTTTTAAAAATGCTGGTAATGTAAGTCTTTTTTCTGATTTTAAAGCTATATTACCTCGAAGTGTATTGGAGTTGATTGAGGGAAGAAATTCTATGATAGCTCCATCAGCTATAACACACTTAAGTGTAGATTCAAACTGACTGTTAATTTGATACTCACTGCTCCTTGCAAAGAAACCCCAACACAAGAAAAATCAGCACTGAAAAGCAGAAGAAACACATCCTAGTTTCCTATTGTTTTTTCCTACTGGCTCAATTTGCCAGTTTTATATAATGTGTAACATCAAATTAAAATTAAGGTAGACTCCAAGGTTTGATAATGGGTAAACTCAAACAAAAGCTCTTTACTTCAGGGGATGCCTTTGATTGTTCACTTCCTTTACATCTGAACAAATGTAATTTCTTTTTCAAGGACTGTATAGCTCAGCTCTATTAGGGGAAACTGGTCTAAAAATTACAGAATTACTGGGAGCACAAGGGAAATCAATAAATGCTGTGATTTTACAAAATCTTCTTTCCTAGTGACAAAAAAAAAAAAATCTATACTCTTTTACAATTTGTTGCTGCTCACATGATGGACTCAAAGTGATTTTTATTTTCCTGTATTTGTAATAATAAAGCTAGAAATGTAGAAAAATTAAGAGAAACAAAATAGGTATGCAGTAAAGAGAAGGAATATTCAAAAAAATTGCATTATGGCAATACTGCTCCTTCAACTGTGCAGTGGGCACTGTTTATAAAAAAACCTGTATTTATAAAAAGACCTATTCATCAAAGTCCTGGAGGTGACCTTGCTCAGGCAGGGGGATTGGACTCAATGATCTTTCAAGGTCCCTTCCAACCCCTAATATTCTGTGATTCTGTGACCTCAATTTTGTAAAAGTTAATGAGAGGTTTGAATTCTTGCCTCTGGAGGTAACAGTATATTTTTATGTAGGGCTTTTTTTTTTATTACTCTTTGACTAATCACAGGACATTTTTAAACACTGTTTCGATAGTCGGTTTGAGTAAAGTCAGGATGGTGGCTACAAAAGGTACGTTAGAATTTTAGGTTTGTTCTATCTAGATTTCAAAGTATTTTGGATTATTATTTAAACATTTATGTACTGATGATGTATATAGCTCAGCTGCTTGAAACTACTAGATATGTAAAGGACAGTCAGCTCCAGGTAAGTAGTATTTAGATTTAGAAGTATTTTTAGTGTTTGTATTTAGAAATACATTTCTTAAATAAAAAGCAGAAAAGAAGAAGCCATTGATGTTTCTTGATAAGTTTTCCATTAAAACACAGGTTAAAAAAGTTTCTTTGTGTTTGTGTTTACCTGTTACATGCTTTTTTTTCCAGTTATCTGCAAGCTGTGTATACATTTCTGAGACTTTTTTCAGTCTCTTTTCAATTGTCCCTGTTTTCTCTGTTGCTCTTCATAATTATAGTCCTTCTTAGAATTCCTTTGGAGGTGAGATTAATGCTGTCTGATTTTAGACATCTGTCATAAGATTTGCAGGTGGTAGCAAGAGGTCATCAACCCTGGTCATAAAATGAATGTATTAATAAGAAGAGATTAGGATCCCTTTATCACTGTATCTTATTTAATTGTAGACAAGCCTAGAGAACTATCTTAGATGAGAAGATAATTGGATAAATTTACTGAATAAATAAATGTTCTACTTTGCATTTACAATCTCTGAAGATGCAGGAATCTTATTAGACTAGCATTTATTATGTTACATTCATTGTTAAAGCATTAACATAAATTGCTTTCTCCTTCTATTAACATGTTTTTATAATCTGGATGTTGCTGGCTGAAATTATAGGATTCTAATCTTAAAATTATGAAATCAATATATTTGTGTGATGGACTTATTTCTAATATTTAAATAAGGGCCTATTAACTCTTCAAAAATATTTGTATAAAGTGAGGATTTAAATAATGAATTAAAGAAAATCCATGCTGCCAACTTCTGGCCAAAATATTTCTCTGACAAAGCTGCCATAACTAAAAAAAACCTACTTTTAAGCTCTACATAAGATGCTGCTTTTGTATATGAAGGGTTGTGTAATCTCTAAAGAGCTTTATAGGTCTTGAAAATTACTACTGCTTTAAATCTTTTGTTTCAATTAAAATAATTTTTTTTTTCTAAAGTACTTTTTTGAGGTAATTACCACTCGCTTCTACTCTGATTTATGACTTCTGTAGTATGATGTGTATGTGTAATTTCTATAACATTTAGGATTTGTATCAGAATAAAGCATGAGCCTTTTACTGTCATTGTTATAGACCTTGTTCATACCTTGTATACATTTCCCATAAAAAATGCCTTAATTTCATTCTCCTGATGTGAAATTTAAGTATGAGGTACAGCTAAAATGGTAAAAAGTGTGTGTCATGGAAATTGCTGGAAGAGATTATTTTGGTTATTCAAAATCAATGCAAAGAAGTCAGTGAAAGGACCAGGAGTGATAGATGGTATGATGGAGAAGCAGAGAAAAAGTCCATTTCCCAAGTGACCATGTCTAGTTTGTTTCCAAGCTTTAGAAGAAACACTGAAGCCCATAACACAAACAATTTTGTTTGCAACTTATATCTACTACTGAAAGGACTAGGCTCCTGCTCTTTTTCCCTTTTCCTCTGAGGATACGTTCATTTGGAATTTACATCTTAATGTATTACTTTAGGCTGCTCTCAGTCAATGATGTCCATAAAAATTGTTATTCATAAAAAAATTAAAAAGTCCATCTCAAAGCCTGCTTCAGGTTCCACTATAATTGGAGTGTGTTTTAATAAACAGAGACTTAACTGGTTTGATCAAACCATATCTGGTTCAGAAAATCTTAGAGCTTAAGGTACTTGAACACTAGTGGGAGAGGATTAGGGAGAAAGATGATCTATGCAGAATGTTTTTCTTGATCTGTTCAGAACATACACTTCTAGCTGCAAGACAAGCCCGTGAGGCTAAATGGGCTTTTTGTCTGATATACTACAACTATTCTGTGTTGAGCAGAAGCTAGGAATCACTGGGAAGCTTCTCATCCTGTTGAATCTGTGTGCTTTGTGAAAAGCCTAGGTTTGAAAAGTCTAGTTGTATATAATGACGAGATATTAACAAAAGCAGCTATCTGAAGATGAAGTTAAAGTGATTTTTTTTTTTTTTTTTTTTTAAGATTGTTATATATGCACGTAATATTTATTTCTGGAGTGTTTCTAACCATCTGAACTTGAAGGACTAGATCTGTATGCGAAGCCCCTAACAGCACTAGGCAGCCCAAAAATTTTCTGGAATTACCTTCTGAGTCTGTGATTACATTGTGATTACCCTCTGGTAAAGGATGCAATGCTATACCAAACCTAGACAACTAACTGTTGAAGAGCAGTCTGTCCAAATAGGTGTTTATGTGCCTTGAGAAGGTAATTACAGCTTTGTAATCTTGTGGACCTCTTAGTAAGCTCATTGAAGAGTCTGCAGAATAGAATCAAGACTAAAATTTATGAGAGTGAGCTTTGGGCAGAGTTTTGGGCTGCTCTTTTCTTCCACAGAATTACATTAAAGGGTTGAGAAAATGCTGGGTATAACTGGAAGCCTACCTAATGCTGCTGCTCTCAGCACAGACCTCATTTGCATGGTGATGATACCTGTCTCAGGTAAGTAACACTCATTAATAAGGAAAGAGGTAGCATATTGTTCTGGAATTGAGGGTAGCTAGTCCATTTGTAAATTGATAATTAAGAACCATTAATACATGAAGGATCACCATACTAGGTTCATGAACACTCTACCAAAACACTGTACATCAGTGAGGCAAGGTATTTTCAGGCCATAAGCCACGGGGAGCTCTTTCCCTTTGGCATTAGTTCATCTAGCATTGAATATGCCAAATTAAAGTTAGTCATGCTGAGGACTTACCAAAAGAGAGGGACAGTGTGATATTTACATACAGTGCTCCAAGCTGATGAATCCACTATTCACAACTGCAGGAACAACCATGTGAGTCCCTGGCAGCCTGTTTGCTGCTTTCGTGAGATGGGCTTGTCTGGTGACTGGTGCATTGAAGAGGAGAGAATGGGAAGACCAGGGTTGGAGGACTGACTTCCCTTTTGTATGGTCTTGTTTTGAGATATTTCCTCAAGAATGTATCCCAGACTTTGTCAAGGTTTGCTCAGAGAGTTGTTTACATTCAGGGAGTCTAGTAAATGTTTTTTTGAAACTACATGCCTTCAGCATTGAAGTATTGCATCACATGTTGGATAGTGGGAAGCCTGTGTCCTTTAGTTTGCTCAGTGCAAAGCTATTTGGATAATTTTTACAGCTGTTTGTGTTTCTAGCTAAATAATCTAAAGACATAATCCTGCCTACTTATATGAGTATCTGGGTAACTGTAAGAATATTCTATGAAACCATGAAAATGAATGTATGATCACTGTTTAATGCATAGTTAACCAACATTCAAGACCTTGCTAAAGAATATTTTGATCCTGGATAGCTGCACGGTGGTAATGTGACATGTTAGCAGCATTTTGCCAAACTTCATATAACCATAGTAGCATTTAGATGTCACATGACATCAGAAGGGTGGTACTGCTTTATTTGTGATACCAGTCAGTGGGTGTATAGATGTGAATGTTTTCTATAATTAAAAAAAAAAAAAAGTTGCTTGTAAACAGAACTTTAGCAAGATTGAGGCTAGATGGGAGAATTTGTTCTGGATGGGCCTCTGAGAGAAGCACTGAATTAAAGTAGACAGGGTGGGGCTGTCGCTGAAGGTAGCTGGTGACAATTAGTGAGAGATTTTGTAATTCCATGGTATGAGCAGTGTGGTGAGAGACAGTAAGGACAGAGAACTGGGAACTGAAGAAAACCAATGGAGATGGAATGGAAGGGTGCATAGGAAAAAGTAAATCAAGGATCTTTACAACAAGCAATAAAGGGCTTCTGCAGTTCTTACTTATAGGTAGAATTCATAAAGATGTTGCTCATGAACATAGACTGCCTGATAAGCCCTGTTTATTAGCAGATTTTTGTACCTGAAAGGAAACTAATGTTGATGACCAAGGACGATCTTGCACAGGTCACCCTGGAAACTCCTGTTGTGAAGCATTGAGAGGGTAGGGATTATGTGTGTATGTATAGTACCCCTAAAAAAAAATTTTAAAAAAAACTTCTGTAGTATATGCCAGCATCTCACCCACAGAATAAATATTCATAAAAGCAGCATAACTTCAGAAAACTTTTTGCGAAGAAAGGGAAGTAAACTTTTTCCATCACATAATTGTGGATTGTAGAAATAAGTGTGCAGAAAGTATAATTTAGGTTCCTTTGAGATGAAGCTTGGACATTATGGAAAATGCTCATACTTGTCAGTCATTTAGTCTCGTCATAAAATGTTTTATTTCATAATACACATATGAAATTAAGGGTAAATACATGCACTTACAAGCCTATTTTACATCTCTTCTAATATCAAAATACTGGATATATTGTCAAAATGCTGTGAATCTTGAATATTTAAATAAATGCTACTTCATGTGTATGTATGTAGTTTAATCTTTGATGTGGAACTTGTCATCTGAAATTGTTTTCATGGGTATTCTAATAGTTTTGTGGAAAGTCTGTTGCCATGGGTGAATAAAAGTGCACTGATTCATACCCTCTGAAATTTTGCTTAATGTTTATTCAGATTTCTCTGAGATACTAACCTCTTACTTTCCAAAAATACAACCTAGATCATAAGTTTTGAGATGCTTCAACAAGTTACATCTTTCCCTTCTACCTTGGGCACACTGCTGGAGTCCCCACAGGTGGCTGTGGGTAGAGAGGGGAAGAATCAGTTCCATTAAAAACCCTACAGGAAGGGAAGAAAGTTTTGTTTGTGCAAAATGATACTCTAAGCAGATGTAAGTAATTAGAATCCCTACTCCTTCTCTTGTCTTCATGTGCCACTCACTCCAGGCAATTAATTAAAACTTGAATCTCAAGAATACTCAATATAGAATGTTTCTCTGGACAGTGAAGGATGAATACAGTGTGACTGATGTAAATTCCATGCCCCTGTCCAGTGCCCAGAATTAGGTGAAGATTGATAATTTAAGTCTAATTTTTTAGACCTAAAACCACATGAAGAAATATTGTATCTTTTTTGTCAGTTGGATGTTCATCTAGGACATTTTTGTTTTTATAGGCAATGTACTTTATGGAAGATAGTGGGACTGGAGTTTTTGTTTTAGATTTATCCCTTATGATACTGTTCCCAGTCAAAAGTTGTGAAATCTGGGCCTAATTTCTGTGTTATGTTGAAGTTCTGAGCTTCTTTCAAAATATTCTATATGCATAGATAAGTGGGGTACATTTCAAGTTTGGTTTTTCAGTGCCAGATGAAAGCCTCGTTTCAAATAAAGAAAAGACTTTTTTAAATAGTGCATTTGCTACAAGGTACTTGCATTATTAAAGTGTGTAGATGAACACAAAGTTGTTGACATATTACAAGTCAGAAAAGAGCTACCATATGGTAATTTGTTTGCCTGCTAGGGCTGTCTGCCCCCTTGCATTTCCTTACTTTGTAAAATAATCAACTCTTCCTCTTGTCATTTTTCTCAAATGGTTGCTTGTTTATACAGAGCTGTATTAAACTGTTTTATATTATTCATTAGAGTAAGCAAAAATAATTTCAACCCCTTTTTTTTTTTTTTTTTTTTTGCTAAGCTGATATCTTTTGGTTGAATTATTTATGAATTATTTTTAAAGATAATTTTTACATTTATCTTTGTAAGTCTCTTTTGTTCTGCCAGCTGTCTAAATCTTTTCATAAACTTCAGTTAAGAGAAACATATTTTCCATGATTATTTTAAAATACAATGTTTACTGGGAGGGAAGTCTAGTGAATTCCCACAGATGAAGTGTGAGTGTATTTCTCCCACTTGTAAATGAGTTCTTATTTCCTACAGTACATATTCTGGTACCACAATGAGTCATTTTCAATATGTTTTAGTTTAGCTTCTAAAACATTAAAAACTTGGCAAATACATGTGAATGAACATTACATCCACTTTTAGAAACTGATTCCAAATAATATTTTACTAACGTGATGACTGTGAGTAGACCTTTCAGAATGCAGAAATGTCCTATTTGATAAGCCCTAAAAGCATTTGCAGAGGTCCTGTTTTGGTTTTTTTTACCTTTAACATGTCTTGGTTTAATCATCCCTAAAACAGGGAAAATACTTTCTGAAAAAGCCTTAACATTTTTAGTCAAAGTGTTGTAAATGAAGTATTTTAGCCAAACAAGTAATAGTTTTCTTTAGATATATTACCTGAATTTTGAAAAATGTCATGCTGTTTTATTTTACCCTTTTTCTAGTTTTACTCCTTTTTCAAAATCAATCTATTACCTTCTCTGTTTTGACATGATACTTTTTAAAGTTGCATATATACCATTCCACACTTAATCTGTTTCTTACTATGTTACTTTAATTGTTCAAGTATTAGAAAAAACCTCAAAACTAAATAGTTTGTATGATTAGAATGGACTTATGAGAACGGGGGAGTGACATGGGAGGGAAGGAGGACAGACAGACCAGGCATACTTAAGTTTAAAAAAACAAAACAAACAACTAACAAGCAGCAAAACCCCCCAACAAACAAAAAAAAAAGCCAACTCAAAATCACCAGTGTTCCTTTTTTGAGGGAGTTTATTTTCATTTATCTATTACTTAAAAAATTTTTCTTATTTTAACTTCGTTATCTGGATCTCTTGGTGTCTGGAATATTTATTATAGTAGTGCCTTAGATACCTTGTTTACAGGTTGATACCTAAGGCTTAGATGCACTTACCTTTCTAGCCTGGATTTGAATAAAGCCCTAATTTTTTTCCAGTTGTTGGCAGCATTTGTCTTTTAAGTTTATTATTCGTGATAGGGATAATTTTTACAAGCCTGTGATTATTCTCTGTTCCAACTTTTGTATGTTGTCCACAATGTAACACTGTGTTATCAGTAAGTTCTTACTATAATTACTACCCTTGAAAATTGCTTTAGCTTTTTTTTAGACTTGGAAGAAGATGGGGAAAAAATATATAAAACTTGGATTACTAAATCTTTAATGTAAAGATTTTCTAGAATCCATTTTTTCCTTAGTTCTGTGGTATAAAATCTGAACAAAAACTATTTTGAAAGCCTTCTTCTACCACCTCTCCCAACCCCCTTCCAACCCTGGCCCACTGTTCTTAATATATTTCTCTTTTCATCAAGGAGAAATCAAAAAAAGGAGGGGGGAGAAATTTTTAAAAGGTGATGAGGAAATTCATGTAAGCAATGGAAAGTCTTAAATCTTTTGTCAAACAAACACAAATACATTCTTCTCCTTCCATTACATGTAAGTAATTGTGAAATTTGCAGAAGACTGATAATAAGCAAAACAGGCTAATAAAGAGGTAAAACAAAAGAGATGGTAATCACAAAAACGTTACTGAGTGGGATTTATCCAAGTGTGGAATATATGGTAGAGTGGATCAGTCTTTCTCTTCGGAAAAGTGATCTAATCCAGGCAAAGACAAAACAGTTCCATGAGGGAGCTGGGTGAGTCTAAGGCAATGGTGTCAGAGTCCAGTTCTTCCATTCTGCCCATCCGGTTACTTCTGTACAGCTTTGCAGATGTGGAAATTTTAAATCTTAATGATGGCAATTTATTTGGTATGCATTATTTTCAGTACGAGGTGAACATCTTGCAATTGTTAACAGTGAAAACTCAGACATCCATTTTGAGAGATACCATACTACTGGTTCAGAATATTATCTTTTTGAAGCATTTTTTAAATGTTATTGAAGTTGATGCATTGATGAAGGATGAGTTTGAATATTAGTTTCTGTGAAGAGTAAGTAAATGCATTGTAGATTTCACTAAAGCTTTAACTGTGCCTGGCATCAGTCTTGTCTAATTTTAAATGCCTGTTTAAGTTGGCTAACTTTAAATGTCTATAAAAGGCTTGTTTCTTTACGTTGACTTATAAAGGCAATCTACACAACAGGTTGAGATGTAGATACCCACATTGTAAACTGTGAAGCTAGATTAATCTTACCTCTACTTTCTGAGTTAAATGAGTTTAGCATAGGCTCTTTTCACAAATACATGGGTTTTGGAGCTTTTATGCTTTACCATAATTCTTACTGAGTCCTCTTCCACTGCAGAATCTTTAAGCATTTGTCAACTGCTGGTCATAAAATTGAATGTTTTCATTATGAACTATGATATACTGTGCCTTTTTCTCTGTTCTTTGCTTTGGTTGGTTGGTTGGTTTATTTGGTTTTGTTTGGGTTTTTTGTTTTGCTTTTTTTTGATAGATTCTGCTGTCTTGAATGATTGGACAGATTCTGACTGACAGAAGTACACTGAGATTATGTAGTTCTAGAGTTGTGATTATAACAAAGGATAAGATCTGGTTAATGAAACTAAAGAAGGTAGGAAGATACCATGTTTATCTAAACTTTGCAACCTTAGCTATCTTACAGTAACTGTTAGAAGAGATACCTCACCCAAATGAAGAGGAAGTCTGCATTTGTCTTTTTAGAGAAAGGGGAGAAAGGACAGACAAAAATTTGATAATACATCACGCTGTTTCTGTAGTATAAAATACAAAATGTAAGGCTCTTGAGGTCTAAATGTGACAGCACCATTAACCAAAACGTGCAATAACTGTGCTTAAAATGTAATATATGGTTGATAAGTACAGGCTTTGCACGTGCTCATGGGGACAGATTTTCCTTGCCTAGATTCCACTGAAGTCTTACCACTACCTCCTGTTCTCAAGCACCACCTATCCTCAGAGGCACTTGAAATCAGTCTGCATTCCAAGTTGGAGCACATCGAGGTAGAGGTCCCTGTGCATGCTCGGAAGTCTCCTGGTTTGGAAAGTTAAGTGCTTATTTTGATATGGGTAGGGAGGTGCTTGAACTCTGTTCAAGTCCCTGAAGGGCCTGTTTTCATTAGGTCATGGCTAACTCATTCATAAGCATCGAGTTCACTCCAGACCACTGTTAGCAGAGGAGGTAATGGCTAAGTTTGCCTCTTTTGTAACTCCTTTGAGCACTCACCCAGAAAGTTCAAGACCTTGATCCTTTCTCCCTAAGTCTCCCTAATTATTTAAACAGGTTTTGATGTTACCTGGAAGTTACGTCAGTTTGCCTAGAATTATTGACGAGTGTTGATATATATAATGCATGAGTTAAGCAAAATGCCACAAAGAGGAAAAATAAACGAATTTGGGAGATATTTTTGTGTGTGAAAGCCAATCATACAAATCCTAAAAAAAAAAAAAAAATGCAGTTAAGTATAACTTTTTGACCTTTAAAGCTATGTTAATTGTCTTTTTTGCATTTCATTTTTCATTATTAAAAGCGAACAAACAACAAAAGCCAAAGCAACTACAATTGTGGGTATTGGCAACCAAGTAGTTACCTGCAAGGTCTATAAACATAACTTTCAAGAGTGAACCTTTTGATTCATTGATTTTTTTTTTTGTCACTGTTTTTAACCACCTTTTTCTGAATTAAACTCTGATCTCTGTTGTTCCTGATGCAAGTTATTATGCTTGTCACGTTTAGATGGAGTTTTCATTTCTCTTCTAAGATTTTCTCCTGGTTTATATAAGGAGTTTTTATGCCAGCATTACTCCATAAACATGTTGTTTTGCCCTCTTAACGTATTAGTCAGACTTTATTTTCCTAGATTGTAGCTTATTTGACTTCTCATGGGATAGATTCTATGTTCTTCTCAACATCTGAGTGCCATTTCTTTTAATCTTGACCTTCCTTCAAAACAGATAACCGGAATTCTGAGCAATGTTTCAGATAATTTCCTGCTCTATCTTGTATGATACCATCTTTTCCACTTGATGTACTTTAGTCATTCTTGGAACTGCATCTCTTGTGCATAGCTAACTCATTTTAGCAGTTTAGCTGTGATACCATGTAGTGGATCTAGATCCTTTTCTCAGCCTGTTCTGTGTTCTGAGAGTCTGGATGAAAGAAAAAGGCCACCACATTGTAAGTTTTCTAGTCCTGCTCTAAGTCCTAGATTTGTATATGCATTCTTATTTGGTTTTGTGATTATGCTACTAGTGGAAGAATCACACTCTCTAGCAGAGCTGAGAGGCACATCCCTCTGGAAAATGAGCAGTCTTTTTGTTCCAAGTACTCAACATGAGGTAGAAGTCACATAAACCTAAGAGTTCTCAGCATGGGACTACAAAGGAGTCGCAAATGTGTAAGTAAGGGGAAACTTAGTGAGCAGAGTCAATGGGGTTTGGAGAGCCATTCAGCTGACCAAATAAAGGGTGCTGCTTCAGGGCTGCAAAGGGTTCTCTTTTATAACCTTTTGACTGCAGAGACTAGATTTCTACCAGTCATTGTGGGGTCTTAGCTTACAGGTAGCTGCCTAAGCCTTCCTAAACATAAATTTAAAAAAATATATAAAACACAGAATAGTTGAGGTCAAAAAGCACCTCTGGAGATCATTGGTCTAACAACCCACTCAGACAGGGCCACCTAGAGCCAATTGCCCAGAACCATATCCAGGTGGCTTTTGAGTATCTCCAAGAATGAAGACTCCACAACATCTCTTAAGAAGCCTCTGCCAGTGCTCAGTCAATGCTCACAGGAAAAAAAGTGTTTCCTGATGTTCAAATGCAACCTCCTGTGGTTCATTTTGTGCTTGTTGCCTCTGGTCCTGTCACTGGGCACCACTGAAAAAAATCCTGGCTCCATCCTCTTTGTACCTTTGTGGTCTTAACTCTATGCAGCTGATGTAGTAATGGACTGTATCATCTAACACCTGCAGCACTTATAAAGGAATAATTTGAAGCATTTTAAAATTCAATCTATCAGTTCAGTTTAATTCAGTTGGTATGAAATAAAAACCAGTCTTATGTTAGTGAGATAAGAGTGAATTTGCTGTAAGTTTTATTTCTATTTTCCTACCCCATGTTCCTTTTCTGCAGCATTTTCTAGACTGAGATGTGAAAAGACTGCCTAGGCAACAACTCCTGAAACATGTTTGAAATCTGTATTAATATATTTTCATGTCAATAGCATACAAATATTGAATTGCTATGAAAAAAAAAAAAAGTAGGTTTCAAAAAATAAAATTTTATCTCTGCTGTATGATACTAATCAATGTGAACTTGCATTACTGAATTGTGAGGGAAAAATAACATTAGTGAAAAGTTCATGAAACAGAAAATGTTTTATCTATAAGAGTACCTTTTAAATGCGCTGTAAATTTTAGGAAGAGAGTAGTATAAATTATGTTAAAATTCAAACAATAGGCCTAATTTTTACTTGCATGCTGCACTTAATTATTATGACTGTGTGTTATCGCTCATCTGCGAAATTATTAGACATGTTTAAGCATCGCTTCTTAAGAGAGAATTTAAGAATTCTCTCTTAAGAGAGCTGTATGTATAAATGGTATTAAAACATACTATATTTCTGTAATATTTAGAGTTCCATCAGTTTTTGTACTTACTTGCCTTGACCTTTGAACTACAGTTATCTCCCTAGAAAATAAATGTTTGCGTATTAAAATTGATTCTGAGGTGCCAGCAGTACAAATTATAATGTATGATTCATATTACAAACTCTTAGAGCATTTAGTGGTGCACTAGAACATTCCTAGGAACTGACAAAGTCAGATAAATATATATATGTAAATGTACAAACACTGAAAATGGTCGTTGATCTTGCATGTGTGCACATTTCATATCAATTCAATGATCTTTAAATAAGGTTAGAAAGTAGTAATTTTCTGTTATTGCCACATTAAATAGTAAATGAGCAATTTAAAAGCTGTCTGCTGAAAAACTAAACTAAATTTGTTTGGAAATCAGAACCATGATATATTTTCTAAAATAAAAATTCGGTTTGTGCATTTGTGGAGGAAATATAATGGAGTAAAATAGCATTGAAAGGTCATTGAAATTCGATTTTGCCAAATGACAGAGTAGTTTTGCCAGTATGGCAGTGATGCATATAAATGGTTTTCTAGATCTTTACAAAAATCTGAGTTCTAGCCTTACTCAACTGAATTGTATTCAAGACCTCTTCCTTCTGATATTTTTATAACTTTTTCCATTACAATTTCAGAAATTTCATCTTCATTGAATTCAAATAATGATAATACTTTGGGAATGAATAATACTTTATAGAAGTAGTAATACTTTGTGAATGCTTTGAGAAAAATTATATTTTAATACAATCTAAAAAAACCCCACTCAAAATTTTACTATTGAAACTCAGTGGCAAAAATGGCAGCATAGTTTCTCAGTCACAATTTTTAAATATTAGTCTAGGAACATTTCTTGAGTCACTTCAATGCCAAATGGTCTCTCTTTAAAAAAAAACAAAAAAAACCCCAAATCAAATAAAAAACCACAAAAACCCAAAACAAAACTATTTTGATCTTTGGTGTTCTTTTGAATAGTTCCAGCTTCTACATTTTCCTCATTTCCCCTGCATAAACTAATTTTAAGTCAGTGAGAATTACAGAATGGGAGCTGTAATTAAAGTAAAATAAAGCTGCCATGAAAGCTGTGGAAACTGAACTTCATAGAAGAATATTACCAGAGCACTAAGTAGCATTACTTTTGTTTATGTAATTTAAAATATAAAATCTGACAATAATATTTGCAGTAGCAATAGAGTTTTCCTTTTTAAAATTTATAATAATAAATGAACATTCAAGTTATAATTCTCCTTCAAGTGTATATTTTAAGTACTTTCCTCTCTGCGAAGTTTATGGTGCTATTTTCTGTCTTGGTTAGAGTACTGAATACTTCAGTATGCTGTTTATTTTATTAATCACATTGCATACCGTATTTGATCATGATCTGAGAGATGCATCAAATTACTTTAAACACATGCTTTAGATTCCTATAGATCCATAGTACAGTTGTTGAACATACCCTGCATTTCTAAAGAAGCAAAAAGGATTGCTCACATTCATACAAGAGCTTGCTTCCAAGCCAAGAATGACAGATGCTGTTACAGCTGAGAAATGTAGTGTTTCAGGAAAACACTCAAACAGTAGTTAACTTAGGTCAAAGTAGAAAAAATTAATTTAAAAGTGCCTTAATCTAGACTGGAGTTAAAGGTAGTTTTGTTGTAAATGTTGGTTATACAAACTGTCAAGGCTTATGCTTGAATCCAGTGAATCTGCAAAATCTGAATGAAAGAAATAGTTCTGGTCTTTGCCTTTATTAATTTAAAATGTGCCTAATTCATTGTATTCCTAGTTTTAAGTAAATACAAGAACTTTTTTTATTGTTTGTATTTTCAGAGTGTAAAGTATGTGTAAATGGTAGCATACCAAGGAATGGTGAAGAAGGGAGTTGTCTGTACATAATCCAAACTTCTGTGGCTTGGATTCGACTTCACTGTGCCAAAGCAACATATTTGTCCTATTTTAATGTTGACATGATCAGCTAGAGTCTTGAAATTCATTCCATGTGCTATAAAGAGTAATACATGAGAGATTGCCCTTTGTAGCAAGAATATAAGATAATAAACAAGAATTTGAAAAGTATTCATAAGACAGAAGTACAGAATTATATAGCATTGTGTATAATAATGCAGTGTCTATTATTAATACACACTATTATAGAAACTGAGATATGGCACAGACTCAACTTAATGTAACAAAAATTCTGGCACACATGATTGCACTTAAATGATGACAATATTAATTCCTACAATACTAAAAACGTGTATGGTTTTCTCTAAAAAGAAAAATAGTTGTTCTGAAAATTTTGTTTTATTTTAAAAGAAGTGATAACTTCTTGAATTTGTCAAAGTTATTAGCTTTACAAACTTACAAGTAATTCTTTATACTCCAACAAAAAACTTGGGAAAGGTATTTCTTGTCACTGACCAAAAAAAAAAAAAAAAAAAAAAAAAAATTAAAACATACATAATTGGTGAAAGAAGTTATGATTATTACGTGTGTGGCTGAGTCAGCCTGGTTCTTGACTGATTTTATGGCTAGGTCGCTGACCTTTTTTCAGGTAATGTGACTAGGACTTCATTACATACTGTAGTTTGAAATGTTTGGTCCTTTGACTGTCAGGCAACATGAATTCCTTTCCTTCTTATTCTTCTGCAGTGAAGTTCTACACTGCTTGTATAGCTGACATGCTTTCATTTCGTGTTAATAGGCTCAAAACTTTTTTGTGTATGGTAGAAAGATCCTAGGGAATCTTGGATGGCTCAGTTTTCTCACTGGATGAAAAAGGTCTAATATTTGTAACCATTATTTAGTAGAGCTTGTATTACAATGATGGTTCCCAGCACAAATTCATCCCTGAGACTTGCACTGCTCTGTTGGAACTCTTGAAACCCTTAGGCTTTATGTTGCTTTCAGGATGGTAATTCTGCAGATTCCCTAACTATACTGATGGTGGTTTTGTGGGGAATGCACCCTGCAGTCACTAACATTGTAGATATCCTGAGGCAGGAATCAAATTTACCTGTAACTACTCTTTAAGATGTGTTTTCTATATTTACATTTGCAGCACACCCTTTTATTTATATAACCTTCCATGGTTACCAGGAATTCTGAGATTGGGAAGAAGTGAAAGTATGGACCAAACTCCATGCCATTTATATAACAGCAAAGTATTAGGCTGTGTGTCCTGCTAGGAGAAGCATACTTTGGTATCATGTACCTCTAAACATGCATCTTCAAGACCAGCTGGCAGTCAGCAGATTTTCTTGTTTTCTAAAAGACTGACTCCATTTTGACTTAAGGCAAGTTGAACTATATAGCCTATTAAGTGGTTTTAGATTAAGCTTGGAGTCTGGCTCCGTGGAAGAATGGAATGCTGAGAATGGAGCTCAGAGTGAAATAGTGTAATAGTTCATTCTTCAAATATTAAAGGGAAATTAACTTTTCCAAGTCCCCATTTAATAGAAGTCTTTCTTGTAAACCATAAGAATAAAAAGGCTTAAACCCATATTTTTACATACTGTTCAGTGAATGGGTTCCTCTACTAAAGGAGTTAATATTAACAATATAGCTATGTTAGGAGGAACTTCCCAGCTGCTTCTTCAGTGAGTTCAAGAATTGCACCTTTATTAGTTGCATGATAGATGTAGTCATATTCTAGGGCTCCTAAGAGAAAGAATGGGTGATGACAGCAGTGAATTGATACAAGCATTGAACACACAGAGTAGTAGGAGCTTTCTCTTCCTATTCCACGGTAAAAAAAGATTTCTACTTTGATGTGCTGTAATCTGATAATTAAAAAGAGAAGGTTGTGTTGTCTAAGTACTCATTTGGGACAGGGAATATTTGGAGATCAGTCTTGTCTACAAGTCCCACTAGGGGAAAAGACTGAGGGAACAAACGTTTATTTTCAAGTTCACTAAAGAAAGAGGAAGAAGAAAAAGGGAAATTATATTTTTTCAGATGTGGTTATTACAGGGATTGCGATAGTTCAGCTGAAGAAAGACATTTAAATTGTGAGAGAGAATAGAGAAAATAAGAGGAAAATGCAAAAATTAAGACAAAGATACATAGGAAGGTAGAGGAGAGCTGGACATAATTAGAGGAAGAAGAGAAACTGAAAATTTCATTATTCTAAGAATTATATGCACTAAAACAAATGCATTTATATGCTTTTTGCTGTAGTCTCTCAGGAGCCAGGTGATGCTTTCATCACATCTGAGACTGTTCATAGAAGGTGTGCTTGAAAGTTTTATTGCAAAGCCTGTTAGTGTCTTCATAATTCATGGTTTATGACCTCTTTTTCATTTCAAACCTGGCTTTTTTTAATCTTTAACTGCTTGCCACAATACTGCTCTTCTGAAATTAATAACTTCAGTAGTAGAAAAAGTAGAATAGCTGAATATAGGAAAAGTTGTGTCTGTCTATAAAATTTTTGTTAAACTTGTCAGATGACTGATAAAATTTAGAGAAGTATGTTGTAAAAACAGATATGCTCATGAGTGGAGACAGCTTGGAGTTAACTGGTTCTTTTTCAAAGCAGTTACTGCATTTTTGAAGTATTTTCATTTTTTACATGCCTCAGCAGGTAATATAGGATAATTTGATAACTGAAGAATTTATTGGGATAAGCTTGATAGAAAATGTAGATTCATTGGATTTTCTTCTGCTTAGAAATGAAGAGAAATGAGATTGTTTCATTAGTGTCATAAACTGTTTGGTGATGTATCTCTTCAGGATTAATTTATTACTCTGCTTGAAGCTTTTAAGTGCCTGCAGAATGTGACAGTATCTCCTTCCTTTAATGTTGAGCTGTGAGAGTACCTTCCATATTCTTAAACTATTGATGCTGTTGTCTAAATGAGTTTATTGTTCTTAAAATATCTTCAAAAGATACTCTGATTAGTTTGAGGCACTTGTACCATTCAGAAAAACAATTTTTAGAAGCATTTATGTCTTGTTTCTGCATAATGGCAAACACAGGACTTGTAACAAACCACCTAGTATCATTTTATTTGTCTCTAAAGCTGAAATGCAGTTGATGTTCTTGGTTTGTAAATCGTATGGATGAAGAGGTCTTCATGCTGTCTCTTTGTTTTCTCACTGATGGTAATGGCATTGTGATTCCACTTCCTATCAATGCATAGAAAAGGATATTTCATATAGCTTAGACTTGAAAGAAGACAGATCCAGTAATGCTCCCCTACCCATTGCTTGTCTGTCAGTCGTTTCAGTATCCTTTGATTGTCTGAGACCCATCTCTGCTAGCTGTTACTGTTATTGTGTCTTTACATCCTCCTCTAAAAAAACCTTCCCTGAGCTGCCCAGTTGTACTGCAGCATGGCCGGTGGCCTGCAGGGAGCTTATTGGAAGTTCCTTTAAGTTCTGAAAAACAGATGGAAATCCATGTTTTTTCCAGTATCATATTTGGTCTAGAACAACAGCTGGCTATAGAATTACAGTCTTAGTCTTTGTACATCATTTTTAATATTTAATAGCTTTTATGTAGCATTCAAATGCTAATAAAGAAATGTAGACTAACTTGTGTGTGATTACACTTAATCATCCTCGTCTGAAGGGAACACAGGTGGTTTTTTTGTAAGGAACAAACTCAGTATTAGGCACTAGTGTACCCTGACAACATCTGGGTTGCTTGCAGAATGGTCAAGACATGAAGGGATGTCCAATTTTGGGGCATCCAATACAAGTAACATAATGATAAACTAGACTGAGTATAGTGAAGGGCTACTAGAATGGTCAGGGATATGGAGATCTTGCTCCATGAGGAGAGGCTGAGGAGGAGGTTTGGTCAGTCTGGCTGCAGGGCACCTCACAGCTGCAAACCCAGGGCCTATGAGGAACATCAGTTGAAACAGGAGATTCCACTTTGGTATAAGGAAAATCTTTTTTACTACAGCCAAGCATGGCTGTGAGCAGTCTCCATCCTTGGGAGTTTTCAAGACCCAGGTGGCTAAAGCTTTGAGCAACCTGGTCTGAGATCATAGCTGACCTCTCTCTGAGCAGGGTGTTGGACTAAGTACCCTCTGAAATCTTTCCAGCTTCATATATTCAGTAATTGCATTTTGCATTTGCTTTTTTAAAAACCTCATTTTAAGGAGGTGATTTTACTGAGGAATAAATGAGAAATTACACAGCAATATTCTGGCCTCTGATATTTTCCTTATTTCTTAAGTCACTGCAGATACCAAGACCCTTCATTACATTAATTCTTAGGAGAAAGTTGCTTAGCTGTCCATCATTGCTAACTATAGCACTTTTAAGAACACAGACTTCACAGATAACAAGGTATGGCTGTACTTTGAACTCTGCTTATCAGGAAATCAAACCTCTTACGTGTGATATAAAGGACATACCAATCATTTGCTAAATTGTGACAGTTTGAACCCTAACCTTCTGACCTACTCTGCCTGACTTTCAGAGGGGAGGATGGAAGGGGGAACAATCTCACTCCTGATACAGTAGTTACATATCTTTTCTTTTTAAGATGGCAGAGGAGCTTTGTCATATGGTGTTCCAGTTAGCTCTGTCTCAAAAGACTGGTCTGCTGTCTCATTTTTCTCCCCATCTTTTACTGGGAGGCATCAGTTATTATTTTTCTTTTTCTTTTTTTTTTTTTTTTTTTCCTTGCTGATCATCAAAAAAGCTCCTTTTTTTCATCACTGTATAGAATAGAATTATAGAATTTTAATTTTAATATTATTAACTACATACAAGTTACATTTGTGGATTCAAGAACTTAAAAATCTGAAAGTTAGATTTGAACTGTTTTCAGGAGGTAAATGGCTTTACAAACATTTTTCTTCTGTTTATAGCTGTGTTTTTAGTGCTTATTTTTATTTGTTAAAAGGAGAGACATTTCAGAATTGCTGCTATAACTTGTATAAATGCTGTCAATCATTTGACATTGACTTTTTCACTTTTTACATTAATGGAAATAAAAATCATACACTATTTACCTTTATTGTATGCATCTAAGAATATCTTACTGTTGTGGAAAGTAGACAGTAATATTTCTGATAGGTATGTAAGTTTCTTCTTACTGGACTTTTTATGTTTCTAATGTGTTTCTAAGGTGACTTGAATTTCGTGGTTTGTACTTTTACCTTTGATAGTCCTTTTGTCTTGAGTTTAGTGAAAAAGTGTTATCAAAGTTGTATGAAATGGTTAATTGCCTTTTGCTCAGTAAAAGTTTGTGTATAGGACTACAACACATCTGTATGCCCACTGCATGACCCATAATATTATTTCAAAATACTTTTGCAAAATTCTATTTTAATTTTCCTTTTTTTTCCCCAAATTCTAATAAACTCCTTATGCAACCTAGTTTGTCGAACAAGTAGCAAAGGGAAAGGATTGGAGAGAAAAGTATTTGCAATTTACAGATTAATATGTTCACAGCATAAATCATGTAAACTAATAGAAAAGGTAACAGACATTTTCAAACATGAATATCCAGAGAATTCTGATTTCTGGGGAGAGGAACTGACATTACCTACCTGGACTTGTGCAGAGCATTTGACACTGTCCCTCATGACATCCTGGTCTCTAAATTGGAGAGATTCAGATTTGATGGATAGACCACTCTGTGAATAAGGAATTGACTGGATGGTTGCACTCAAAGAGTTGTGGTCAACGGCTCAATGTGTAAATAGAGACCAGTGACAAGTGATGTTCCTAAAGAGTCAGTACTGGAACCAGTGCTGTTTAACATCTTTATTAGAGACATGGACAGGGGAATTGAGTCCACCCTTAGGAAGTTTGCTGATGGCACCAACCTCCGTGGAGTGGTTGACATGCTGGAGGGAAAGGGGACCGCTCAGAGGGACCGTGGCAGGCTTGAGATGTGGGCCCATGCCAACCTCATGAAGTTGAATAAAGCCAAGTGGAAGATCCTGCATATGAGTCAGGGCAATCCCAAGCACAATTACAGGTGTTGGTTGATGAGCAGCTCAAGATGATGCTGGCAATGTGCACTTGCAGCCCAGAAAGCCAACCATATCCTGGGCTGCATCAAAAGAAGTGTGGCCAGCAGGTCAAGGGAAGTAATTTCCCAGCCCTCTACTCTGCTTCAGTGAGATCCCCTGTGAAGTGCTGTGTGCAGTTCTGGGGAACCCAACACAAGAAAGAAAGACGTGGTGACTGATTCCAGAGGAGAACTAGTGGGATGAAAAGTTTTAAAAGATACATTTTTTTATGTTTTATTGAAGGGGAGATGACCATTCAAGTGAGAGCCTTTGTGTAACTTATCTCTGATGTCTTCATTTGCTTGAGCACTGAAGGGCACAGTTCAGAGTGAAATTTAAAAAATTGCAATTAAGATTATCTGTACCTTCCAGTATCTCCTAAATCTTACAGTGTCTAACAAATCTCTTATATATGTTTCATCTACTACAGTAGCAATTTATTTCAATTGTATTCCAGAACCACAAATATTACTACTCTTAAACAATATTTCATGAAGTATTACTGTTTCTGGAAAAGCTCATACTTGATTTAAAGAAGAAAGCTGTTGAATCATTATTGAAATCGTTGAATCTTTATATGGTAGCTTAGAAGGATAATTATGAACAGCATAGAAAAATGATAGCCAGACAATTCTAGATGTATGTTAAAAATTTGAAAGTTAATGTAGAGTAATTCTAAAAGTTGATGCTTTTTTTTAGTGTTTTTGGGGCAAGAAAGATGCTGGCATATCGTTTGCTCAGATCTGTTATAAATGTCTCATATCAAAACATCTCACAATTGCAATTCAAATTAATTATTTTCTCTACCAATCAATATACATTGTTGAGAGATAAGTATCTCTATTATTCCTTGCTTTATTGTTGATTTAATACTAAATTCTGCTTTGTTACCATGGCAATTTTTGCAAGGACTAAAGTAAACCAAGAAATAAAACAGGTTTAATAAAGTTAATGGTTTGAGATACCACAGGAAATCAAGTTGAAAAGAGTGTGCACAGAAAATGTAACTAAAAACATAATGAGATTTTAATAAATATATTTCGGGTTTTTTTCTCTTAAATTAAAATATGTACAATAGACAAAACCATATTGGAGAGCAAGTATCCTTTCCAATCAGTCACTTCAAAGTGAATTTTTTTTTTTTTTAAATTGAAGTGTTTATCTATTCTAGCGAAAATGTCATTTAGGCAATGAGAAATCTAATCATGTTTATTGTGCTGCCTGTCCAGATGTGCCTTTTACCTTAGTCCAGCATGTTTGTCATACTTTCAAGATTGGAGACTTTTGCCATTTTATGTACTAGTGCACACAGATGCAAAAACTTTGTGGAGTGTATCAAGGCTGTGCCAGAAACAATAGACCCATTCAGCTTCTTCTGACTGCTTTTGGCTTGAGGTGGAGGCGCTGGTGTCCTGTACTTAGGAGAATTCTAAAAAGCTCTTTCTTTACTAGGAGAACTGCTTTAATAGCATTCCTGTTTGAAAAAGAGAACTCTCTTTCTTTTGATGTTTTATTCAAGGGGTCTTGTGAGGTGATAATGCCCACTTTTTCATTCACAAACTAGGTATCTTTGTATACATTTCTTGGAATGCCTGATGTGGTAAGTATTCTCTGACCAACCATGTATACTGATGACTTCTGTAACTTGTTTCTGCAGTTTTTCATAGATTTAGGATTCTTAATCTCCAGAGACATAAATGAGAACACAAAGATGTATGTCTTGACTAAGATGTGTCAAAGGCAAAGAGAAGAAAAGCAACTACTGTTAAGACTCCCAGAAATTACCAGGGTAACTCTGTTGTCCTGTTTGTCTTCCTAAAAGCCAGTTTGTGAGGAGGAAACAAAATTATTTCCTGTTCCTTGTTATATACTTACTGGTTTCTTCAGAACCTTTCTTTTTTTTTGTCATGCTGTTACTATCTATATGCTGATAAAGTTCAGTTAGCTTATTTGATTGAATCAAATAACAAAAGAGCTAGACCAGGCACTGATTACTTAAACCTAGTAGTAACATTCTAGGCAGTTGACTCAGAGCAAACGAAGCATGCATCAGCAGCATTGATTTAACACCCGAGTAGCAACCACATCCTGTTTTGTTTTTATACAAAGCATGACCAGAGTTGCTTATCTTCACAGAATCATCCGGGTTGGAAAGGACCTCTGAGATCATCAAGTCCAACTCTTAAGCCACTACCACTGTGGTTACCAGACCATGGCACTGAGTGCCACATCAGTCTCTTAAAAACTTCCAGGGACAGAGAATCCACCACCTCCCTGAGCAGCCCATTCCAATGTCTGATCACCCTCTCTGTAAAGACTTTTTTCCTAATATCCAACCTAAACCTCCCCTGGCAGAGCTTTGGTCCATGCCCTCTTGTCTTACTGGGAGCTACTTGGGAGAAGAGACCAACCCTCCCCCCCCCCACACCCCCCCCCCCCCCCCCCCCCCGGCTCCAGCCTCCTTTCAGGGAGTTGTAGAGTGATGAGGTCTCCCCTGAGCCTCCTCTTCTCCAGGCTGAACACCCCCAGCTCCCTCAGCCTCTCCTCATAGGATCTGTGCTCGAGTCCCTTCACCAGCCTGGTTGCCCTCCTCTGGACCTGCTCCAGGACCCCGATATCCTTCCTGAACTAAGGGGCCCAGAACTGGACACAGTACTCGAGGTGTGGCCTCACCAGGGCTGAGTACAGGGGCAGAATCCCTTCCCTGGACCTGCTGGCCACACTGTTCCTGATCCAGGCCAGGATGCCATTGGCCTTCTTGGCTACCTGGGCACACTGCTGGCTCATGTTCAGCTTCCTGTCAATCCAGACTCCCAGGTCCCTTTCTGTCTGGCTGCTCTCAGCTACTCTGTCCCCAGCCTGGAGCTCCCCATGGGGTTGTTGTGGCCAAAGTGCAGGACCCAGCACTTGGCCTTGTTGAACCTCATCCCGTTGGAATCAGCCCAACTTTCCAGTCTGTCCAGGTCCCTCTGCAGAGCCCTCCTGCCTTCCAGCTGATCCACACTCCCTCCCAATTTAGTGTCATCTGCGAATTTGCTAATTGTGGACTCAATCCCCTCATCTGTATCATCTCTGAAGATATTAAACAGAACTGGGCCCAGCACTGATCTCTGGGGGACACCTCTGGGGAGCGGCCACCAATTGGATCAGCACAGTTCAGCACCATTCTCTGGGGGCCTCCAGCCAGTTCCTAACCCAGCACACAGTGCTCCTGTCTGAGCCCTGGGCTGACAGCTTTTTCAGGAGAATGCTATGGGAGACGGTATCAAAGGCTTTGCTGAAGTCCAGGCAGACTCCATCCACAGCCTTCCCCTCATCCCCCAGGCGGGTCACCCGATCATAAAAGGAGATGAGGTTGGTCAGACAGGACCTGTCCTTCCTAACCCTATGCTGGCTGGGTCTGATCCCCTGTCCATCCTGTAGGTGCTCTGTGAAATCTTTTACAGAAGCCTGAAAGTAAGTTGTGCACTTTCAGGAAGTGGAAGACTGGATTCAACATCCATTAGACCTCTAGTAAACTCCCTCATAAAGGTTTATTATGAAATTCTCATGACTGAAACATAACTTCCAAGCACAGGCTAGGCTAGGCTGAAGCAGCCCCTGACATTAACTGTTGAATCTGTGTAGGTCTGAATCTTAAGCTTCACAGAGTCAGAGTCAAGTAAAAGGAAGTACAATTACATAGTCCAGAAACAAGGAAACAAAGATGGATTTCAGTCTCCACAAGTCAGCATGATTTAGCAGATACATCTAAGGCAGAATCGTCTTTCGTAATACTCATTCTTCCAATTCTTAAAAGAGATGAAACAGTCATCATGGTAATTAAGTCACTGTAGCTGTCCTAATGAGATAAACACAAAAGATGAGCAGCTACCTTAATGATAATTCGTTGAGAACTGCCTTTTGTATGTGTATTCTAGAAACTCACCTTTAACTTTGCTGTTCACCAGTCCCATTACAGATTAGTGAGAAGATCTGTACAGCAGGGTAAGTTCTCTTCCTCTAGCATAAGGCACAAGAAAATGTGGGCAGTATGCACATTCTCATGGGACACAGCAGGGATAAGTGTCTTATCTAGTGTACACTGGACATTAGTGAGGGTAGAAAGAGTACATAATTTCTACATACTGAAGAACTCCATGTATCATATAGGTAAATCTGGATTTAGGTGTACTGAAATTACAGGTAAACAGCTGTTTGTCTTGCTGAATCTGGATGTTTGGAACTTGCGCTTCCTACAAACTGCAAAATACTATATGGAAGTGTTGCCTCCAAGGAAGTTGTTTCGACAGAATGAGGATCAGAGGCCAATACGTAACAAATGCTTAGAATGCTGCAAAACACAAAAATCTGCTTTGAAGCAAGCAGCTTTAAACAAAGCTTCTAAGCTTTCTCTCTCAAACAGATTTTACTAAACCACATGCAGAAGTACTGTATGTTTAATTACTTGATACAGAGCAAATGTAACATCTGGCAAGTACTTGCATGTTAAATCATGTTTACCCTTTAGCATTTAAGCTATATGTTTCTGGATTTTTTTTAAAGTAACAATCTAAACCAGGAATATTGTGCTAAAAAATCTACAGCATGTTATTTGGGGGAAACAAATTTTAAGTGAAAACTTTCAGCAAACAAATTTTTGATTGTTTAAACAATTTGTAGACAACATCCTTCATAATTTGTTTAATCACTATACTCAGCTTTCTTTACTTTTTTGGTGGGGTCTGTAAATTTCTTGTTACTAAGTGCATTGTTATTTTAGTCCAGATTAGAAATAATTTGACATAAGTTATACTTTATTGAAGCAATAAGTGGTGCAAAAGACTTAAAATGCCTACAAAGGTAGTATAGCAATCCCCATAAAATACATGTATTTAAATAAAGAACTACAGTTTCGTTGCCCATATTGTGGTAAATATGAAAACAGACTTTCAGTTTATGAAACCAGCCAGATACATGATGCATATGTTCAGTGCTTCAGAAGTTAATCAATAAAAGTATTTGAAACTGAGCATCCGAGTTCCTGCATTTTCAGTTACTTAGGGGGTAGCATGCAAACTCAAATCACAAGAAATTTTTGATTCCTCAGAAACAAGCCCATTAGTTTTTAGTACTAAGGTTCAAAAAGGGAACTGGTGAAAACAAGTTCCTTTAAGTGTCTATGTTTGAACTGGAGTTTCACAGTTTGCTACATGTATAGGAAGCGTATGTGCAGTCTGTAGCAGGACTGAACTTTATTTTGGCCTATCTAGGCTGCTGTTACTACTTTTGAGACTGCAAGTGGAACAAGAAAATTTCGTAAGGAAAATTCAGTACTGTACTTGTATACTTGCCTTTAGTCTCTTTAGAAGTGAGGAAACCTTAACAGCCAGGTTGTTGCAGAAGGTGAGGAAATTAAACTAGGATTTGAACATCATATTGAAAGAAGTATAGTTAGGATTTGAGGATCTGACGGATGCCAAACTGTGAGAGAGACATAGGGATAGAGAAAAACAACACCAGCAATTGGAGGGTAGGACTGTAATATAGGAATGAAAACTGAATAGGTGAGGAACACAGGTGAGAAGGCAAAGAGATGCCCCAGATAGGATGAGAACATAATTGTAAACCAAGAAAAATCTGGGCTGGTGCTAGGACAGAGTTAGAGGAGATCAGGAACGTGAGAAGACATGTTGGGGCTGGTTTGCAATGAGACAGGTTAGCACTTAGGTTTCTCTGTAAATTTGGCACTGAACCAAAGTACAGACATTTGTACAAATGGAGGAGTATATTGTAATTACTTTAAAATTCTTTGATCTGTAACTGACCCATCTGTGAAGTGAGGATGATTTCAAAACTGAGAGATCTTTTTCATTTTCAAACATGAAAATAATGTCTAAAATAGATCCTTAAAAGCTTTAGGTTGGTATAATCAAGTCTGCAAAATTAGGAGGGGTTTGTGGTTTGTATAATTTTTGTAGGACTTCCTTTTGGAAGACATTATTTGTATATACTTAATTTCATATTTTCAGGCCTAATAATAGGATTTGCTGCTTACTTTTACAAATTTTGTGTCTTCTAATGTACTTAATTGTTCAGTTATACTTCTGAGGGGTACTGCTATACAGCTCAGTTTTTGTCAGTAGGGTAGGCAAAGGTTAAAGAGTCTATTTGTGTCAGGCAAAAATAGATTAATGTTGGTATCTCTGTTCTTTTGGGGTGCTTATAAGAATTTGGAAGTTTTAAATGAATCTCACTTTACTCATGTATACAATAGAAGTGTTTGAATATTAATATTAGATGTTAGATTGGGCTTTGTTGCATGTGTTTTGTAGTTCATTCAAAAAGTAATTGGCTGCCATACTTTCTTCAGTATACAGACCGCGTGATTTTACCATGAAATCTTTCCATTTGTTCTCATTGTACATAGATTTTGAGAAGTTATTATATCATCATCCACCATTTGCAAAAGCAGACTCCTCTGACTAGAGAATCTTAAGACCAGCCTTAGTAACCAGAGTATGAATCCTTCTCTGAATATTCTCTCTTCTGCTCTAGAAATAACCTTTTTGTTACCAGCATGTCATTCAGCCATTCTGCTTTAGCAAATTGCAGGCATTATTGATTGGTCATCCTAAAGGCACAGAGACATAATGAAGTTGAGAGCTCATTCCAGATGCTTCTTATATGTAAGGTTTTTTCCCATTTTTTTTCATTAGATCCATCTGTAATTCCCCTTTCATTCCCAACCCTTATTCTTCTGTGAAGAATGCTTTCACTATATTAAGTTTGCTAAAATCTGTTGATGGAGAAAAATCCTGCACACCCGCATTCCACTATTTTTTTCCATAATAGTAGTATCAAAGCATAGGGTGGTTTTGTTTTCTTTTTTTTCCCATAGAGACCATCTAGGCATATTAAGGAATGTGTTTTGACATTGTTACCTGATTCTGTACACACACTTGTGCTGAAATAGTAGCCAAGAAACCAGAGATACTATCTGGCCCAGTAAAAGCAAGCATGGCAAAGAAACTCTGAGTGGTGCTGCAGAGGAGGAGTTACTAGTGAGCTCAACAGTGTAGTAAGGTCAACAGAAAACTGACCCTTCAATACAAAACAGATCATGCACATGCAAGCTACTTCAAATTTCAAAAACAAAGTACAGGTGGTTTGATTTTTTTTTTTCAAGTCCACGATTGGGTTGATAAGCAAGTTCTGGAAGCACCCAGCTGATTGAATAGCCTTACAAAATCATCAGAGAGCTATGAACTTTACTGGAAAGTATAGAAAGAAGGTACAGAGAGATGTGTATAGCCTATGTTTATGCATGGTGCCAGTGTGTAAGCTCTAGACAAAGCAGATCAAGGAATTTCAGACTAATTTAAGGTCTGAAGCTGTGCACAGAAAGGCATTGCCATTTATTTTGTGCAAAGGCAGAAGGTAGGATTTTGTTGTTGAAAGTCAGTAAATGTGACATGTAGATAAATGTCATTTGTGTGTTGCCTTGCACATCGGTTGGCTGGCTTGCATCTAGCTTTGTGAAGACTCAATCATTTTGGAACAGAACAGTCTTCCTTGAATTGTAAATAATGTGTATAGCATAACAGACAGTGTCATGTCTGCAGCCAATCATGTAGAAAGTGTGGAGAATGTAAGAATACTAAAACTATTTTTTTCTCTGGTAAAATGAAAACAGGAACATAGAGTCAGGGAGCAGTGATCAAATACTTAAAGTATCAGCCCTTGAAAAGTGTCCTCAACAAAACTGACAGCAGTAGCCAGTAACCAGATAGATAATTGGCATTTAGTAGTTTGAGTGCAGTAACTCTGAGAACAAATATCATACTATTGAAAAAGAAAATTCTTGTAAGAAGAGTGACCTTTTCATGAGCTGTGTAGGCAGAACTTAGAATCTCTGCTCACGCAGCCTGTGTGGGAACAATCTCATTCATGCATTGGACTGTTTACTCATACACGGATGTCTATAGAGTGACTATAAAGGGGATCATAATGACACCTGTTTGTTCTGTTCTGGTTAATTCCAGTGAAAATTGCTTCCTCTTTGTGCCTTAGAAACATTCCTACATCTGAAATCCTCAGGGAAAATATTTGAAGTAATCCCCTTGTTTTTGTTAAACACTCTCAATCCCACCTAAAGATCAGGTGTTGCAACTACTATTTGACAGATGACAGCTAACATAACAGCCATGCTGGGTTAGAGTAAAGGCTTAGCTGGCATTCTAACAATTTGTTGTTAAGCAACTTCTGTGTGAGAAATACCATCTTGCATTTAATAGTTGTCAAGGGATGTCTCTGCTGTGAGTTTGCTCAGTATCCTCTTGAGCAAGTGTTAATTTTTAGCATCCACAGCATCTCGTGGTAAGGAATTTCACAGCTTTCATGTGTGAAGAACGACTTCTATTTGTTTTCATTCTGCATCTGCTAGCTTTATTAGATGCCTTATCATTCATCTGCTGGAAAATACAGTTGATGCCTATTATCATTCACCATGCCACTAATGATGTTAAAAGAGTCTCTTATTTTTCTTCCTTTTCTGCACACCATCTCATTTCCAAGCTGTGGACTCAGGTTACTTAAGTAATTTCTTCCACACAGTGCACTGCATAAGTCTATAATGTTCTTAGTTGTCAAAGGTAATCCCTATTGCCTTTCCTGGATAATTTATCAAGAAACGTTTACTGTGATTTACTTTGCAATTATCTCCTTTGAATTTCATGTTCTTTAATGCTAAGATTCATAAGGTTTTGTGCTGTTCTTCATATCACCCTCATTTTCAGTTTCACTAATTTAGTATTCTATCAGGAATCTTTTTTACACCTCCTTTTTGAGACTGTCTGTTAAGTAGAACCAGTCTAATCAATGACATCCTCTTTTAAGTAGAATGTTGTTTATCTGTCTGTATACTATAGTTACCTTGTAGTGGGAGTCTCACATATATACTTAATTTCTGCTTTTTGAGAAGGACCTCTGGGTTTGAACGACTGTAGAAATTACTACACCATTGTGATCTGGTGTTTCTTCATCTTTTGGGGTATGGAAAAAAGCAGTGTAGCTGACATCCAGGCTATCGCCAAAGAGGTATCTCAAGGAGTGAACCATTTATATCACTGATGTCTAATACCACTTCTCCCTACTGTGTATAACATGTGTTAGTGAAAACAGGAGATGCTCTCTAGTATCTCTCCGATTAAAAGACTTCAGCACATAAAATTGCTTCCTGATAAAGAGATAAACATTGCACTAATATTTTGGAAAAATAAGGTATACTGTAAGGTCACTGTCATTTGATAGTGCATTAACCACAAATTCAGAAAAGCCATGGACTGAGTTTCCCACATGCTGTGTTTTGTTGTCATTATGTTGAATTTTCCTAACAATATTTCAAACAAGTTCCAAGAGTTACATAGATAACCATATTAATACTTACTAAACTCTTAGAACTACTGTATTAATTTCTGAAATTTATACCTGTAATGAACAGAACTAGCAAGTATTCTACGTTTGTTTGTTTTAATAATCAAAACTTTTTTTTTTCTTTTAGGTATAGACAAATGCAGCTTGGCACAGAGAGCAAAGTAGCTGAACTTCTTCACCAAAGTAAGCTGAAGTCCTTTGAAAGTGAACATGTTCAACTTATGCAACAAGAAACAGCTAAGAATCTTTCACAGTGCCAAATGGAATGTGAGAAATACCAGAGAAAGCTGGAGGTATGGTATATAAAGGAACACTTTGCAGGGCATATCATTGTTGTTTTCAGTTAGAATGTAAAATGGAAAAGCTTGCAGAAAAGGTAGCAAAGAACATACATGGCTGAACTAGCATATTTACTGAATTCTGCTGAATCAGAATTTAAAGACAGTCCTTCTTAAGTTTGACAATTTCAGTGGAAAACAAGACTTAGGGGATAGGAAGAAGGCAAAACAATCTCTCCTGGAGAGGTACATTTATCCTTGTATTACAGAGCTGCTTATGTCAGTCTATGTGATCACTGCAGGGGAAAAAAAAACAGTTATACCAGAACATCATGGTGAATTCAGTATCATTATTATGAGAGCTAAAGTTTGTAATAGCATTGTTACATATTAAAAATACTTTTTATTGATATGAAATTCTGGACAACATTTTTACATTTTTGGGAGGGTTGTTCAGCCTGGAGAAGGCTCCAGGGGTTCCTTATATCAGCCTTCTAGTACCTGAAGGGGGCCTAAAAGAAAACTGTAAAGGGACTTTTTATAAGGGCTTGTAGCAACAGGACAAGAGGTGATAGTTTTAAACTGGAAGAGGGTAGACTGAGGTGAGACATTAGGAAGAAATTCTTCTCTATGTGGATAGTGAGACCATGGCACAGATTGCCCGGGGAAGTAAGTTGTGGATGCCCCATGCTTAGAAGTGTTCAAGGTTGGATGGGTCTTTGAGCATCCTGGTGTAGTGGGAGGTTCCCTGCTCTTGCAGGGGTGTTGGAACTAGATGATCTTTTAAGGTATGTCACTTCCAACACAAACCATTAGGTGATTCTAGGAAGTCAAGGAGAGCATGGTGAATACAGGATTAAAACGATTTACCATGGCTAATCCTACCATGGCAGGGTGACCTTGGCCAGCTGCCAGACTCAGCCATTCTCTCACTGCCCCTCCTTAAGTGACCAGGGAGGTAAATAAACTGAAAAAACTCATGAGTTGATATAAAGAAATGACTTACCATCACAGGCAAACCAGACTTGACCTGTGAAAAATTAATTTCACTTATTATCAATTAAAAATAAATTTATGCTAAAACATCTTTCCCCACCCCTTTCTCTCTTGATTTCAATTTTGCTCCTTCATTTCTGAGTCATCTACCTCTCCCTCCCTGAGCAGCACAGAGAGGGATGAGGACTGTGGGCTGGGGTCTGTCCATGACGGACAGAACAGTGTTCTCTGCCACTCCTTCCTCCTCACACTTTTACTCTGCTCCAGTGTGGATCCTTCACAGTCTGCAGCTTGCTTCAGGTGAAAATCTGCTCCTGCTTGACCTCTCCAAGGGGTTAAAGTTCCTTCAGGGCATGTCCACCTTCTCCAGCATGGTGTCTTCTACAGGCTCTAATAAGGATATCTGTTCTGGTGTGGCTTTTCATGGTCTGCAGGACAGCCTGATTCATGGCCTTCTCCAGGGGCTGGAAGAACATCTGCCCTCCCTGGCACCTGAAGGCAGGAGAGCGTCCTCCCCTCCTCTCACCATGCTGTCTGCACCAAGGCTTTTTCTTATGCTTTTTTTCCTCCTCACTGCAGCATTCTTTTTCTTTCTTAAATACATTTTCTGTGAGATGCCACCACCTTGTCCGAGGGGCTCAGCCATGCCCTCAGGAGGGCTCAGCTGGAGCCACCTGGAAGCAGCTGTGTCCACCATGGGGCAGCCCCAGCCTCTCCTCACAAAGAGGACCCCCTGCACCCCCCCCCCCCCCGGGCACCTGTACCCCATGCACTTATGTACATAGAGCTGAATGATGAGGACCTCTTTATCTCCAACAAGCTTAGAATTTATTGTGTTCCACATAGGTACTTTCAAAAATGTGTCAGATCCTGTTAATCTGTTTTAGTATTGGAAGATTGTCCAGTATTCAGCAAACTCAGTTTGAAATGGAATTTCTTCCCCTATGCAAAGTTAGTCATATCACTGAGGCCAATTTGTGAGACTTAAATGAGATTGGCAGTGTATGTCTAAAGCAAACATCAGGATAAAAGCTGGGCAGGACAGAGTAAAAACTTCTTTTCCTAGTGCCAGCTATGACAGCCTTCGTTTTTTGGAGAAGCATGCTGTTCTTCAAGTCCCTGCATTTCTAGTGCTGAACCTGCCTAGGGTGTTTATGAAAAGGAGCTATAGAGTGGAAACAGAATTAGAGAGTTTTAAATGAAATGTAATTTCTTGTTTTGTCTGTATTGGGACATTCAGATCCTGGTTGATGAGGCCACGAGAACTGGGAGTGCCAGTTTTGCTAGACTTTGAGGTTGCTAAACAGATTCTTGATTGCAGTGACATGTCTAAACTTTGAGTAGATAGTTAAATTTGAGTTATACTTCCATTTTCATTGTGGTATTTATTTGATCTGAATAACATCTTGAATATTTGGCATTTGGTTCTAATAACAGTTCTGGCACTTCCTTTTCTCTTTAGAGAGATGCTTTGAGACCAGTGCTCTTTCATTATGAAATGTTCTTGCAGAATTTAAATATCTGATGTCTGACACTTTTACTTTTGTTCCTTTTGACTGAATTTTAATTTTAACATTTCCTTTCTTATATCTAGTTTTAATGTACTACGGGTTTTTTCTTACCCTTCTTACCAAATACTTAATTAATGGCATAGTCATAAGTAACTTGTGACTCAGCTGCAGCTGCTTTATGAGCCAACTCTTGTTTTTATTTGGATTTCAGCATACTAAAACTAGGAAACAGATGGTTTATATATTGCCAAATTTTAATCAATACATTCTTCTGTGACAATAGACCAGTCTTTTCATATGAATGGCTTGTTTCTGTAAGCCTTGTGCATGCTTTAGTGTTTTTGACAATGAATCTGATACTACAACTGTATACACGATACATATAGTTCAGTATCTGAAGATATTCAGTTGTCATCTTGAATGCCTGGGATTTTTATTTGGGAAGTGAGTATTACACTTCGCTACAGTACCACTTAGTTATTACTTTACCTGTTTTGGTGGGATTTTTTCTGCAAAGCATGTAGATTTCTACTTTACTTGCCAGGGATTTTTTTATTCCAACAGGTTGTGTAATATTTATGTTGTCAATGTTGTACTATTTTCAAGCACTCTGACAAGCTTTAGTTTTTTTACAGACCTTCGTAACTTTTGAATAGGTGGATTTTTAGTTTAAGCTTAGTGGATTAGTCCTGAATGTTCATGGTTTATTACCTTTCAATAATAAGTAAATAATAAGAATTTGGTATATCTTAAATACCAGTTTTTTATATTTGTGCATTTACTATTCTGTGAATGAGCCTTCTTTAAAAAAAAAAAAAACAAAACTGAAACTTGAATTCCCTTGAAGACACAAAAATAAATTCATTTTAGCTGTTTTGACTGCTGTTCATTTTTTTTTTTAGCTGTTACCTTGCTTTTCCTAACTTTCTTCTAAAATTCTTGTAGCTTTTTCAGGGGGATTCTTAGAATTACTAAGACTTTGGGAGATAGGCATAAGTGATATGACTTGAGATTGTAATGTGTGCAAGTTCAAATAATAACTGCTTTTTAAAGTATTTTAATTTACTGTGCAAAAGTTACATCAAATATCTAGTGTCATACTGTTAACCATTTTACATTTATTATATTCTGACACTCGTAAATATCTGTAGTGCTGAATCCCTGATCTTTCCATTATTCATTCTCACAGGTGCTTACTAAGGAGTTCTATAGTCTTCAGTCTTCTAGTGAAACACGTATTATTGAACTTCAAACACAGAATTCTGAGATTCAAGCAAGGCTAGATACTTATGAGAAACTCGAAAAAGAACTGGATGAGATAATATTGCAGACAGCAGAAAGTAAGTTCTGTCACAAATCATATTGCATCTATAGGTGGTTTTGGCAGTATGACGAGATGTCTTGTTTCTCATGGCATTCGGAAAGTAATGCAGTGCTTGTCATTCTCCCCTCTTTATGTCTGATGATTAAGATGCATTAATTGTTCTGATAGAAAATATTAATAGGAGATATTTGTTTATAAATATGCATAAAATAAACATAAACTTGGACATATGGATATTAAATTCATCTCAGTGTTTCTTTTTCCCCCTCCTTTCTCTTTTCCTTATTCTATTAATCTGTTACGCTTAGGTAAATATTTTAGGATTCTCCTGTTATTTAAGTATATTTTAAAAACCAGAAAACCATCTTTCTTAGCAGACTATTACATATTTTATAACACATTGCAGTGATTAATGTGAATTTCTGAATGAATCAAGAAGGAAAGCTTGTGGCAGATCAATCTCTTCCAAGTGCTAAACCTGGATTTAATTCAGGCTTGATTGCTCTTGAAAATTTTTGTCTCAGTTGGCAAAAATAACAATATCTATTCACAAACACATCACAGTGTCTGTGGAATCGCTATTGATTTATGTCTCAGCCTTAATAAATCCACAAAGCAAGTAATTTCTAATTTGATCCTAAGATTCTAGTAATGAAGTCTTTTACCCTGTGTATAAATAGAGTAGAACATTTTAAGATTTCAAACTAACTCCCATATCTTCTTGTCCTTTTCTCTTTCTTTTCTTCTCCAAAAACCTAATAAAAATATTTATGTTTTCCAGATAGAAGGTCATTGCCTAAGCTTTATATATAAACAATAGTGTAGAGCAAAGTACATATTCCCTGGATGCAGTAACAACTGGCTATCTTTAATTTTATACACTGCAACTTGCATTTGTTTGAATATCATGAGTACCCAAAGCTCCCAGTCTGAATAGAAGCATGTGTGTGTATAATATATATATAAACTTGTGTAAGGTGTATTTATGCATTAATAGAGAAATTTTGGATCTTACCTTTATTTTTGCAAGGGGTAGGTAGAGTTCAGGATGCAATTGTTTGTTCATGATACTTTACATATTCTTATGCATCTTGAGATAGCAGTAGAGTTTCTTACAGAACTACATAATTCTTAACTACTTCTTCAGTATGTATTTTAATTGCAATTTATATTATATGCTACAGAATATGACTTAAAGAAATGAAAGATTACAAATGGACTGTTTTGTTAAAATACAATTTTTTTTCTTATTTTCTAATAAGGGAGTTATGGTTCAATATTGTTTCAATATACTTTTATCTTTAATAACTGACATTGTTTTTTCTCAGAATTTTTATAGTATAATTGATATTGAAAGTTATGATTCATACTAATTAAGACAGAATTTTATTAACAAGGTGAACTTCTGAGGAAAATCAAAAGAAATAAAATTATTTCTTTTTAGTAAACGCTTTGAAGGAGAACACAGACATACTTACTCGTTGGCCTTAAATTATGTCATAGTACTTACATGTCATAAATAGCTAAAGGTGGAAAAATAGATGAAAGAAATTAAATATAATTATTTTTCAAATTTAATTTGTTCTGCAAGTACTCCAGTCTGTCTTTCAAAGTATTTAATTTAGGTCAAAGCATTGTGTGGAAAACAATTAGAATTCTCTATGGGCTTCAGTGAGAATAAGATTTTACTCTTCAGTCCGGTTGTCACTTCTTTATATTTCAATACCATGTAATACTTTTTTCTTCTTCTTGAATTGTGAAGCCTCTGATGCTTTACAGGATTCGGAGGTGCTGGTGGGAATTAGGTTCTCTGATTTTTTTAATAAACTCTATATTTGCATGTGAGGTGGCTTTTGTCATATAATAATATAAGCTTTTTATTTTTAACTTTGGAGAATATGCATGTGGAAGAGATCACTGAATTGTGACTGTTGGTCCCTCATCACTATGCCTCACTTTATTAATATTGAAATAACATGAAACAGTCTGTTCAGGAAACAATAAAGGATTAATGTAGCCACTCCTTACAGCATCTGAGTGGTTTCCACATGAATAACAATAGTAAAATTATTTGACATTTATCTATTCTCTCATTTCTGGGTAAAATCTTCACTTTGGAGTGTTTTTGTTGCAGACTAGTTGTTTGATTTTTCCTTATTTGCATCGATTAGTATTTTTTTAAGAAAAAGATTGAACTTACCTTTGTTGTCAAAATGGCACTTTTTTTGCAAAATAGTGTAAAAAACTTTTGTGTCTCCTAACTTGTAAAACGTGGTTTTTACATCAGAAAGTCAGGTGAAAAGCCTGGAAACAAGTAATGTAAGAGAAGCACACCCTGATACAAAATGTTATTTTGCTGTGATAGCTACAACATTCCCAGATTTTTTTATGGTTTTCTTTACAAATTGACATTTAAGTGGACACTGCTGACAGATAGGAATTGATAAGGCAGGATCTTACTGATATTTTTCTGAGACATACAACACTGAATTTGTAACCAAACAGAATGATAATGACAAAGGCAGGTTAAATTATTTTTTGTGTTTTTCGGAAACAGAGGTTTTTAAGGCACTGGAGAATTCCCCATCAAGACAGCCTTGAAAATCTGAAGTTCTGCTGCCTTTTTATTGCCACATCAGTAAACCTTTTCTGTTATACTTACAGAATTTCTGCATTGTTTTTAATGTAATTAGCTGTTTGACTTTTCACAAGTACTCTACTAGAGACTTTTATCTTTCTAAGTTTGTTTTAAGAATCCTTGTTTAAAATAGTGTTTTAACAAGTTAGGTTAAAGCCATTAAAAGCAATTTTTAAAGCATTTAAAGGTGAGGAAAGAAGCCATAGATTTATGCAAGTTTGTGAGAGGAGAAGGTATTTCCAATTTTGAGGCTCAGGAGCATTAGGAAAGATAAATTAGGACTTTCTCATGATTTTCTAAACTTCTTTTTCCTTTTCACAGCTACTCAATTCATTGAAACTGTATGTGGTACCCAGGCTAGTGTTCACTTGTGCTACCTCTCTCACCCCCTTCCAGTCCCCTCTTTCTCTTTGTCCACCTTTACCCCTCCTCTGTCCCCCTCTCTCTGCCCCTGCCTACCACACACACACACACACTTGTTTTTTTCTTTTTTTTTTTTTTTCCTGACCCACATCATCTTACAGAAGTGAGGAAAACTGAATTACATGACATGAAATACTAAAATCTGTCCACATTTTAATCTTATTGCTATTTGGAGTTCTTTCCCAAAGCAATTCCAATGTGTCTTAAATCCTTGGAAATACATTTTCAGAAATCAATCATCTATAGGGGCAGAGATTAATTTGAATATTTTTACTTTGCATAAACATAAGAATGTCCTCTGCAGATGGGTATGGCGTTTATTTTCCTCAGGTTATGAGAAATCTCTGATCACCACTGTCTTTCAAAAGTGAGCAGCCTCACAGTGATATTAACTCCCTCAGCAACCTCAAATATGTCCCTTCTAGTCCCATGGTCTTGTTTGTGTGCAGTTGGCTTAAGCATTCCATAATTTTATCTTCCTCTACTTCCTCATGACTGCACAGAAAATGAATTACTGGAAAAAAGCCCTAAGCAATATAACATCTACTGCTGAATTACAATATTACTAGTTCGTATTTTGTGACTATGCAGTAGTATGAATACTGAATGACGCTGAGTGCTTTTCCTTTACTTTTTCACTTTTTTAGAATTTTTAGAACTATTTGAGTTGGAAGGGACTTAAAGATTATCTAGTTCCAACCCCCCTGCATGGGTAGCAACACCTTCCACTAGACCAGGTTGCCCAAAGACCCATCCAACCTGGCCTTGAACACTCCCCAGTGGTGCAGTATCCACAACCTCCCTGGGCAGTCTGTTTCAGTCTCTCACCACCCTCACAGTGAAGAATTTCTTCCTAATGTCTCACCTAATTCTGACCTTTTCCAGCTCAAAACTGTTAGCTCTTACTGACAATCCTCTCAGTACACACCATTATGAAAAGTCTCTCCTCAGCTTTCTCTGGGCCCCCTTCAGGTACTGGAAGGCCACAATAAGGTCTCCTCAGACCCTTCCTTTCTCCAGGCTGAACAGCCCCAACTCTCTCAGTCTGTCTTCATAGGAGGGGTACTCCAGCCCTCTGATCGTCTTTGATCCTCTGGACTCGCTGTTCCTGTGCTGGGAGCTCCAGAACTGGACCCAGTACTCCAGCTGATGTCTAATGAAAAAGGAGTAGAGGGGGAGAATCACCTCCCTCGACCTGCTGGCCAAACTTCTTTTGATGCAGCCCAGGATAAGGTTGGCTTTCTGGTCTGCAAGTGCACGTTGCCAGCTCAAGTGAAAGGCCTGCCAGTGTTGTAAAAAGTGATGTATGGCACTGTATTAATGCTTATTTTGAACAAAATTGTTCTGCTCAACTCCAGAAGATTACAGCAACCGAATGTAGCTTGTAGAAGAATGTTTTTGAATATGTATTTAACATTTCTGTTTATAATTAAAAGTCTGTAAGTTCTTGCACTGTAATTATGTTCTTCTACTGTAGCTTTCTGCATTTTTTTTGCAGTGGAAAATGAAATAGAAGCTGAAAGGGTTCTCTTCTCATATGGCTATGGTGCTCATGTTCCTACAACAGCCAAAAGACGACTAAAGCAAAGGTAAAAATGCACCTCCCAATTGCTTATACAAGGTTAAGTAAGTGAAGGTATGTGCATTATGTTTTGTATTAGAATCCAGCCAGTTTGGTTAAATAAAAGGAAGTTTTATAATGACTTAAGTTGACAGGACCAGAATGAAGACTAGGACCTGCTAACGTGGTTGGTGCATATATTTATTTTTCTAGGTCATTTTAAGATCTTTTTTCAATGTATTTCAGGAAGATGAATTTTAATGGTATCAAACTATACAGCTGTAGAACTAGTGGCATTGTTTACAGTTATGTAATACAAAATAAGATTTAAACTTCCTAGAAATTATTTATATAATTACAACAATAATATTTTATATTGATTTTTCAAGTGTTACTAATGTGAATGTCAGTCAGATTAGACCTGTTGTGCATTGAGTTACATATATTGAGGAAAAAAATCATAAAGATTTTATGTAGCACTTAACTTTGTCATGTGTGACTTAATTTCCTCTTTCATGTTTTTAAGCATCTTCAGATTGTTTCCTTATAGGTTTTGGTTTGTATTGCATAAAACCCAAGATTAAAAAAAAAAGGGAAGAGACACACTAAAAACTCCATGACCCTGTTGTATCTCTGTTTTAGGAAACTGTTGAAAGTTCTGTAGCATCATTTCCCCAAAATGTCAGTTCTCCTGTCAATAGTTTGGGAACTTTTGAAAGTTTCACCTTTGATCCTTCTTTTTCCCCACGTTGTTAGGTACAGTTTAAGGTATTTACATGTAGAGAATTGTGCTAAATCACCTTAGAATGGGGAATCAGATGATCAGTAAGCCAGAATTTCAGATATGATTGGAAGACAATTTATGAGATTAGGAGTGGCTATATCAGAACACCTCATACACTTCTCTTTTATCCCAAAAGGCATAGGAGGGTAAAGCTGTTTTAATCCTTCATAATGGTGCTGGGAGACTTCATAGATTATCTTTTAAAATTAAGAAGATTAAAAAATTCATACAAGTCTGTGTACCAAAGCACGGAGGGGTACAGTCTTATATTATTGAGGTATAATTTTGATAATAAGCCACCAAGCTGCTGAATCCTATGAAGATGGCAGGACTCATAAAAGGATACCTAATTTTATTCATCTAATCATAGGTTTAACACCGAGACTTGAGATCTAACCTTCCACTATAGACAATTTAGTTCTAATCAGTACAGTCAGTGGAGTTTTGGAGTACATTTCAGCTCATCATCCAGAAATCCATTTTAGTGGAATATTGTCAGGCTCTGCAGTCTGTATTGAACGGGACTAAATGATTAATGACAACTTGAAGGACCAGGTTAGAAGTCTGAAAGAAGGCTCTGCAAATGTATACTCCCATTGCTGCCTATGGAACTGTACTGTTGAATTAATGATAAATTCTTTTGGCTTTGGACATGAAACATGCAAGAGGCTGGTTTTTTAACTAGGATGTTTAACTCAATTATCCTTTCTCTTTCCTTTTACATTAACTTAGGCATCTGTATAAGAGATTTTTTTTTTAAAGTGGCAATAACATTCAATTATTTAGCATATTAATTGTTAGAGAAAAAAACAATTTTTTTTTACCAAAAATGATAAAATACCATAATTTTTTAGTGTTGCACTAAATGTATACAAAATGTATTCTAATGTGCCTTAAAAACTATTTAAGGAGAAGCCACTTATAGTGGTTCCCTAAAGTTGCTAAAAAATGAATACTCATAACTGAAATATTTTTACATGATTATTGCAATTATGTAGTATTATACAAATAATATAGGTAATTTGTAAAAAAAATTACAGTGGCATAACTGGGGGAATACTGTTTTAGTGATGTTAAATTTTGTAATATTTTCATCATTCTTCCAACTTTGACAATTCTGCATATTTCACTGTGTAGTTTATATATCAGTCTTTAAACACTGTTGAAAATGAAGGCCATGAAGTTCTAAAGTAGAAGAGTGAGAATTTCTTTTGCATGTTCTGGAAAAAATTCAACTTGAGCTTGCTTTTTATTGGCACAGTGTTCATTTGGCAAGGAGGTTACTGCAGCTAGAAAAGCAGAACTCGTTGCTTGTAAAAGATCTGGAACATCAGAAGGAACAAGTAACACAGATTTCACAAGAGGTAAATTACTGCTACAAAAAAAAAAAGTCAAATCTATAGAGACTGTAAACATTGCAGAACAGATGTTCATAAAATGAAATATTTTCTAAACAGTGTTTTATTATCTATTTGATGTCAAAAAATCGCCTCATAATTAACCAAAGTTCTATGTTAAACATTTTCAAAGAAGTTTATATTGTATTTTGAAATGGAAGATCAAAAGAGGGATTGTTTTACAGGCTAAACAAGAATGTAAGCCAGACAATGTTCTGATTTCTGAACAGAAGACCAGCTAGCCAAACTAGTTTGTTCTGTTTGATAGTTAATTGTTCAATGAATACCTAATTATTTTTACACAGCTCTTCTCTTAAATCACTTTTGAAGTAAATCCTATTGTACACTGTTCAGTTCTTGAGGGTTTTGTTTTGTTTTTACTTTGTTACAATGATTTTAATTTCACGATCTTTTAAAATCCCGTATATAATACCTGCAATAATATATTACATTAGTGTGGAAAACACTAAACAAAATTCATCTTGAAATTTGCTAGAGTTAGGACACACTAGGATACCTGAACAGTAAAATTTTTATCCAGGTTGTTGTTTTTTTTTTTTTAACCAATACAATTTATTATAGATTCTTCTTAGGTATATCCCAATAATTTGTATTTCACTGAAACATATCTCTCAAGTCTTCTTGACTTGAAGAGATGAGGAGATTTGTGAACCCAGTGTTATCCTTTGTAATTTTCTCTATATTTTCACTGTAGTTAATAAAACCTATGCTTTATTTCCCACTTAAATCTGTCTGGTTTACACTTCAGTACATCTTAGCCACAGTGGTTCTGTATTTGTTTCTAAGTTACTGATGAAAGATTGAGTACCAGTGACCTTAGTTCAAATTCTTTCAAAATTTCACTAGAACATCTTCACTGCATTTTTATTCTTCCATGAGATAACATGTAGCCCTTTCTTAATCTTGTATCATATAATTGTATAGTGTAAATCAGAATGTCATCCAGTACTAAGTTAATGTCTTGCAGATAGCTAACACACAGCTACTTAACCTATTAATGTCAACCTCGTAAGGTTAAATAAAATCTTTTAAGACCTGCTTTCTATTAAACTCATGTCTGACATTCAGGTTGGAAGGCTTCATCAGATTTCTTTCTTTGTTTGCTTTTTTGGTTTTGGGTTTTTTTGTAAATTTTGCATATTATTATGTTATTTTGTTGGTTTCAATTATTTAAGCTATTCTGCTTGCCATCTTTCAATATGTGCACAAAGAGTTTACACTTGTTTTTAATGGACTGGAAAGTAGTCCAACAATTTCATGTTGAACTGACAATCTGACTTCTTTTCAAACAGAGGGCAAAAAAATTGTTTGAAAACTTCTGTGTTTTCTTCAGCACTGTATATACTTCTGCCATATCTCTGCCATTACGGACTGTACTGTTTCTAGGATTTATTTCCTCTCATTTTTTTTTATCCTCTAAGAGTTCTTTGCCTGCTAGCATCAACGTTCCCCTCAAAGCTGTAGCTCCCCTTGTAGAATTTCTTATTTCATATTCTATACTGTTTGTTCTTTATTACATTCCTGTATACAGTTAAAGCTTCTGCTTGCTGTCTTTACTGTATTCCCTGAACTGGGGTAGGTTTTTACTCCAAACAATTGTCTATGTTGGTTTTTTATAATTTTTTTTTAAACTCTTTTAGACTATAGAATTCTCAGGTAACCTGTTATAATTCTTTTAACTGACAGTTTGTTCAGTCATCTAGACAAAATCTAGAACCTGGATGGAAAGTTGATGCCAAAGTGGTTGACCAACTTCTGTTTTGCACTTAGATTAAATACTGGGATTTCATTGCAGTGTTTCTGATAGAATCTCTTTTTAAGCTCTTTCAAGGAGGAAGCAAGAAAAAAAAGATTGCAATAATTGCAGAATAATTGCAGTACGTGCTTTTTCTAATTTTTCTAATTTATTGATCTTCTGAGAAAGTCTGACATTGCCAATAACAAAATATTGACTTCTCTATAATTTCATTAGTTTGATGGAAGTCTGATAAAATGTGCCTAGTTGAAAGTTGGAACCCTATGGAAAAGCTCAACTGCTGAAAAAAAACTTGTCAGTCTTCAATTCGTCCCATTATAGTTTGTTAGACTTTAACTTCAGGATCCTATCTATTTTCAGGTCTGTAATACAGCATTAGAAAATAATTTTCCCTTAAAGTCCACTTTCTGTTTCTTTGTATAGCAGTGACCTGCAATGTTGAAATACATACTGAGATTTATTTAGTGCTACAGAAGGTTTGTTGACCATGTCTAGGACAAACAGAATAAAGGAATTCTCATGATCTGATCCAAGAAAGATCCTCAGCTAATGATAATCGGTTTATTGCTTGTGCAGCTCATTTCATGTCACTCTCAGCTTAAGTAAGTGGAAGGCTATATATCAGCTTCTGAAATTTAATAAGCTGCAATTACTACATTTAGTGTCAAATCTGAATTTTCAAATGAACTCAATTTGCAGATGTTTTGAACAACAGTGCCAGAACTGATGTGTAGAGAGCCTTTTATGTCTAGAAGGCTAATAAGGTCTCTGGGTGACTTAACAAGCAAATCCAAAGTCAATATCCAGTAAAAGTGATATCCTAAATAAAGAAATTTACTAAGCTGATATATTTGGCTTGCTGCTGAATTACTTTTTCCAGCCAACATCATAGTGCTGTATCTGTGCTTCTTGTGTGCCTCAATTGAAACATTTTTTACCAAAAGCAGGTTTACATCTCACTCTGAGAGTTTAGATCAAGCTGAGTTATGATGAAATCCTTCTGCTTGATAGAAGTGTCCATTCAGGGACAAATAATACATATCCAGTTGCAAGTTATTAAATTTATCACTTTAAAACCCAACACAAATATTTAAATAAATCTTGTACATTAAGGCAAAAAGAAATTGAAATCACTTATGAAAACCAACGCTTTTGCTCAAGAATAATGCTTAATTATATACACGTGTGTATATTGGTAAAATTGATCCATTAAATGCATTTAATGCTTAATCAATTACAGTTTAATGACAACCTCTTTTGAATTTATAGAATCAATCGGGCAGCAAAGTACAACTGTGGAGGAGGAAGGAATAGCCTTTTTTCACAACAGTAGCACACTCATAGCTGGTAAAGTCAGCAAGTTAACATATTAGCAGCATTAGTTAGCAGCATTAAATCAAGTTTACACCACCTCACTTGTCCTTTCCAACTGAAGTACTTTATTTTTTATAATTGAGAACAATGGGAAATCTCACACTATGATGACAGAATCCTTTGAAAATTCTTAGACTATGGAGAACAGGATTCCAAACAAGACTAGTTGGATTAATTTTCTCCTATAACGGCAGCCTCCAGCTTCTATACTGCAATGTCTAGACTGTCTTGGAGATGAGTACTCCAGTTCTTGGAATTACCTGTTTGTCATGCAATCTTGTCTTTCTGAAATAGATCCTTTTTGATAACTTGTAATCTTAGAAAAATTCTAGGTTTTTTTAATTGCTTATCAATTTTTTGAAAATAATTAGTTTCTTCATTAGTTTCTTCAAGTCGATTGCCTCTTTTTTTTACTTCTCTTTTTTTACTTGGAATTTCACTGATGACTACAATCAATATTTCTGGAAGTAACTAATAGCTTTAAATCATACTTAAGATTTTTTCATTAATTTGAAGAATTGCAATGTTATTATCTCTCATTTACCTTTTTAAAACATGAAGTGGAGCTAATTCCCCTTTTAGTAAGGCCAGTAAGGTGAGCAAGCAAAGTTTTATCTATATTCTGGTTTTAATAAACATGAATCATTACTTCAGAAGTTCTTTGCATATTTGACAGAGTTTAGACGGCAGAAAACTGCATAAAAATATAATGGAACTGGCAGAAGAAGGAAACACAGTTTCATGTTTTGAAAATTGCAAGTAGGAGAAAAATTGGACTTTAGGGAAGTCCAGAAATTTTATTTAAATGAGCTAGTTCTACAGGAAGGGGTTCAGTTTTCGTTAGTCTGTTTTGGCAAATGCAGATTGCTTTAGTCTATTCAGAAACTTCAGAAGCTAATTGGAAAGTTTAATGTTTTCCAATTAATTAATTCCTTGGTTCTGTCTGTATCTAATCTGTAGAAGATTTTAATCTATTTTTTGAAAGAATTCAGTTGGTACTCTTGGCTAATACATATTCCAGCTGCTAAAGCTGCTAAATCTTTATGTTTGATCTTAATTCTGTACATGTTTTAATGAATGATCTTGTTATATTGCCCAAGATACAAGCCATATCATGTAAGCTTTTTAGACCTAGTGATCCTAATTTGCTCAGGGGGTGGGGATAGAAAGGTTTATTCTCTGTTTATCAATATGACATTTTATACTACTTTGTAAACTGTTCATATGCAGTAATTGCTTAGAGCAAAGGGTTTTTGTCTTACATTGTTATTACACCTTTATTTTAATTCAATTTCTGAGCTGAAAATTCCATTGTAATAGTATATTGTTTTTAAAAGGCCACTTGTGGTCAGCAAGGTAAACAAGGGGAAGCCTTGTCTATACTGGTTTTTTCATTGATGGAAGCTGTTACATTAAAATTATTGAAAATGCAGATTAGGGAGGTGTAGCATGACTGCAGTGAAAATATTGTATAATTAGAACAGAAAAGTGAGTGTAGGATGCACTAGATAGTAATTTGAGGGTTGTTTTTTTCTTTTTCCTGTGAAACAACAGGTTTAGTTTTTATATTATTATGCAGATGGTAATAATATCCAATAATTCAATAATAATCAAGTAATTGTGCTTTACAATTTATAAAATTGATAGCAGTAACATTTTTTTTTGCAGCTTGACAGAGCAAATTCTTTGTTGAGTCAATCACAACAGCCATACAAATACCTCATTGAAACTGTGCAACAGAGAGATTCTCAGATAAGTCTACAGAAAGAACATATTGCACAACTTGAAAAAGATGTCAGGTAATTAACATTATTACTTCTTTATTTTAAACTTATGTGTTTATCATTATAAAACACTTATGTAATTGTCCGTGAAGTAGGAGATGTTGACACTGTCATTGATCAAGTCTAAGTCTTTATTCTGGAAATCTGCATCTGGGTTTTCTCTCATACTGTCAGAAAAAGTAACTTTAGGTTTAGAAAAGCAGCAATGATGGGTTTACGGTGACTTTGGAGTTGAGAAGGGTTGTCTTGAAGTATACGAAAGTTCCAAAGAGTAAAAGGAAAGATTGGCACACCAGAGGTACAGAAGTCAAAAGAAAGAAAGAAAGAGAAAAATAAGGAAGAGCACCATCAGTGCACTCATGCAGCTCAGGCCAACTGTATCCTAGGATGCACCAAGAGGAATGTGGTCAGCAGATCAAGAGAGGTGATTCTCCCTCTCTAATGAGACCCCACCTGGAGTACAGCATCCAGTGCTGGTGTCCCCACCATAAAAGAAGGACATAGATCTCTCTCTATGTAATATTGGATGTTGAGTCCAGAGGAGGGCTACAAAGATGATGCAGAGGCTGGAGCACCTCTGCTACAAGGAGAGGCTGAGGGAGATGGGTTTATTCAGATTGAAGTAGAGGAGACTCCAGGGAGACCTTACAGCTGCCTTCTAATATGTGAAGAGAACCTACAGGAAGGCTGAAGAGGGACTTTTCATAAGAATGTCCAGGGATAGGACAAGGGGAAAGGGTTTTAAACTGAAGGAGAATACATTGAATCTCAGGAAGAACTTCAATATGAGGGTGGTGAGACTTTGGAAAAGATTGCCCAGAGAAGTTGTGGATGCCCCCTTCCTGGAGGTGTTCAAGGCCAGGCTGAATAAAGCTTTGAGTAACATTGTCTAGATGAGACAGGGCAGAGAGGTTGGAGTAGATGATATCTAAGGTTCCTTCCAACATAAGGCGTTCCATGATTCCATGATAATACCACTAGCAGGGGGTATTTTGTGCATAACTCAAACAGGCTTTCCCTAGTGAAGAGTCTGATTTGCTGTTATATCTGTCAGAACTCTCTGACCACTGAGCTCCCACCATCATACAGCTTTATAAACTCTGCTGAACATGTCATTCCCTATTAAGTTGTTAAAAATTAATCTGCTCCTGGATTTTCAAGGTAATCAATCGCTGAGTCTCACTACACTGTAGAAGACAGCATTTAAACTGTTAGGTGTTTATGCAGGATCATGGTTTAAGAAATGCATGTGGTAACAATTAGGAAGCATTAATGTGATTGTATTATGAAGTAATGACATGAAAAATACAGGTTTCTTCCAACATATCTGCTGAAGCCATGAAAATAGAAAAACAAGGACTCAACCATAGCTAAATACTTTATCCTACATATCTTGGTGTATCTTGTATATGTCTTGCCTATGTATCTGTTCAGAGTGTTCTGATGGTTTGAGGTAGTATTTTTTATGCCTTGAAGAATAATAAGGATAGTAACAATTCCTTATTATCCAAGTAAATTTATATATAAAACAGAAGATTTGTAAATAAACTGAAAATTTTTATTTCTAATTCCTGACCAGGAATACTTCATTGAGCTTACTTTGATTCAGTAAGAATAGATTTATTTATTTTTAATTCCAGAATGAAGTGGTTTTAATATTTTTCCTAGACTTAATATAAGAAAATCTTCAGACATATTCTTCAAAAATCTTCAAAAACATATTTTTCCAGAAGATGAAAAATCATGTTCTTTTATATGCATGATCTTACTTTCCGTCATCAACAAACCATCAAAGAACTAATCACTAGCAAATTATATTTTTAGGTTACAGTAATACCTTTCATTATTCACACAAAGTCTCTCAAAAGCTATGATAAAAGGGGAGTAAATAGGTGAAGTAATTTCTGAAAGAGGGCCCTATGTTTCGTGCCTTTAAAATATATAAGAGCTTAAATGCATTGTTAGCATTGATTCTCTTAAGTTTTATGGCTCATTACAAGTAATTTTTATGCCCAGATATTCTTTATAAATTTAACTACAAATTATGGGACCTAAATGAGGAACTTAGTCAGTCAGCTTTCCTTAGTAGTTCATGGAGGAAGTAATATCTCCAAAAAGCAATTTGCTAGAGGTGCCTGTTACTCTCCATTAACTATGAAGGGAATTTTTTTCCTCCTAAAGTTCCTGAGGGTTAAGGAAGAAGATGGATCTGCACCACAGTGCAGGCATTCATAGTAAACCTACCAGCAGTACTCTACTGTGGTGAGCTGCAGTGTGCACTAGTCCATGTTTCTGCAAATGAAACTGTGGTCTGACAAAAAGCAAAATTATCCTTAATGGTTTTATAGCAGAAAATTAACACTGAACATAAAACGTTTAGATAAGAAGTTTTTTTCCTGTAGTTTCTAACGTTCCTTTTAAATTAAAAGTATTATTATTATTTCCTTATGACAAGTTGGCCTCAATTTTGCCATAGTTTCATAGGCCAGTGAAATTCTTGGAAACAGCTTAATGTCTTAGGGCTTTTGGTACATATCATTATTCCCTAATTTTGCTATTCATAACTCCACATTTAAACCAGAGAAGCATTACATACCAGCAGTCTTTTGTCATGAAAATAGCCTTTTCAAATCTGCTGATGACAATTTTAAATTAAAATATCCTTTAGGTGATTTCAGATTACTTTGTGGACCAGTCTAGCTCCAAGCTATTCCAGAACTGAATCAGAATGGGATTTAAGTAAATTAGTGATAATCCCTACCAAATATATGCCAAGTGAAGCTCTGCTGGATCAAAAGATTTAGACCACTATTCCTATCCTTCTTTCTCAGTTTATTAAACAGCATTTTGTTGGTGTGTGTGGAATAATTTTGAGAGGATAAATTCAGAGAATTAATGCTCCTCAAGGAGAGCCCTAAATTCTGCAGATAATGTTGGTACTATTAGAAAAGTAATAGTGAAAACACTGAACATGGTTTATAAAGCCTGTTTTCTGTGTCTCAGAGCTGAGGGAAAAAGTTGATACTTAGAAAGCCATTTCAAAATGATTCTTTTTTTTAACTATTACTAATTAATGCTACAATTCTGCAGTAGCCTCTTTAAGTTGAGGCTTAATTTATGTTACACAAGTATGTTTTTGGTTTTTTTTTTTAATTTTACATACAATGCATGCATTAGTTTTATTTCTAAAAAGCAATTTCACAAGAACCAGCTAATGGAAAAATAATATTCAAATTCTTGTTTTCAGACAGAACTATAACAATGCTAGTGAATTTTTAATATATTTTTTTAATCTCATATTTGAGTACTAGATTGTAGACAAAGTAATATAATGTTGGTATACCTGCACCCTAACAATCAAGACTGAATATTTAGTTTTATCTTCGCAGCTACCCTATGCTTGATTACACTTTTCCTTCCTTTGTGTTCAGTATGCAGAATGTGTGGTAGAGGAGTGTTCCTTTTGTGTTGTTTTTATCTCATCTACTCATCAAGAGAGATGGTTCTGTGTTGTGTAAATCATGGATTTCCCAAGTAGAGAAGTCACATCTGTGTTACCAGTACCAGTGCTCTCTATCACCTTTCAGTTAACTTGAGTGTGGAGGAATCAGCAAGGACTAATTTGCAAGTGAAACCACCTTTTAGACTTAATCCACAATTGGTTTCTGTGCACTGAGATGATGGTCAATTATCTTTTAAGAAGTACTCTTAGGGTGGTTAGGTTCAAGGAGATTTCCCAGGATGATGTCAGTACTTGCAACCTTATAAATGTTTTGCAGCAGCCTGCAGTGCTTTGTACTTCCTTGTCTATAGAGAAGGCTGTTGGCTGCTATTGGATGTGGGTTTTATGCTGTGATGAAATAGACAGCTTTGATGAAACCAGCACAAGAGCAAAACAGCTATGAGGAAGGCTATCTATGACAGCAATCTCCTCAGTTGGGGCTGTGGGTGTTCTTCTGCCAGCTTTTTACAAATTTTTCACAAAATGGCCTGAAGTGCCGTGGTCCCTAACATGGTCCCTTGACAGGCAACAAATGTGTTAGGGGTTCTCCACACTGCATTATTCTAGGAAAGTGTCGTTTTCTGATATCAGTTATTTCCACAAGAGGAGTGGGGCAAACTCAGGCAGTTCATTATGATACAATACTCTTGAGAAGTCCTGCAGAACCCTCTTAGGTTTCTTCCAACGTGTTCTTCAAAGTTTAGTTTAACCAGAGCAGTTTACATGCCTTTGTCATTAAGCATCATACCTATGGAGCTCAGGCTGTCATTCAGACCTTCTGTATCAAAATGTCTTCCTCATTTAGAAGGACTGTTCAAATAGTACTCAAGGTTACTTGTGTCAATAGCTGTCAAACTGAGTCACAGAATAGCTTGGGTCGGAAGGTACCTTTACTGATCATCTTGTTCCAACCACCTGCCATGGATAAGGAAATCTTCCACTAGATTAGATTGCTCAAAGCCCAGTCCAAACTGGCCTTCAAAGGAGGGGAATAGTCAAAATAGATACTAGACTGAATGAAGGCCCTAAAGTACTATATTCCACCTGAGCTGGAGCTACTCAGGGGGGTTGGACTCAATGATCTTTTGGAGTCCCTTCCAACCCTTAACGTTCTGTGAAACTTGGTGGCTTGCTGGTGTGTTCTGGATATCTTTGACACAGCTCTGTGGTTCCTTAGCTCTACCATTGACTGAGAACTGCAAGAGCTATTTTGGTTGGGGTAAATGCTTAGCTGAGCAGCTGTCACTGCTGTTAGTTGTTTGCATGAACAATTCAGGGACCCATCCCCAGGTTATTATATGTGTGTGACATTACTGCTTAGGTTCAAGTGTGAAGGCACAGGTGTATTACCACTCAAAGATAAAAGGTGAAGTTATTTAGGGGTAATTGAAGCTCTGTCAGGTGTTGCCCATGTTTATGTTCACCACTATTCTTCCCATCCCATTTGAATTCTTCCAGCTGGCCGTGGGCTGTTCTGGCACTTGGCTGTGGGGAGAACTGAGGTAGCACAGAACACCTCGTGTGCTTGTGCACTGAGCCATGCACTTGGAAACACTTTGAATATAAAACCTCTGGTCTTGAGTGACAGGGCATCTGCCAAGTGAATTTATAGGTGGTCCATGAAGCTCAAAATATTCTGTTAAGTAACCTCTTATTTATGTTAGTCCACATAGCACTCTCATTAATAAAAGTAAGTAGTGATGATTAATAAGAGCAGTGGTATGCATGAGGATGAATCATTCATACTATAAAGAAATCTGTCTAGCATACAGTTCTTTAACCAGGAATAAAAACACCACATTTAGCACTTCTTTTGAAAAGAAGTGCCTTGTAACAGTGTCATGCTGTGGGAAAACAAATATCTGAATTTTATTCTTACGTGTGTAGTGAAGTAATTGTAGTTTTAGTATATAATTTGCTGCTAAAAACATATAGGTTTATAAATAACTCAAGACATTTAACAGGACTTTATTCATAAAGAGAGGGTATTTATTTTAAATTCAGTTACTCAAATTTCTCAGTACTGATGGGTGGTTTTAAAAGTGGTTCACTTACCTAAAAAGACTCCTCAAAAGCCTAACTGTGTGGCAAATATAGAAGCAGTACGAGGATTTTGCTCCCTAAGAAAATATGTACTGAAAGGTTTCTTACCTAAACATTTTGGGCTCTCTAAATTGCCATCTAAGCATTACAAAGCTCAGCATGCAGTGTTAGCTGAGTTTTTCCCATCACAGAATGTGTAATGAGCTTTTTATGACAGCATTATCATTCTGTGAAATATCTATCATCTGCTCAAACACTACTGCATTTTACCTGAGAAATGTTCAGAAGAATAATTGTAGAAGTATATTTTTCTTCTACAAAATAATGTTTTCTGATGTGTATTACAACTTTAAAAGAGTTGTTAGGGGGTTTTCTTTACAATTTCAAATAGTAATGGTTTCCAACTTGGACATGACAGATGAGTTCTTAAGCCACCTAAAGCATTTTAATTGAAATTGTTAAGCAATAATCTAAATGCCTTTAGAAATATGATCTGTGGTTGTTTAGTTTCACAATGAGAGATCTCACATTTTTCATAAACGTGTCTCCTTAATAACATGTATTTGCAGAATTTTTACACCTTCCTAAGTACAATTTTAAAAAAAACCTGACTTAAGACTTTAAAAATTAGATGTCTGCTTTGAGCTTTTCATCTGTAATTTGCAGAGAAGCGATGCCTATATACACCTACATGCTATGTTCAATTTTTCATATAAAACTTTCACATATACTGTTTCTACATTTGGCTTTTTTGATAGTAATATCTGTATATGAACATTAAATGCAAAAAATAACTCAAGACTGTACTTGAATTTTCAACTTTATCTTGCTGTAACATGGAAGTAACAGAAAGGCACAATTGTTATTTCTTATATAGAGAGAATTTTGTGTACCCAGTTCACTGTAAAAATAGTCTACTTTTCTTCAAACTGAGTAGGAGTAGTAATAAAAAACAGTAATATAAAAAATCATGTTTATTCAGCATGTCAAGCATAAGAATATTATTGAGAACATCTAATAATAGATCTAATAATCCTCTGAACAGGGTAGTAGTGTAGTATACTTAAACCAAAGATTTAAAAGATGGCTTAATTGCCCAAATTCAAAACGTTTTAAATATCTGAGACTGGGAAATGTTTTTCTCTATTTTCCAGAAAAATCAAGTAGTCTAAAATTGTCCTACTTACCATATCCAAGCTACCTTGGCTTTAGATCCTGAGTAAAGCAAGACACAACAAGCAGTTGCTATGGGCAATGTCTATGTATATGACAAGTGTATTCCATGCTGAGTCCTGCATTCCTACTACTTGGGTTGATACCTGGCTAGGATTTGAAGGCCTGATGGAATGAACCCTCCTCCCAGATATTCTGGTTTCTTCTGGAAGCACAGGCATACATGGAGGGCACTGCTTTTCACTTGATTTCACAACCTTGACTTTTGGAGCCACTTTTATATGATGTATCACGAAGGGCACCTTCTTCAGATTCATAATGGAGCAGTCAGTGACCAGGACTGTGGGGCACAGCATGGTCTACACTTGCCCTGCAGTGTAAAAACTGATTTTTGTGCTGTTAAATAACTGGAGGGATATCAGATGGTTTCAGGACAGTCCATTTCTCAGAAGTGTTCGCATTTTCACTTCAGAACAAGACATTGGAAGATTTCTGTTAATGTTTAGTATTTAATACATCTCTCTATTCTGAAAACGTAAAAGTATGGTTAGTTACAGATGGTCAAGATCCCATTTCTTGAAAATTATAGCCCTTGAACTCAGGTGTGAGAAGCTGAATTGTCTACAATCACAGATTGTGGTTTGAGAACCATATTAAGACCATTAAGATATCACATCAGCAAATGAAGTAGTTTTATGGTTGTAAATCAAGTTGTTTTGGTGATTCATGTGAAATATAACCTTTAAAAAGACTGCAGCTTCCATCCAGATCAGTGAAATGACTTACACATGTGGTCACAAATTTTCTAGTACACAAAAAGAAGGTATTAGTATGAGGCTAACATAAGCATGATCTTACAGCAACAGGTTTGATCTAAGTCAGCTGAAACTAATGTAAAGCTGTTCTGTGTTACACTGCTAGTTAAAGAGAGACGGAACTAGTCAATCTTCTTCCCAAAACTGAACTTTTGAAGGTATTTCTACTTTACTTGGTCATTATGGGTGTGCCTATATTAATCAGATGCATTACAGGTGTCTGATTTCTTGCCCTGTAAAATGTATGTGTGCCTCTTACCTTTCCCATGAAGAGAGGCTGAGGGAGCTGGGGTTGTTCAGCCTGGAGAAAAGAAGGCTCTGGGGACACCTAATAGTGGCTTCCCAATACCTAAAGGAGGCCTGCAGGAAGGCTGGAGAGGGACTGTTTACAAGGGCTTGTAGTGATAGGACAAGGGGCAATGGTTTTAAATTAGAGTAGATTTAGATTGGATTTTAGGAAAAAGTTCTTTACCATGAAGGTGGTGGAAAAATGGACAAGGTTGCCCAGGGAGGTAGTTGAAGCTTAATCCCTGGAGATATTTGAGGTGAGGTTTGATAGCAACCTGATCTAGTTAAGTGTCCCTGCTTACTGCAGGAGGGTTGGACTAGATGACCTTTAGAGGTCTCTTCCAACCCAAATTATTCTATGACTCTAAGTATTTGATTTATTTACTATATGTAGCGCATATAGAAAAAGCATAAGTACTGCAAAAATGACTAAATCTCAAGTCTGCGTGTGCTCTAGTAATTCTTTATTCATATGTATGACAGACAACATATTGACTGCTACTGAATGACCTAGCAGTTTAATTCCTATGTTTGACCATAAGCAAAGAAAATTAGAACTGCTCCACATGGGCCGGTTGTGTCATATTATTTTAGAAGGCATAACTTGATTGTGTTCTGGAGATGCAGCTGAACCTTGAGCATGAACTTCTGGTTTAGTCATGAACACTGATGTTTATACTTATTTAGTACACTATTTAAGGTATAAAAGAACTTTCATTATTACCTATCTAACAAGTTTGTGAGTGATTCTCTAAAAGTATTAGTTTATGCCATTAGGAAGTACAGAAATCCAAGAACAACTGACATATTGTTGTCAAAAATAGTACTGCAATTTCATCATGATTAAAAATGTCTCAGAAAATAAAAATCTTGAAAATATTAAAATACCTATGTAGTTTTTAATAAATGTTGCTGCTTTCCTTACAAATAACTTGGACAATTAAATGGCTTGGCCAAAGCATACAATTTTTCCTGAGAATTAAGGAATGCCTAGAAGGAATTGACAGTCATAATTTACAGTACAGAGCTGGCAAGGAACTGCCAGAAAATCTCCAGGGCAAAGTATGATGTTGATCATTTGAATCAAACAGATGATACATAGTCAATTAAAGATGTTTGACTTATTTTGTTGGTCATTTCTGTATTAAATACTGGGAATATCAAATAATTTGTGCTTGCAACATACATAATTGTTCTCTGCCATTTATAAAATTGTAATGCATTTGCTTTTGAACTCCTGACCTGTATTCAGTGCTACATATTTGCACTCACTATGCAGAATTGCACTTTTCATAGCTGTTGATTTATGCTACAGTTTATATTGTACAACCTGTTTAGTTAAGTCATAATAATGGCATATATGACATTAGTCTTCCAAGAAAATCCTTCTTCATGTCTGCTTTAACAAGCTAGGTTATATACTGGCATTATGAATGCATTTGTCTGAAGTTTATTGTTGGAAACTGATGTTGGGGCTAAATATATAAATATGTTTAATTTTATTACAGTTGCTGCCTGGAATCAGAATGTGTATGCTAAACATTTCAAATGTTCATATTCTATAAATAGGAAAACAAAGTACAATTAAAGTTAAACTTGACATTGGGCTGCCTTCATGCTAAACCATTTTTCAGTCTTGGTTCAAAAGTCAAATGTAATCCCATGCATTCTACTAGAATAGAAAATAAAAAATGGCAGAAAAATACATTTACAATTACTGCAGAAACTACAGAAATACAAGTGGTACTTTATATTGTTGTATTTGTTATAATCAAAAGTATAAATACAGTAGTATCAAAAGAACTGTTATTGAGAGAACAGTGTGTGGAGCTACTAGTGATTTATACAACAAAGAAATGTACATTTTGATATAGAAGCATAACTATAAGGAGCTTTATTTTGCTTATAGAATGAGTTTGTTTTGCCTAGAAAATATGAAGATAATGAAAGAATGAATGAAATTAAGATAAAATATTAGAAGATTCTAATAATTTAAATTTCCCCTCAGAGCTTAATGAAGAACTCAAGAGAAGATTATGAATAGTATTTCTGTTTGACTGAATTGGAGTTGTGTGTATCAGTGCATTCAGTCGCGTTTATCCAATGTTTGAACATAGGGAAGGAACATTTGATATAATTACTTGAGCAGATTTTTATTGTCAGTATTTAGCTTTAGAAAACGCATGTTTCATCCAGAATACAAGATGAAAAGAGATTATCTGTTGCTATTACTGCATTTCCTATCCTCTTTCTACCAGTCTTTTAAATAAAGAAAAGACAGCTTTGCTGCGTGTCAAGAATCAAATGGCAGCAGATTTGGAGAAACTTCTAAATCACCGTGAGGTAATCTTCCTTTTCTAGCATTACTACCATAAGTGTGTTTTTTCTCTCTCCTTATCCTTAAACCATGGGGGAAGAAAATTGTCTAGTTTGGTTTGATTTGTTAGGTTTTTGTCTGTGTGGTTTTTAGAAACACAGTTGATATCTCTGTCAGGTACCCAGGAGGCTCTCAGTTGCTAAATTCTCCCTGTTGACTTAGTGTCACTGTCCTTTATTTTCTTATGCATACAACAGAAATGCCTTGCAAACTGCTTAGCATTTGCAAACATTTAACAAGTACTCAGATAAAGGTGATGAATTTGATACACACTTATCTACAAAGCCTACGTGTGCCACAGTATGCCCTCAAATTTCTCCCTGATCACCAATCATTTAGATGAAAAGCCTGGACAAAGCATTGTGCAGTTTCTTTTCAACTCCAAAATAGGATTTGGGAAGAGGTAATGAGGTAGTCACCCAGGTTTAATCCAGACAAGAGTCAGGGTACTACTCCACATATTCATCTCAGTTTCATATAAACACGGAGTCAGGGTGCTTCTGGACTGCATTCTCAGATCTAAAAGTATGCAAAATCTTGTCACTTAAACATACATGCTTCACGTGGGGATTCCTAAAAGGGTTTTGTCAGGATTTCTCTTGAAACAGTCTTAAAACTTGACATGATTTAACATGCCAGGAAGTATGAGAGAAAATCTTTCTGGAAAGTAAATGTCTGAAACAAAGGACAGAAATAAATTTGTACCAAAGGAAACCCATACACTGTCTGAAAAAGAGTGAATAGTAATATGGGAAGTTTGCTGAAGCTACAAAATGCTGAAGATATAAGGCCAAAATCTGACCATAAGCAGCTGATAAACAACCTCTCAAAATTACTGAATGATTTTGCAAGGATTGGCAGGGAGATTACAATATTAGTGGAAAAAAAATTTATCAATGTGAGGAGAAACAACACAAGTTATATATATGCCATGATAGGACCTAAAAAGCTGGTTAGCTGTTCAGAAAGATGATCACAGAGTTGTTATAGCAATAATTATTTGAAAATATCTTTTCAGTTCTCTGTCTGGGAAGAGAGGTAATGGGGAGGTCCCTTTCAAGGAGTCTGCAACTCCCCTAAATTGTCCCATCTGAGGTTGCACTATTGCTCATTATTTCTATGGAGGACTGTTGATAAACCTCTTTAAGTCCTCTTACTCCAGGTCCAAAATTTTCTCCTCCATCTCCTTCCCTTGCTATTCCCCCAAACCCCTTCTTGGGTCAGTAAAGCAAACTCCAAGTTGTGAATTAGTCCAAACCAGTTTGCCTCTGCTGGCCAGCTACAAAACCATTTTTAGTTTGAACCAAACCAAAACAATTTCACTAGTAGCTGCATCTAAATTATCCTCAACTGAAGTGAAAAATGTGTTAATTCTGTTACTGACTGCAGATTTCAAATGTGAAACAATCATCTCAAATCAAAAAGAAAAAGTTCTTAAGTTGTTTACTTTCACTGCTGCATCACACTGCATATTTGATGCAGTTTTCTCCAAGATTATGTGTTGTATTTAATGCTCTGAATTGATTGTAGTGGTTGTGAAGTTCCATGCATAGAGATTAAAGCAGTCTAATTACAGGAGACAGTAGTTGAAGATGCTTCCCTACTGTAATCTTAAGTGTCATTAACCTCACAGGTCAATGTAGGTCATCTGTAGGTGCATCAGAAATAAACAGTCATTAGCTCTTACTTCTGATATCTATATCCACATAGTGTATTTAAATTTCAAATTTATATGAGACACTAAGGCAGTTTGAAGTTTAGATTATATAAGGGCTTACTTTTTTTCTTTCAGTTTTTTGTGATTTTTTGTTTATATGAAACCCCCTCCCCTGGTCTCTATTAATGTAATAGAAAACATTTAAAGCATTTCTAGATAATTTATAAGCTTATATTAATACATTATACTAGTAATGCATTATCATTTTCACATTAATGATATGAAAAATACTCTGAGGAAACATGACTTAATTGTATAAACATGTGGTGTATTTTCTGAATTTTCAATATGATAGGCTCTTGGCAGGCTAATTTCAAATTACTTTCTTTCAAAATTTCCTGTTTCTGTTCCTTCTCTCCCAAGTATTGCTGCTGCCAAGTAATTGTGTTCTCAAGTAGTTATGCCTCGGGTGCCTTGTGTTAGTAGTGTTGTGTCAACCAACATGCATTGCAGCTGATTAAAATCAATAGAAAATGTAAAACAAAAGTAATACTTACCAATGTTTTGTAAGAAAACTATAAAATTTATACCTCAAAGATACCTAACGTCTTTAACATACAAACAACATTAGCCCCTATGACTATCCTCATAAACTATTCCTGATAAGCAGCAGTTTGCTTCTTTGTTTCACTTCACCACTTGAAAGTTTTAAACTGTAAGGAACAATGTAAGCAAGGCTGAGTAGGTAGGCTTTCTAAAAATTAAATACTTCAGTCTGCAATGGGCTTCATCTTCAATCTTCCTCATACCATGGAACTTAAGAAATTGGTCAAATATTTCCAATATTATTACTGTATTGTCAAAATTCTTTTTTATGTTAAAAACAGGCCATATTAGTCATGTTTGTACCTAGGGTGATAGTGTTTGTTCAAATCACCTAAAGGAAAAGGATATAAATACTAAAAAGAAAGCATTGGAAGTTGCAAAGATGGGGGAAGAAAATTATTAAATGCCAGTACTGTGTACAAAACCCCCTAATAATTAAAATCTAATTTTTTTCTTAAAATAACAGTGTCAGTGTATGTTTAATATTTGTCATATCCAACGCAGCTTTTTATTTTTTTATTCTTACTGTAGACCTCTTCCAGAAGTCATGCAGTTAGGAATTTCTCTAAAAGGCAATTATCTCATATATTGAAATACAATGTAGAACTTAGCTTACAGTCAACTAAATTTTTTTGCTGCTTTAATTAAATAAACTAAATGTCCAGAAACATCACAATTTCACATCACAATAACCATCCCTGCTAATTGTAAAAACTATACAAATTTTCTAATCTTTGTCTAGTAAAGACTTCGTTTAGATGAGGTATGTGTTTTTAAATAAAACTAACATGCAGTCTCTAAGTACATATTCATGTTGTTTGGAAAAAAAAAAACAAAACATGAATTATGTATTTTATGTGTTCTGCACGTTATCACATAATATGATTGCTAGCAGTCTTGTTCAGTCATTGTGCCTACTGAACTGTCATGTCTTGTTTGGAATTACTTTGCAAGCAAAACTATTGGAATTCTTGAGTAGATAAAGCCAGGTATTCACAGTTAACATAAATTGTTAAAAATACAAGCAAAATGCCAAAACAGTGTTAATTCCATCTTACAGGGATGTTTTTCAATAAGTATGCAGTTTTGGTTTAAGGTATTCCAGCCTGTGTGGTCCCAGAGTGTATTAACTCCTTTTAATGAAATGTTGGAGTTTGAGGGGTTGAGTTTTTAATTTTTATCTCCTTGTGATATCAGCTGGATTCATAATACTTGCTTTGGAGATAATTATAGCATTTTCTATGCTTTTTAGATAAAGAACTCTGCATTCATGCTTAATCTTACTCCCCTTATCATGTATTTCAATTTTGGTAGAAAAAAGGTAAATATTGAACCTTGGAATAATTCATATAAGGCTCTTATGTGAGCTCTTATTACAGGAAAAAAAAGTCACACTAAATATTCATGTAATAAAATTGTTCATTATTTCAAATTATGTAGACTAAGCAGGTTTGATGATGATTATTTTTCTGTGGGAAATTAAAGTAAAAATTGGTCATTTGATTAAACCTTTTTTTAATTTTTTTTAATGCTATATTCATGGCCCAAATTCTTAATTGTTTCTTGAGCTTCTATTTCTTTTTTTTTTTCTGAATCAATTAGTAGATGAATGTGGAAACCTTTTAATCTAGCTTCTCATTCAAATCATTGAGAGTTGGCTAATACAGTAATAATTCTTTATATATATATATCTTCCCCAAAGTATCTTTTTCATATGGATAAATGCAAACTTAACTGTTTGAGAGGGAGTTCAGTGGCATTACTGTGAATGATCAGTATCCAGGATCATGCTGAGATTATGTTCTTAGAGGTCCATAATAATTCCTTCATGGTGCTGCTTCCCCCTTTGATCTATGAGAACTGTTTCCCCCTTGAAGCTAAGGAATGAGGGTACACAGTATTTTGGTGCTGCTTGTAAAGCCCTCAGTGTTTGAAATCAAGTACAGTTAGTACAGCCAAATTTTTCATCAGATTTCAGATTAAGAAACTATAGGTTTTGTCAGAATAACCAGTAGGGTTTTAAATTGTTTTTCCAGATCCATCAGAAGAACATAAAACATTATTTGGAGGAACAATGGAGTCTCCCATTAATAACCTTCCAGTAAACTGTGTTTGTTTTTTTAAAAAGGATATTTCAAATCCAGATCATTTTTTGGATTATTATTTGTAGGCTGTGTTCTTTTTTTAACCAGCTGAACTTTACACTTTTGACCCTTAGTTTTTAACCATGGATAACCAAACCACAAATACACAAAAAAGGCTTGTGGTCTTCACTCTTCCCACTCTAACTTCAGCATTTACTTTATATCCCCAGATTTGGATTGCCTTATTGCCTTAGTGTCTTTGTATACTCAGGGGAACACGAGTAAGAAGGATGTTCCATCAAAGCATAAATCAAAATAATATTATACATTATGCCCAAGATGATCCAACAGATCCAGTGATGCCTCCTTACCTCTTTGCTCCTGATTCTCTGTCTCTTTCCTCCTCTTGCACCAGCTCTGGCATTTCTCTAATGCTGCACTGGAACCATTGGGATGACTATAAACAAAAAATATAATTTGACCAGAAAAAGAAGACCACCAAAGTTAATTGCTTTCTGTTAGCTTAGCAGTTTGAATCACCTTTGGAAAGGTTCCTGCAAGGAAAAAAGCAAGTAAAACTGTTTATATGTCAGTATTAACTTACCTGTGAAAAAAGCATATTTTTTGTCCAAAACTGTAGGTTACAGCAACCCAAGCTTCTGCACCATCCTTTATCTGCATCCAAACTTTATTCTTTTATGCATGTAATGGGAATTTATAACTTAAAGGCACCAAAGTGCAGTTCTCTGTGAAGTGCTAAAGCAAAGTGGGATGAATCCACTAAATCTTTTTAGCCAAAGCACTTGATCCATGATTGCTTTTACATGTTGGGTTTTTTTTAATCTTCTCTTCCAACAGTCAGCCTTTGACCAAAAGTAATATTTACCATGATCTCTGTGATCTTGGCATTTCTGTTGCCTTTCATGTTTAGTGCAGTTGTTAGTATTTTGGAACATCAGAGGTGCAATTTTAGACTGTATCCATTGGATTGCGAATTCAGATGAAAACTTGGAAGGGTAGTCTGTCAGCAGTCAGATGTTTGGCAAGCAGTTTTAGTAATCATTTTCTGAGGTTACATTTAAGAGGTTATAAATCTGCTACACTTTGATGTATGGCATTGTACTATTTCTTGAGATATTTAAGATGCAGATGTATCATAGTAAAGAAAACCAATACTGTGCACAAATACATCTGTCTATTCTAGCTTTTGCAATTCAAAGGGTAGACTGTAAAAACTGACTTCTAAAATCTTGAAAATAAACTCTTGTTTATATTTTTAATGTGGAGTTCATAATCTAATGATTTTGGCGGAAAAACAAACCAGCAAGTATAACAAAGATAGGGATTCCTTGTTATTTTTTAAACAGCAATATTCTAGAAGGCATGAAAAGAAAGTTAAATGAGAGTGGTCTAAGCAACACCACTAGGCTTTAAATAAGTATTCCTCTAAATGCTAAAATCAGTTTCAGTTTATGGGAATCAGTTTCAGTTTATGGGAATATTGGTATTCCTCTAAATGCTAAAATCAGTTTCAGTTTATGTGAATATAGGGGAGTTAATTTGCATGCCTTTTTTTTTTTTTTCTAAAACTGCTTGAAATCACCTGTGTGCAATGCAGTCTGGCAACACAGGAATTATTCACCTACAAAAGAAAATGAATAATGTGAATCCATTGTGGTAAGAAATACAAGGGTAAAAATTTTGTCATGAATGTTGCAAACGAAAGCTGTTTATAATACTCATTCCTTTCCTGTAGTGCAATTGTTTACGCAAGCATGCTTAGTTATCAGTAGCTGAGTATTCTATACTGGTTACAAAGATCTGAGACCCTGCTGATATTTTATCCCCTTTACACATCTGTGCACTTGTGGTACACGAGCAGCTGTGCATACAAGTGATAGAATGCAATGAACTAGTCACCTGCCCTATTGACACATTCATGTGTTACTGTGCCAAAGCTCTTCAACTGAAGTTAGCAACCAGAAACCAGGCTCTGCCTGTCTGCCATGGGACAAAGTAGAAAATGTGTAGTAGTAGTTTAAATAAACCTATTTGATATCAGTCAGTTAAATGTATGCAGGCACAGGGGGTTTGATTGGTATTTGTTTGCTTAAGTCCCATTAGCTTATGTCAGTAAATTGTTGTGTCACTCTAATTGAACTGAGTGCTAAATCTCTCTAAATATGTGTACCTGAATTGGTACAAATCTTCAACTAGACCAGGTTAAAATGTATTTAGCCACTGCAAGCTCCTGTACTTTGTAAAACTTATTAAAGTATAAAAAAAAAAAAATTACTAATGAGCTGTTCTTACTGAGAATAGCCTATCAGGTTAAAGTTAAAAAGCTCATATTAAATGTTATAATTAACACTAAATCACTGTTCCAGTGAACTTATTTTGCTGTTATCGGTGAGCTTCTTTTCAAACTGGCAGGTTAGAAGCTTTCTAAATCAGATGTGTAACTCACCATTTATGAGTAAAGCAAATGTTTCTCTTTTACTATCATGTATCTCTTTAACCTCCTTTCCAGGTTTTCACGGTTTCTTAACTATATGTCAAAATAATCCTGTTTAGTAACTGGATATTTCTCTGGCCTTCACGATAGTAATTGAACACCTCACAAATATTATCCTCAGAACATAAAGCAGAAAAGTATCACTACCTCTGCTTTGCAGAAGCAACAACCATAATGAAAGAAAGGGCAGTTTGCCCAATACTCCCCAGAGTTTTTGGTAGAGGTTAAGAGTTCATGTGTCTGAATGCAATATCTTAATCACAGCAATTCCTCTTTCCTCCTTTCAAAAGCCCAAAACCAAAATCTCCTTAACATTTATTTTTCCTAACCAGATATAAATTAATTTTTGTCATCTTCTTATATATGAACTTGATTGTATTTTGGAAGTAGTTTCACAAATTACATTTTCACTTTGTGTTGTTCTAAGATTTAACATCTACATTCATTTCTTAATCTATCTCTTGAAAAATGCAGCTCTCCAAAGTCCTGTGAGTCTCTTAAAAACTCAGTGTACTGATTTTATTTTTCTATTTTTCTTTATTTTTAAACATATTTCCTAAAAGAAAAGAGAAGAAAACTCACAGTGGGCTGGGGCTCTTATGAGTGTAATTAAAAGTGTAGTTTATTTTGTCCAAAGAAACAGAGGATGTGATGGGGTACAAGATGAAATAAGCACAAGACAGCATTTTGTAGCTAGTAAGTAGGAACAGAGAAAAAGACAGAATAAATGAAAGAGAAAGGTGAAGTTAAGAACAGGAGATAGTTATTATCTTTAAAATTTAGAAAATCTGACTTTTTTTTTTTTAATAAATGGTAGCCAAGTGTATTTTCCAAATGTGTGTAGGATTGGAGAGATGCCTCTTGATCAAGCTACTGTTCCTATTGGGATATGCATAGTTTGCTAATGGATCTAGGATTTTTTCAGAGAGCTTCTATAAATGATCATCCTAAGGTTCTCAAGGTTTTATATGAATCTTGATGAATGTCAGACTTTCAATGTGGACATGTGGATTATCAGCATTTGCAATTCCATGACTTTGTTCCAAAATGTTCATGTTTCCAGTGTCTGAGAATCTAGTAGTCTCTGTTCTTGTATGTATTCATCTCATGTCAGTATCCTGCACAAAGTGCTGTTACTTCTTAATAGCTGTTCCACTATCTGGCCCACAAAAATAAAAGACAGGTGCTTTTCTTTTTCTTTTCCTCTTTGGAGAAGAAGCAGAGTCTCAAGAAGTATCTGGGCTTTACCTTACTTTGACCAGTTGCTCCTATATTCTCATGTTTATCTTTCTTTTGTATTCCTCTTGAGGAATGCCTCTCACTGCTAAATTCTTTATGCCCACAGTTTCATCTGATCTCAGCAATGACCTTGAGGATTCCAGATGAGTTTTCAGCCTTTCATTATTAGTCATCCTTTAAAGTATGGCTAGTAGTATCCTTGGCTGTAATTAAGTTACACTTAAGAAGAAGATTGACTGGAAGTAACATAGGACAGAAAGTCAGTGCCTTGGATTTAGGAACCTGGAGAGTAGCAACAGCTGCCATCTGTGAAAAACAGAGGTAGATAGAAGTTCAGAGGCTCATAAAAAGCTTTGGAGTCACAAGGGGGAGGGCAGAACGTGTTTAATCAGGGATGGGAGCTTAGTGGATAAAAGGAGAAAACTGCTTTGTTGGAGGAGAGGGGAAGGAAGGGAAGGAAGGGGTATCTGCAGGGGTTGGGAAGATGCAACTAGAAAGAAGTGATTGGTAACAGGTGCTTTCAAACAATCTCTTGTTCTGCCTCTTTCCCCTCTTTTCTGTGTAAAAGATTGTACATGATAATGTCAAAATTATTTGTGTTTCCAAAGTGAATGACTTCCTGCTCATCTATGTGCTGCAACTTGTTTTATATTAAAAAAAATGCTGATGTACAGTGCTTAGCTCTCCTTTTAAATGTTAAGCCACAGAGTAATTATCATTTTTCTTATGCTACATTTATGTTCCAAGATTCTAGTTTCTATTAATGTTCTGCATGTTTTCTAAGTAGATTACAGGGACATTTCTGCATCACAAGTAAGCCCTGGAGCTATTCTCAGCTTAAAGCTTGGAGAAACAAAGTGACATTTACATTGCTAAACGAGTGTGGAGAAGTTTCTGGCTCATTTTTTACATGGAAAAATATGTTCCTAAGTAGTATCTCTCATTTTTTAAAATCTGTTTTGTTGCTGTCAAGCTTTAATAAAATTTGAATTCCAAATAGTACTAGGTTTAGGAAGCAGAAGGGACTTAACAGCTGGGTAGGTTCATTCTTTCCTTGGACCTGTATTATTCAGGATGTCTTGCTAGTTTTCATATATATTCTTTAAAGAATTCTCTTTCCATTCATAGTGGTATACACTAAATAATCTTGTAATAAATGGTGGTATCTACTTAGCATTTAAAATTTTAGATGATAACAGAGGGTGTAGTAATATCAGTTAATGCACTAAAAATGTACCCTTTTTGCTTTCAAAAAGAGGAAGTTTCAAAGGCAAAATGCAACTTCATTATGGATTATAGGATGAAATTATCATGTATTTTAAATTACATGTTTTGAGAGAGCCAGAATCAGTTAAACGTGTTAAACATTTAAACAAGAAACTGTTGGCTGCTGAAGAATCTGAAATTATTCAGATTTTCTGAGCATGTAACTGGTGTTATGTTATATTCATCTTTCCTGTATTGGCTATGAATATTTCCATCACAATCTGCTGCTTATCCCACTGTGTGAAAATTTTACTTTTGTTCACTTTATGGTAGTATTTGAACACTACCAAGTGGAAAATTAATTTAAATATTCTAAGAAATACAAAAGATACAGAGAGTGAAACTGGAATGTTGCCCTCTCACAAATGCAGGAACTTTTTCATCAAAATTTATGCAAAAAAAGGCTGTTTTGACATATTAGTATTTTTAGCATCTGTTTCCTGTAGGTAGAACTTACTCAAAAAAGTGTACTTTATATATATAAACTTGAATTTGAGTACATGAATGTCACAATGGCTCAATCTAAAAAAGTATTTGGGATTTGGTCCTAGTTGTAATTTCAAATATATTTGTGATCTCCCATAGAAAAAATGAAAAAAAAAACCTTTTAGAATTTTTCATGCAAGTTCTGAATTACAACATAAATTATTTCCTGTTATTCTTAAGAAGTTAGAAAAATAAAACTATTAGGAACAAGCTGAAAATACAGCTAAAGTAGGCAGAGTTTGTTATGTATCTAAAAAGTCAGAAGCTGTTCACTGCAATGACCGGGCCTTTGTATTGTTGCCACAGTTCTAATACATTCACCTTATAAAACTGGAGGTACTTTGTAGATTCATATAGACACAGATCTGTCTGTTCATTTTATGTTTTTATATGCACTGGGGTATAGAGAACTCCCGAATTAAGTCTAGCATGGAGAAGCTATCAACATCCTGCATATGGCCTGGCATCATTCCAACCCCCAGTTATCGGATTCGTTTGTTTGATCAGGACATTTTGTACTGTCTTGCAGTTTCCAGCTTTACAATGTGTATCCATGTGCCTAAGATGACCATATGTGCAAATCTCACACCAGGATTCTTGCTTCTCCTGTTTCCAGTACAGCTGCAACTGCAGATGCAGCTATGTCAGATACACTCTGCCTTACGTGAGGGATTAAACCGTGACTTGTGATGTTTTTTTAATTGCACAGGTGGTTGTTAAAATCTTCTTTAAGTCCTGTTATGCCTGTAGGTTCTGCTCCTGATAGGCACAAGCTCATAGCGTTCCCCTGTTGAAGCTGAATTTGCACCATAGATGCCACTGCATCCTAACCATCCCTACTCCAAAAAAGTGGAATGGACTGACTGTAACATTTGCTTCATTTTGCTGTCACATCAAAATGGAGCTTCTGTAATGTCTTTCTGCTGTTTGCCACTCTGACATCATTCATAGACATATTCAGTGTTCTTTATTATGTGCTAACAGTGTTGCTCTTTTTTCCACTTTCAACCAAAAAAAGGGAGACAGATAATTCATTGCAGCTTGTAGGCTATAGCTCTTGTGCAGTCTGTCTCTATCTGTTTGCTGGAAATAAAGCCCAGGGAGAACAATTCTAAAATAATTCTTTGTGTAAACTGTCAGTACTTTCAAAGAGGAGGCATTCTAGATACCAGTATTGCTTGATAGTCTCATTCCTTGATAATGACACGAATACATCTCCTTTCTCCAAGTGCACTCCAAAGTTAAAGCACCACACAAACTTTTTCTTCAGAATGCTTTATGCAAGTCATTGCATATGTTGAAAGGTGGAACCAGGTTCTATTTCTGTCCTCTGTTCTTCTCCAGAAATATGTCTGTGACTTGATGTTCCATGCCAATAATCTGTACAGAAGGCTCTGGTTTTTTACCTCCATTTTAGCTGGAGAATTCCAATGATATTAAAGAGACCTATTAGTGTAAAGCTGATCTGAGGAGTTGTTTGTCAAGTTCAGTGACAAAGTATTAGAGATGGATCTTGCCTAATTTTAAAAACCTGCAGATTAGATGTGTACACCTTACAATCATCTAAGGATTTGTAGTCAGAAACGACAAACAGACACAATTATGGTTTGATTTCCCATATCCTCATCTAAAATCAGCAAAATTGATTGTAACCTATGAATTTCTCACCAACACTTATATAAAGGAATCAGACAAGCACATTTGCCTAAATTGAAATATTATTACTAAAGGTAATAATATCTAAAGGTCAATGTGAGAACCAAGTATCTGGTCCCATGTTCCAAGGCTGAACTGCACCCAGAGTTCTCACAAAGATCCCTCTTCATGTTAGTATCAGCTGTAAGTGATACAACTTTATTTTTAATGTACCTTTGCTTTCACAGAAAGTCACAGTAGAATTCTTGAGAGGCCTCCAAGTAAGAAAATGCACAGATTTTATAGAGGACAATATCTTTAGTATTTTCTCTACCATCACCTTATTTTCCTATCAAGCTTGACCCTACTGAGCACCCTGAAAAAGCCAATTATCCTTTACCAGTCTGAGATCACTTTCTCTCCAGAAAGAGTTACAGGAAGTAAAAACTTTTTTTTAATCATTTAATCAAGAACATTTGTATAATGAACATGAACTTCTAATTCTTGAGAGACTGAGAAATCATTCTGAAATGGGCTCTTTCCAAAACACTTCCAAATGGTTATACCTTTCTTTAATGCAGGCTTAGGTTTCTCAGATCAATATTCTTTAACATATCCATAACTTAATTTTCTGAACTCTGCTTTTCCTTGTGCTGATGTGTTGCTTGAAGACCACAATAGATGCCTAAATGGAAGGATATGTGCATGTGAATACAGATTCCACTGACTTAGCACGAACATGTTTTTCATCCTAGTACAGCTTTCTTCCCTCACTTGCATGTTTTGTTATAGCTATTGTTTTTATTGGTTTGGATATTTTAAAGTTAATACAGCCATAATAGTCACCAGACTGCTGCTAAACTCAAACCTAGTGTTTGGCTTCTGCATTGAGAAGAGTCCAGTGTCTGGACTCGGTGTGTAGTGCACCAAGTCTCTTCACAAAGCAATTTTTTGTCCTGTCCCCTCTATGCAAAATTATCTGTACAGTCACCTGGTGTTGGACCTAAAGGCAGTGCTGTAATCTCTCCATTTTCTCCAGACTGGATACATATTTTTATTTTGAGTTACCATTTAACCACATGGCGACCATATGGCGGTTAAAGTGACAAATGCAAGCTTTCCAAAGCACATACATGCTTTACTGTGACAGTACAGAAGACAGAATGGGGATGGGACATTTATCTAAAACAATCATCTAGTGCTTGTCTCACAAATTCTGAGGTACCTTAAGTTTTGATCAGAATCTTTGAGGGAGGCAAAGCTCTGTGTTTATCCTTCTTCAGCTGTTTTTTTCTGGTTTTGTCAGTGAAATTGATTTTCTTGTCTAAAAATCATAGTAGTTAGTGCCTTTTCTGTGTTTCCAGGCTTTTATTGGGAATTTATGCTGTATTCTTTTCTGAGAACTCTTGCCAGTCATCAAAATTCAGTGGTTCTGCCAAAACCTGATACATTTTCTAGGACAGAAATGTCTTCTTCCGTAGTGCAAGTTCTCTGTTTCACAATGGAGTCCTACCCAAAGGTGAAGTTCGCAATCATAAATTCTATATGTAAAGGCAAAAGTAGAATAATGTTTCTTATGGCAAAGGTTCAGTTAACTGTACATGCTATTGTGAGGGTCACTTTTGCTTTAGAAGGTATTTATCAGAGTGCAGTAACCACGGGCTTCCCTGCACGAGGAAGGAGCCAGGTGGACCTGACATTCAGTGGCTTCTGTGGTAATTTTAGTTATGTGAAAAAAATTATGTTTACTGTCAAAATTAGTTATCTTCAAGCTGGAAAGGTAAATACCTTTGCTTACTGGGCATCTCCAACTGTAAAGTTTGATCTACATGAATTCCTTTTTAAAGATCATTGTATGGAGGTTATTTGAAGGTGCAAGACATCCTTGCCATAAGAACATAAGAAGTGATATTTGTCATTGACTCCTGTAAGCCAGTTTCTTTTTGTGGAGACTGTGATTTTGGATCTGCTTCCAGCACATGCTGTATAAATGTATATAATTTTAACTGCTTATATAAATTTACATATTATGATTATGGACACACATATGTAATGTTAAGTACCTTTGCAAGCTTTTTAGTGCACAGCGAGGATTCTTTCTTGCTTTGATTATAGTTACATGACAGAGGCAGTAAGAAGAAAAATCTTTATACTTGTTGACAATTTACCAAAAATAAATGGAACTGCTGTCTTGATAAGTATCTAAGTATTGTTCTTAATGTCACCAATTTTTCCATATACTTCATCAATTATTTACTTGATAAAACAGCATTCTGGTTTATGCCTCTGTAATTTTCCATATCAGGCAATAATTTTTCAATTCTGTTTTGATTATGTAAGTTATGTTTTATAATATCTAATATCATGCGTTAATTTTGAAATTTTGTAGTATTAAATTAGGAAAATTTAAGATGCTTTTCTTGCATGTATGTGTTTGAGCATTATCAAGGACAACAAAACCAATGCTAATAGAGAACCCTTATTTATATTGGATATTGCTGCATGCCTTATTTTTGCATTTGCTCGTCTTTTATCTTCTAGTTGCATTGCTAATTGAAGGAATCAAATTTTCTTTCATATTCACAAACTGATCTCCAGAATCCATTTTTCTAAGTACTATTTAATTATTCATAATAACCAGGTAAAAACATTTTAAAATAAAATAGAACTTACTTTTACTTGCTTCAAGGTCAAATATTATCATAAGAATCTCAGAATCTTTTTAAATATGAGTAATATGAGCAGATAGCATTCAATTATTTTGGCTTTTTTTACTTTACCTTTTAAAAATTATTGATGCTTCTTTGGGTTTGTTGCTTTAACACTGTTCTGAAGCTTGATGATTTTATTATGTTAATACAGTTTTTGCAGACTGTAAGAGTTCCACTGATACCATTAAGCCTAATGAATTGACAAGGTAGAATTAGGGAAAAATCACAAACCAGTAAATATTTTAATGAAAATCATGGAAAAAGTTTGGTTCCTGTCCTGTCTTTACCTAAATATCTCTTTCTCTGTTTGTGTGTTTCCACACAAAATTGCTTTTGTTATTTTTCACTGAGGTCATTGGACATCACAGTACCAAAATAAATGGAAATAGGCAAATAAGTTCTTCTGATACTATTTACAGTGCAATACATACTACCTTACCTCACCTCCTGCTACATCACTTCCATTATTCTCCGTCTGCTCATTCTCATCACCTGTTTTGAATTCCAGCTGCTTTCTGGTGATGTGTGCAGAAGTTTTGATGATCCTCTTGGATGCATTCCTGTGTGTCCTGCCCTAGGTGATCCTGCTTTGGCAGGGGGGTTGGACCTGATGATCTCTGGAAGTCCCTTCCAACCCCTAACATTCTATAGTGCTATGATTCTGTGATTCTTTTGTAGTTTGAGTAATCTTAGTTACATGTGAATTAATGTGCATAAGTAGGTGGAATGCACAGTGTTAGATTGTTCTAAAGAATGAAGCTGTACATGTTTAGGGAAACTTGTAGGGATAGAGGCACTGTCTGAATTCCTGTCCTCAAAATCCATTGTGTGAGGGGAATTAGAGCTGCACATTGGCTATTCAGGAGAAAAGTTGTTTTAGGTGAAGTAGAAGGCTGAGAAAAGTAAATAATAAGGAGAGTGAGGTGAGAACAGATTCAGATTGTGATGACTAAATTTAGGTATCTAAATGGAGGTGTCTGTGGTGAGGTGAGCATCTTAAATTTGCTTTATTGCCAATAGCAGCCTAATCAATATGGCTACTGTTGTTGCAGCAAGATTCAGCCAGCATACCAATAGGTGTCCACTTCTCAATGAGCTGAATATCTTTCCAATCCACACTGTCTGCAATGAAAAATTAGATTCCTAGCTCATGTGGAAATAATTAAGCTTAGACACATAAATCTAGGTCTTCTAAATTTGAGTTAAATCCCACTTAGTGTGTCACACAGCTCATTACTTTGGGTTGTTTTGGGGTTTTTTTTTTGCATTTGTTCTAGTAGGCAGTGCACATCAGCATCCTGAACAAAAATTCATCAGGTTTCTGTGGACAGACTTTCAAAATATTTAATAATAGAGTATCACCCTGATACTTATTTGGATTGGTGAGACTCATTGTACAGAAACAGTGGTTTTGTGCCAGCTGCATACTTAAATTTAAATTTTCAATTTAAATTTTATATTTTTTCCTTGTTTCATCTCAACCCACATTTTTTCACTAGCTGTATTGTTTTCCTTGTATCTACACTGCCACATCCCCACAGAATGCTGTGTGCACAGGGAGTGGGTGCTTGTGTTCCCAGCATTTGGAATATTGAGACCAAAGCTGTAAAGCCAGAGGAGGGAGCCAGGAGGAGAGGATCTGGGTGAATCCCCTCAAAGCTGTTGGTACTCCTTGTCCTCCCAGGAAGGATTGCTGTCTGGCTCTCCCAAGCCAAAGCCCTCAGACCTGGAAGTCTTAACCCAGTGGCAACACAGAGCTTGTGTACCATAGCTTGCTTGTGCATCCAGTAGCCAGCCTGGCAAGGTCCAAATGCCTCTACAGAGAAAATGGGACGTGCAGAGCTTTAGCACCACTGTCTCTACACTCTGCACTGAGTAACTGAAGTGAATACTGTAGGTAAACAATTTGCACAGCTCTGTCTGGACATGGGACTTATGGATTTGACACAGTAAAAATGTATAAATATTTTAACTATCCATTTCTCTTCACATCTTCCTTTACTTAGCTTATTCTGAAACTAACTAATACATCTTTCTACACAAAAGATTATCCCATCCATTTTGAACCCTATCTCAACTTTCCTTCTTTTTCCTAAGGTCATGTTCACACTGTGGAACAAGTTCACATATTTCTGCTAAGCACAATCTTCTTTTTTCTTGCTAGCTTTACAGACCAACTTGCCAGGTTTTAGGATTGGAAAATATTATTGAGTCATGGTAGAATGCTAAAAGTAGCAGATAGTGCTAATGACTGATTAGAATTTAAAAGGAAGCTAAGAATTAAGATTGTGTTTAGGAGGAGAGACATCTAAAGAGATAGGTTAAATTATTGCTGTTCAAGTCAGAACTTTGTTTTCAGTATTTCCTTGGTTAAAAAACCCCAGCAAATCTCTTACAAATGTGTTGGGACAATTTTCTTTTCTTGTTTAGCAGTACACATGCCAATGACTCTACTGGATTCAGTGTTTCCTGTGCTATTTTGCCAAGTTTGTTAAGATCTTTCTTATTAAATGTGGAAGGATTTTAGAAAAAAATAGTAAGACAACTCTAGCTAAATTCTCATGATAAATTTGGCTGGGACACCAAAATAATGGATTCATTGTGGACCAATTTGTCATCCCCCCTCTCAGTCATTCCTTCCCATAGCTTCACATTAGAGAATTCTCCTGTCACAAGGGAAGCTCGTGTGAGAGCTGACTCCAGAACCTATTCCGAGGCTGAAAACAGACAGGGCTGTCAAGTACAGAACAGATTCTGTGAAGCAGAGATGACCTTAGACTGCCAAGGGGATCTTGGCACAAGAGAATTTGACCCTACATTCAGATTTCAACTCCCTTTCTGAAATAAATCTGCTCAACAGTTTTTGAGTTTTGCCTTGTTCAAATGTGCAACTATTTGGTCAACAGAATAATGCAGTTTAAGTATAGGAACAGCACTTGTTAATGTCAAAACATTGTTTATGTACAACTTAATCTCCTGTGATGGTGGATTATTTGCTGTATACTTGCTTGAGTTATTTTCATCGAGAAATTCTGTCTATGTGTCGCTTTGGCAACATCTTTGCAGAGTTTACAACTTTGAAAAACATGTTGGCATCAACTATGCAGTCCTTTTAAACAGCTGCTCTGCAGTCATGCTGTTTCAACATGCCACCACACATGGCTGAATTATGCAAATAGTCAATATTAAATGACTGAGATACAAGAACAATTTGTACACTCCATAAAGCTGCTCTGCAGAGTGTAAGATCCATTCATGTAACCGAGGTGGTGTGGGAGAGTTTAAAGGCATCAACATGGTTCTTTTGACTTTCTATCTTGTACTAAAGGCAAGATAGGAAGAAGGTACACAGCAGAATGCTTTAGAAGGCTGTGGGGGGTTTTTAACTCGTTACTAGTAATGCAATGAAAATAGAATGTGCCTCAATGTAATTTTCTGGCAAGTATTAAGAAATAGGTAAGATGTAAGAACTGTTTGTCATTCAGCTATTAATATGAGTTACCCTGTTCTGGCTGAGAGATAAGATAGAATGCTAATTATACAGATTGCTAACATTAACAGTATTGCTTATTAAAGACAACAGCATTTGTAAGAAACAAGCAAACAACACCAGTAATGGTTAAAAGGTAACATTGTCTTAAAATCTACTTTGAAAAGCTTTTCTGCTGACCTTGCTGTTCTAGTTCTTCAATAATGAGTGATCTAACTAATAATAGTAATAATGCCTTAAGTTCCATAACATTTTATAGTAATTGCACCCATTACGTGGGGGAGAGAATGCTGGGCACTAGGTGATGTAAGATGACAAAAGAATATGTCTAGTTAAAAGCACAAAATATTTCTTTTTCCTTTCTCACTCTATTGTACACTTTTAACAATCTGGTGTATTCAGCTACGCAGTAAGAAAAGGTTGGTTTTTTAATTAATCCAAATTGTTTACAAAGCAAATTATTAAAACATCAAAAAAAGACTGCATTTCTATGTGCTTTGATTGTTCTTTCCCCATGTTGGAACTTCCGTTTTTCAAAAAATTTCTTTTGCACTCTGATTTTTCTTTTCTGATATGGATATAAATATATCTATAGATATATATATATAGTAATGTATTTATAAGACTTCCATGCAGGACCTAGCTCTCAAAAGTATAATTTCTCACAGGCATTCAAATTAGATTTGTAAACTCAGCCTGACAAAACAAGTTCAAAAGAATTCAAATTAAGTTAGAAGAGATAGTGGATTCCTTCCTACGCAGTTAGTGTTCTGTTCTACAGCCTGTGAGCAATGCAACATTTGAGTTGTATAAATCCTATTGCCTTTTTTATTTTCTTACTTTTTCTAGTATTCAGTTAGTAATCTTCTTAATTATGGCAAGTATATGTTCATGCCAGTTAGATTTACTCTTCCACTTCCACATGTAGTTTGGTGAATATAAATTTATTATTAACAAATAAATGTTTAATAGGTTCAAATGTAATTTTACTGAATAACTTAGCATTGTTCTTTTGTGGTTTTATAGGAACTAGCCACAATGAAACAGATTCTAATTAGTCTACATGGTAAAACCTATGAACAAAATTTACCTCAGTCTCATCCTGATGTAGAAATTGCTACTGCAAAATACAAATCAAGCCCTTCAGTAAAGCTGCTGCCAGAACATGAAGAGGAAAATGTATTTACACCTAAGCCAACATTATTTGTAAGTACTATATAAGAATAAGAATTATAAGAATTATATAGGCACTTATAAGAATATTATATATATATTATAAGGCACTTAAAAGAATAAGTGCCTTAACCTTTTTTGATAATTTTCCTCCCTTTTTAAAAAGAAAAATACCTCATACTTCAAGGAAATGTATAATTAATTCAGCAGAATACTTGTAGCTCTTAATGGGAACAGTCAATGTTGAGAAGATAAATTACAATTTATGATGATGTTTTGATCTATTTTTGGTAGTTTCTACATCTTAAGTTCACAGCTAGATTTTTTTTAATGCTGTTAGGATATTACAATATTAAGAGTGGTTAGCAACATCTTAATAGCCAAGGGGAACCACAGATTATGCATGTAACTTTAAATCTACCCTGATCATGTATGAGTTGAGAGTGTGTGTATATACACTGAGGAGCAGGAGTGAGGAAATACATTTATTTGTGTATACTTACATTCATGTATATGTATATATTAATCTGTGTGTATGTATCTAAATATGTAATAAAAAGAACACAGTACTGATATCACTTCTGTTACAAACGATGCCTGATATTATAAATCCCTATATCATTCCTTTAGAACCTAAATACTTGAATTTAAATACTTCCAGTGGTCTGCTCAGACTGAGTTCCTCTAACATATGAAAAACATTCCTATTACTGTGTCTGAGCTGTTAGATTTAAGAGAGCTGAGTTGCAATGCTGAATCACAAAACAATCATGACTCTATTTACACTTCTTGAGGCTACCCTTCTCAAGGGTAGACTGGTTGTATCCAGAATGCATAGCATATAGGCTACTCTGGTTCAAATATAAATATAGATGTATATATAACATTTATTATTGTTGTTGTTATTGTTGTTGTTATTATTATTTTCCCTGTGGAGACTTTGAAGTTCATAATCTTAATATGGGATTTGTATCGCAGCGCATTATATACGGGGTTTAGGATGCAAAATGTAGGAAATGGTTTTATCTCCTGGACATTATGTGAGGATGTTGGAGGATTTTAGGGATTTAAAATTCACTTGGGCAGTGCTATGAGACTAAAGACATCCATACCCAATGTTGTCTCTTCTAGAGTGCTTTTGGTAGTGGTAAATCATACTGCCCAAACTTTGTCTTTAATGGAACTATTCAGTAATACAAAAAAAAAAAAAAAAAAAAAAAAAAAGCCAAAATGTGAGCTAGCAGTTAGGTTGTGTTGTTGACCCAGGCAGGGTTTCCATGTTTAATCTGTCTTACTTAGACTTGTAGAAATGGTGTAGGAATAGAGGAAAAGTGCTTTCACATTTAGAAATTTTGACCAATTTCTCATGGAAAAATTCTAGTATTTTCACACTTTGGAGCAGGGAGATGAAAATGGACAGATGGCAAGGTTTGTTCTTACACTGAGGAAGGAGTTAGTAGTCCTGTGAGAATCCTCACGATTTAGCCAAATTTCTGGAATTTTTAAAGCTTGCACAAGCAGATTTATTTCTGTAACTGAAATCTTCAAAACAAGAGAAAGATGGAGATGAAAATTTTATGAGAACCCCTACCACAAGTCAGTTGAAAAAGGTCAGTTTTTAACTTGAATGCTTATTAAGTCTTAGGGGAGAACAGAATACACAACAGACAGAAAACTGACCCAGACAGGGACAAGTTTTAGGGACAACTGACAAGAGACAGTACTCACTAACACAAGAGATTATACCCAACCCTGGGAGCAGAATAGTCCTTACCTTGTTCCACCTCCACTTACTTAGTTTTATTTCTCTAGACGACCACTGAATTTACCACAAGAAAGTTAAGAAGTCCTCACGGTGTAGCAGTAGCTCATAGGATTCTGAAGCCAAGACGAAGTTGCTCACAGATAATTCTCTGTAATTTAAATACATTCTACACTCTCAGAAAACTATTTAATTCTCCTATTTTAAATTTTATATTTTTAAGAACCATATTTCTGTGTAAAATGCTGGTCAATTATGACACACCTAAGATCTTTTTTCTAAGTTCTGTCCCCTTCTCAAAGGGGAAAGTCAGATGGTGCTGTTTCAAATGAAACCTATTTATGGCACAGCTGATGCACATTTTCATGGTGATGGATATTTTAAAACAAATAATTTACTTCTTACTGTATAATCTTCTTGTTATTATGTAGAAACAGGGAGGTTTTAATGCAGATATGTAGTAATAATAATTTAAAATACATAGTCTTGGTTTTAATTTATTTGCATTTAAGCAAAGAATTCAGTTATCACTGTGAACTACGTAGGAAGGAAAGAGACCAGTGCAGACTGCATGTTTTTAATTCTGTCTCACTGTCTTACAATTATTTTGCAGACAAACAAAGAGACACCTGTATGGTACAAGAAACTGCTGAAGAAAACATCACCGTAGCATTTTTCCAACAGTATTCAAAACAACCTTTTGGGGAACTTTTCTGTGAAGAAAGTTATTTTCACTACAATGAAGTCCTTTTTACCATAAAAGAAAACAAATGTTTTGGTTTTAACTGTTTTCTTAAATGTCTCAAATGATCTTATGTTTCATTAAATAATTTTTAGATTTGTTATGTGAATAAAATGCCTGGTAATAATGCGTGCAGTGATTTTAATAACATGTATTTGAATTTTTAAAGATAAATAAACCCTAGCATATTGCACACATTTACAATCTGTGCATTTAAATGTGTGTTATTCAGAGTGTTCAAATTCATAGATGTTTCAGATTTTTTATTGTTTTTGTCAGACCTCGTGTTTCATGCCACATTTTTTGCAACTATTCTGGTTCATAGAAATTAAAAAAATATATCTGAGTTTGCATCAGACTGTATCTTTCTATCCTCCTTTCTATGAAGGAAATTCATGTCAGGTGGAAAAAAATTTATCAGCTTTAATTTGTATAGCTTGTAATTTTATGTCATTTGTTCTACCAAACATGCGTTAAAAGTATTCTAATAATAATATAACAGTAATTTACATCTTAATTATCAGCCCTGATACTTAATGGGCTAGATACACCTGCTTTAGTGTAGTAACAAAAATATAACCACAATATGTGAGTACTGTAGCATGTAATGGTGAAATGGATTACTTGCCGTATTTAATTGTAGGAAAATAAGCCTCATCTTCCAGGAACTCAGTCTACTTGTTTATTCCACTCCACCATCCATTTAAACTATAGAAAAGGTCTCTAATATTTTAGAGTCATTTTGACTGCATATAGTGCATTATGTTGTATAAATGCTACTCTTTAAGTGATTGTACACTGAAAATATTCCTCAGACTTTGTTTAGGAGGAAGTTCCTTTTTTCTTACATCATTTCTCCTTGACAATATCTCTTCAACTGATTCATTGTTCCTACTGTGGACATGAACAGTAATTATTTACTATATGGTACTGAGCTATATCAACCTTATAATTTCTAGACACACTTTCCTTCATTTTCCAATTAGCAGTTTCAAGCACAGTAGGACTCTGCTCTAGGTAAGCTTCAGCTTCTTTCCTTATTTTATTTTTTTACATAATTCTGAGAGAGTGAGGTAAAAACACTGATAGTGGCACATCACAGGATTAAATTTAATCATTCTGTGAGGTAGGGAGGCCAAATGTGTAGACAGAAGTAATATCTTTTATTAGACTAACTGGTTTTCACTGGTGAAAAAACACCCAAACCTTTGGGCTCACAAACTTATCTCTATAGACATTCCTGAATATACTTTGGTTTCCTGAAGTCTAGGGTTTTATCTAGCTTGTATTTTTATGTGAATAGAATCATTAACATGTCTTTCATGTGAAACAGCTCCCTTATGCAGATACAAATTTCGTAGCTCGTAATAGATATTTTATATGATTCACAGCCCCCAGTTTAACTTCCCAGACTATTTGTGTTATCACTCAAGATTTAATAAATCATATTTATTAAATATCACATTATGTAGGACTGTGAGCTATTTTAGGAGTGATATTAATTGGATTCTTAAGGATTCATAATTCTCCTATTGTTTCTTTATAGACAAATTTGTGAGATGTGGACTGGAAGGTGGGTGGAAAATCAGTTTACACACTGAGGTCAAGGAAATGTGAACATCCATGCAAAATCCAACTGGCAAATAGTAACATCCCTCAGCATGTTCATAGGCAATGCCAGATTTGGGGGAGTGTTTTATACAGTGGAGGGCAGGGTTTCAAAAGGACCTCAACAGGCTGGAAATTGGGTCAACAAGAACCATATTAAGTTCAACAAAAGCAATTGGAAATCTAGGGTGGAATAACCCCAGTAGTGGTTGGAAAGCAACTTGGCAGAAATAAAGGTCTTAGTGGAGACCAAAGTGAACATGAGTCAGCAATGTGCCAGCCAGCTGCATCTTGGGTGGTATTAACAACAGGATAGGCAGCAGATGAAGGGAAGTGATCCTTCCCTTCTGTTTGGCACATGGGATACCACATCTGGAGTGGTTTATTCAGTTTTGGGCTCATTTGGTATAGATAATGATGTAGTGAAGTGAGTCTAGCAGAGATTCACCAAAATGATCCAGGGTTGGAGCACCTGATGTAGAAGAGGAAGCTGAAAGAACTGGACTTGTTCAATCTTAAAATGAGAGGGCCTAGGGGGGAACTTACTTCATTCTCCAGCTACCTAATGAGGGAGTACAGAGACAACAGAGCCAGATCTCTGGGGACAGGGGCACAGCAATACAAAGAGAGGCACTGGACACAAATCAGAGCACTAGAAAACTCTGCTATTATGAGAACTTTTTTTTTTCTTACCACAGGAGTGGAATACTGGAACAGGCTGCAAGAGACATGGGGGAATCTTCATCCTTGAAGATACTCAGAACTCATCTGGGCAAAGTCCTGAGCAACCTGGTATAATTGGACCTGACTTTGAGATGGACTTAGGTGACTGATTTTCAGAATTCCTGTCCCACCTAAATTACTCCATAGTGATATTTATAAGATAGTGACATTAATTTACTTCTTACCATCCAAAAGGCACAAAGTGTTTAAGTCTTCCATGGAAATACATAAACAAGAACCTTTTGTTGCCTCAAGAATGAACTGTGATATTCTAGGAAGGCTGGCAAAAATCAGGCTGACTTGTGGTGAAATTTTATTGACATTTAAACAGTTCTTAGGATGACAAAACTTCATATTCTGATGGCTGGGGTTTTTTGTTTGTTTTTAAATTACTAGTAAGCCTGTCTTTAAATGTGGAAAAAAAAAAAAAAAGTAATTTTTTAGCATATACTCATAAAACATAATGCTGTTGGTAAATTCTTGTAATCCATGTAGTCCCTGTGTAAATCTCCTCAACATGTAATTTTTTTTATCCAGTTGAAGACTTTGTATTTTTCCTGTGTCTCCTCACTAGACTCCAAGGCTATAATTACCTAGGAGGAGACCTTCTAAGATTTTCCTGTGAAAGCCAGAATGTCACTTAAATATAACTATTCAAATATGAAATGCCCTGCAGCAAAAAATAATTAACTTTTTTTGCTCTTTAAGTAAGGAAAGGTTCAGTTGCATTACCTGTGAAATATTTTTACTGATGTTATTTCCCACAAAAATTGCTGTCAAATGAATTCTTCCAAAATTCTTCCTCATGAAATGGTCTTTGCAGTTTCCCATTGTTGTGGGCCTCGTGTCAGTGAGTGAGTAAAAATAATGAAGTAAAGAGAGATTTCTAAGGGTAGTCATGCATGTAAGCAACTTGTGACTGAAGTGCCCAACCCATATAATCATCCTCAGTTCCTCTTTTTCAAACCAAAAGGAGCAAAGTGAGAAAAACCTCTATACACCATAACATTTCTTGGTACTACTTAAGTGCTCAATTCTCTAAGGGTATTGACTGAACAAGAAAGAAGGAGGGAGAGTTGCTTTAGAGCAGGTTAGGATTTTTTTTTTTTTAACAGTGTAATTACTTTCTCACCTTTTGGGGCCTACTTAGAAGTAAAGAAACTAAAGTATCAAGGAAGTCTCTTGTTTGTAAAAAAACCTGAAAACATAAAATTCTTTTTTTTCTAATAAGAATGTAAATTTTTAAGTCTTGCTGCTGGATACTGTGGCCATGCTTCACTGGGATAGTAGTTTGTAAATATTTTCTGTCCAAAGAAACAATATGTCATTGGGATTTGTATTCTTCCCTTCCCCCTTCAAGGCTTTCTTTACAAAACAGTAATGAAACCTTGTAAAAGGGGAACAACTGTAAATTCAAATAGTAATTGTCTGAATATTTGTGAGTATCTCTGGGGTACGATTTGTTGCCTCTTACATTTCAGCTGTTATTTTCCCTTCCAGTCACCCTTTTGTGTGATACCTCGTTCCAGCAGGGTAAAAAAGCAACACTAACTACCATACCTCTGGCACCTGCAAGATAGGGAGAATTCTTTTGCTCCTGGTGTGCATTCATCAGGTTCCGTGTCATTGGAAGACAAGCATGACTTACTAGAAAAAACTATTACTTTTTGAAGAAGTGTTTATTATTATGTATCCGCCTGAATCCATTGTCAGTCTGTTTCACATTTACATGAAAACAGATTTATGCACAACACTTTGAGCCTGTAACAGCCTGTCATCTTTCAGGGTTCCCCTCATTAGGGAGGTCTGCTGAGGAAAGAATTTATCTCCCTATTAACATTACATTCAAGAGAACCCTTGCCAGAATTTTTAGTGAGTCAAAGAAATTATCCCTGGTATTTTCTTATACGAAAGAATATCAGGAATCTGTATTCATTCTCGACCTTTGAAATGGAACAAGTATCTCCAGAAGATCAAGTTTTGCTTAGTGTCTTTGGGCAATATTATCCCCTTCTTAAATTCCTAGGATTGATTTGGAACTCTTGACCTTTAAGACACATACTTCCGTAGTTTAATTAAGGCAGATACACTTAGGGTATTTCAGACTGAAGCTGGGCAGCAATGAGCAGCAGTACAAGGTGCTAACTCTTGGGGGAACAGCATTGCTGGGGGAAATGGCCAGCAGCTGGGAATCCTGCAAGAGTGAGTGGCAGGTATTGCAGAAGATTTTAGCAGTAGAAGTAGGTACAGCTCTACAGATGTTAGACCCTCTGCAGCTCTTTAAGCCCTCTGCTGACAGCACAAGAACCACCAGCTGTGTTCCACAGAGTTCATTTTCCAGAGTTCCCTAGGTTTCTTTCCTTGCTGATAATTCTCCTTATCAGTAAAAAACAGTGTTTTACTTTTTCTTTTCTTTTTTCTTTTCTCTCTTTTTTTTTTTTTTTTTTTTTTTTTTTTTTTGTGAGAGAGAGACTCTTTTTCGAGACATTGGAACTGAGCTCAAAAAAAGTGGTGAATTTTAATCAGCTTACCCTTTAAAGGACAAAAAAACCAAAAAAAAAACCAAAAAAACAACCAGTAAATTTCAGCCCCATGAAAGCAGGAAATGGCAGAAGTATTAAATGCAAAAAGTTAGAATTAACCATGGAAATAGCTTTTACTCAGAAACTTACATGTTTTCATACACTGCGTGCCCTTTTTGAAGATAACACAGAAATAACCACTGTAAAAGAGAATGCTGCTTTGATTGAAGCAATAGAATCAACTTTGTTTGACCATGAATAATTGAAGTCTTTGTGTTAATGCTTCTTTTAAGGAGTAGTGGATCAGTAAATGTAACTTAATTGCAGGAAAAGTCTTATGGATGGAATTTATGACTGTATTTCAATGAAAGTCTTTTCATTTTTCCTTTTGCTTAAATAGAAGAAGGATTACTTAGATTCAGTGTTGTAGTTGAAATTGTTAGCAATCCCCAGTGCTGCTTTTAATCCTGATTTTAGAGGTAGATATTGCAGAATACAAGACTTTCTGTTTATCTTTCTTATTCAGTTCTTTAGAATAATGTGTTTCTTTGTGCATTATTTTAAGGTAGAGCCTGGCAATGTAGTGCTTGATTTGTCATCTAGAATTTATATGTGGACTGTAAACAGAATTGTTACCTAAGTGCAGTGGCCATGTTTTTTTTAATGAATAAACAGATAAGAGTTGGAAATACTCCCACCAAGTTCTCTCTGAGACCTTGAGAGAATGTCATTTCTGTGCCCCAACTTTCTTGTGCTTCCCATCACTGGTGTAGTGCCACACATGCAGCAGACTTGTCACTCTCTGTTTCACTGGCCTGTGGTTTCCAAGCAAGCATCTCCCAGTGCCAGTGGAGCCACATAAACAGAGATTCACACCTTGTCATAGGGAGCTAAGTGTAAGATGTTAACACAAAAATTCCTGTCACTCATCTTTTCTGTGATACTGTGGGAAGCGTAAGCAAGGAAAAAATACAATATTTTGGTGCAGCCTCTTCACTTGCTGCTATTCCTTCCTCTGGACTTTAATTATTTTAGTGTATAAATAAAATTCTACTGGGTCTTTATTCTTGGACATTGGAAAGGAAACGTGCTGCAAGTCCTGCAAGGATAGCCAAGTCCTTTTTTTCAGATATTTCATCAGAGATCTGCTGTGTTCAGGTCTCAGGTACTGACCAGACAACTTCTAAGAGATCATTAGGCACCAGTTCTTACACATTAATCATTATTAACTTATTACTTAAGTACTAAGTGCCCAAAATCCACTCAGTATTTACAAGTAAAGAGTAGGTGCCTGAAAGTAACAACGAGCAGTAAAGGGACTAATATGTCAGTGACTGGAGCCTTACTGAATTAGCACATTCCTTGTCATTTTGTGTCATTTCTTTCATTATTGCAGCAATTAACTTTGCAGAATTGCATTTGCTCCATTCCGCGGAGAACCGGAGAACAATAACAGTGTTTACCAACAGCAGGAGGGAGCTTACCTTTCTTTCCCAACCCCTTAAAATTTCTGCAGGCTGATCTCCATGCTCAGCCAGGGTGCCCTCCTACACAATGGGGGCTGCCTGAAACCTCCCTTAGGGAACCCGAAGGGAGCTGATGGGAGCTGTTGTCAGTGGGAAACAAATCCCCCGTCCCATAAAATATAGGGGCTTTTCAGTCTCATCTGCCATTTCACATCCAGGCAGGCTGGAACCTTTGTCAGATAGTTGGACACCATGGCAATAATTTTGAGGCAGGCATTCTGAATGACTTTTTTTTAAAAGAGTACAGGGTATTTTCAATCCATTAGACTCTGGGAAACTGCAAAGAAACAAAGTGTGTAAAGTTCGTAGACTTCCAGCTGCAGCCACATCAAGAATCTCTGATACTTCACTATTATTCCTTTCTAGTTGTAAATGGAAATATTATATGTATATAAAAATATATAAAAACATATACATTTTAAACATAAATGCCAGATAAATTATTGTAGTTTAATTATATTTATTTTTAATACAAAGCAAAGTATTTTTCTGTAATGTTGTGTTTAAGGTGCTTTTGGTTATGAATGAAATGCCAATAAAGTATCTTGAAAATAGTTTTATTTTAAGATATAAAGATTACTATATTGCCTCATCTTCATGGGCTTCTCTGATCTACTCTTCTGTCTCCAGGCATTGTTCAGGTACAGGACTGAAAGGTGCAAAACTCCCCATGGGCCAACAACAGCAGCACATTTTACTGGTTTGAATGACAGTCCTAGTTTTCATTAAAATATCCAGTATCTTTAATATGCAAGCTTTTGGATTCACTGTTTCAGGAAGCAGGAATTCCTGATCTACCTTCTCAGCTATGTTTTTTGTTATTCTGTCATGTAAGAGATTTTCTGTATTCTTTATTTTCACCACTTGCATCTTATTTCTGAAATCAAAACCCTTCTAACTGTAACATTCTTAAAACTTAGCTTTGGTGCCACACAGCCACCAAGGTACCAAAATTACAGCTATGGCAGCATCCTCAGTGACCACCTAGACTTGTCCTAGTAGTGGCAACGCCAAGTCCTACTGCTACACAGAGAGATGACAGTACTAACAGAGCCTCACTCTCTATAAAATACCAGTTGTTGGGCTTAGTGTTAAGAACAAAACAAGTGTGATCCTGAACATTTTATTTATTGAACCAGAAACTGGAATCCACTCTGAACAGAACTGGCAAGGCTGTGGGCTTCACAGTGCTCCCCAGTCATTATTCTGCTTCCATAGGAAACTGAGTATGCTGCTGCTTTCCTCATGTGGCAGATAGGTTTGTGTCTGATCAACCCCATTAAGTGTTCACAGAAGTTGATTTGGGGCAAGATAATGATGGGAGCATTTCTGAATAAAGGAGTGACTGGTAGAGAAATGACCAAGTCAAAATTCAGAGCTTCCAGACAACCAGCCAGAAGCACCTCCTACAGATTTCACAAAGCTCCTAAGTATTGACAGCTTCCTGAATTTACTAGATGCCCTTTCTTCCTCCATTTTCTGATGTCTACTTTAAAAATATCAGTTTTCTCATCCTTATTTTCACATTTTTAAGCACCCAACTTCATGAAATAATAATGAACTTTGGACAGATATTTGACAGAATGGATATCATGACTGTTTCAACACTGAACTTTGCAAAAGTTAGCACTTTTCAAGGTGTTTTTTTTTTTTTAAAGAAAAACTGACATGAGAGTTGTTCAGTAGTTCCAACGTGTCCTTGGGATAAAGAACACAAAGCTTTTTTTGTTTTTCTTTAACTAGATACCAGGAAAGCTTATTGCCACTGCTTCATACTATAAATAAAGTCACCTAGATTGGAAGTGCTGCAATGGATCATTACAAAATTCCTCTGCTGATAGAACACAGTGGATCAAGCTTGTCTAGCCTACTGTGATTAATAATCATCTCGTAGGTGAATTTCACTATGTTCAAATAGTTATTTCAATGTAATATTTAAAATAACAGGGATGGATGCAGATGTGGTGTTGATGAAAGACGGTTTGTGCAATTGCAGACTTCTCTGTTCACATGGTCTGGCAATGCTAACATGAAGCAAAAGGGTATGAGTAACATCCTCTTCATCTCTTTCACTTTTTTTTCTCTTTTCAGCAAAGTTGTATTTGAATAGTAAAGTTAAAATTTTAAAAACTCTAATGCTGCATGGCAAAACACTTTAAAACAGAGAACAAGATCTGGGGTTTTAATTCTCTTCTTGCCAAAGTGTGTTTTAATATTAATTTGTTTACTGGTGCAATGAAATACACGTGTGGTTTTTTTCAACAGGTTACACGCAGCTATGTAGTATCTTACAGCAATTTGTAGCCAGTACTCTGGGCCAGATTTATGAATCATTGTGCCTTACTCTTGAGTTGCACAGGAGCGGGATTTTCTAATCACTAAAAAAAATCTTTGTATTTTGTTACTCCGTGAAGTTATCAATATACAATCTCAGGAGACTTTTGTTAAAAGATTGAATCAACTCTTCATCTCCTTTATCATATTTCTATCTTCCAAGCAGCACAGGGATTAAGATGTGTTGTTAAAGTCTTGCCTCATCCAACTTGCCACATGAGTTACAAGTTCATGCGTAAGCAGCCTCCACAGCTTAACTAAGCACCTTAGGAACCAGTCAGGTAAACACATTTGCAATGAGCTGTACCTTCATCAGCTGCAGTTTTCCAGACCATAACACAATAGACACAGAGACCAAGCTCTCATTAAGTCATCCAGCAACAAGAATTCTGATGGCTCAAATGTGAACATTCTAACACAAAAATACCTTTTATCTAGAACTGCTCCAGTGGGGGAAAAAAAAACAAAATACGAAAAATATATTGTTAAAATGGTTGCTTAACTGGTCTCTTGTGAAATTAAAGGTTTCTTTTTAGTTATTTATTTTCCTTTTCTAATATTTCAAAAAGCGTTTTCAATAAGCAGTTGTGAAAAAAAATTTTTTTTTGGAAAAGTGATTAGCATATTACAAGTGGAAACCAGCTAAGCTGGTTTTAACAGACAATTGCAATTTAAATCTCTCTTTGGTAAATAATATCATTAATCACCTAAATAAATTAATATCCTTAGGATAAGTGTAAAGAAAGCTGGATTTAATATTTTTCTGAACTTGTGTTCCTATTTCTTTCCAGCATAATTTGTAGAAAATAAATAATAAAAAATAATTTAACACCTGAAGCTGCAAGTGCCAGTTACCAATGTGTTTTATGTTTTTCTCACTGGAAAATTGTTTACTTCTGCTGATCAGGCTTTAAATCCTTGAGAAAGGTGGAAAACAATGAGAAAAAAACCATTGTGTTGATGAACTGTTTATAATATATATTATTTAACATAATCTATTACTTGATGTATGCCTGTGAACTGAAAAATATTCTAAAAGACTGACACTGAATGCATCTCTGGCTCCTGGGAATAATTTAGTAAGCTAAACTAAGGTGAGATCTGTAATGCTGTCATATGTCATTAAATATTTCACTTTCTGTAACGTTTGGTTTGATAGTTTGTCCTTTTTTAATGGACATCTTACTTCTCTTACTTGAGAAGAGACGTTTCTGCATGAATGCATTTGGATATCTGTATATAAGTTTTAAAGCCCTAATATGAGTAAACATTTGGGTTACAACCAATAACCACTGTTATTTTCTCCTACCATCTTATTTGTAGATGGTTCCTGCGTTGGCAGATTGGTTGTTTTCTGATTATGCCTTATCTAAGTAAATGAAATGAGGCAAACTGTGTGGAGGCAGCTGATTGCTTGATGGCAGAAGTTCACCACGAGGCAAACAGAAACCATGAAGGGGGATGCAGCTGGGCCTTCTCATTACAGCACACGATTAAAAATGCAGAAATTGCCCCATCCAGGAATTTTCACCCACTCTGTAAGCCTCCAAGTGTACAAGAGTTAGGACTCGTGTGCAGCCACAGTTTGTCAAGGCTGATCAGGTTTCTTGAAGAAGAGGTCTGGAGTATCTGTGGTTTGTAGCATTTGGTTCATTCAGCTTTATTTTTGGCCAACTAAGACCTTGTGATGGCTGCTAACTGCAGAAGATGCTCTGGTGAATTTTTAGCTTCACTGGTGAGTCCAAATATATTCTCCTGACTTCCGGAGTTTTGACTAAGATTAGGATTCAAAATATTGTCATCACAGACTTACATTCCTCTTCTATGATGTGATTAGAAAAATCAAGAACACCTCAGAAGCTTTGGTGGGCAGCACCTTTCAAACTCCTGACTCACCCTCCTATGGCAGCCTGAGGTAGGTTTTTTAATAATTTCTACTTCGATGTTATCCTTCCTGACAAGTGACAAACATTTATTCAGCTCCCTGCTGTTTAATGTGTTTTCAGCAGAGGTCAAGCCTTGCTTAGTCTTGAGGCAGATGCATGGAAAATCCATACTTGCTATAGACATATTTTGAAATTACTTGCTCATTCCTAAACTTCCTAGTTTGTTGGTTTGTTTTGTTTTTTTCAAAAAAACATCAATCAAACTACCAGGATATGTTGAAAAATGCAATGGTCATCCGAGTTGCTGCTCTTATCATTAAGCAAGAAAGAACCCTGTCATAATTTTAATATCTTCTGACTGACTGAAAAGCCTCCTTTCACTGCTGCTGTCGCTGCTCCTGATAACAGAAGGGCTGGTTTCTTCCTACTGCTTTTCATTCTCCCCTGGGGCATGCTGTTTAGCCAGACAGGAGATACTTCCTAATTCTTAGTGCTCCTATGAGTTGGGGTGGCTCCTCTGAACAGATCACAGAATTAGGGTACACAACAGCAAAATGAAGCAACAAAAACATATTACCAGTTTATTTGAATGGGGAATCTCTGAGCTATGGTATGTTTGCCACTAATGCTCAGTAAGTTGCTTCAGAGTGATTCTCAACTACTAAAAAAAAAATATCCATCGGAACAACACTCAAGCAACCTCACTTCGGGAAATTGATTGAGATTATCCAGGTTAAACTCCAGCCATCCAACCTCTAGCCTTAGTATATCTTTATCTGATAGCTTAAATAACTAATTCTCACAGTTTTCCTTCTGTTTAGGCATCTATATTGCACAGAAGTTTTTAAGTGTCTATGAAAAAGGTCCTTCTAAACAGCTATAAGTCTGTGTGCTCATGAACTAGTAGGACTCCTCCAAAGGTAAAGTAAAGTAAGCCTATTGGCAGTAAGTTTAATTTCATTATAAAAGGTTTTTTCTATTTTTAATGAGAAAAGGGAAAACCAGGAAATACCAAAACTGCATTCCTAAAATTACCACCCCAGTCTAGTGAATGGTCAGCACAGAAGTAAGGCTTAGAGAGAAGGAGCTTCTCCCTCCATGTGGAGTTTTCCCCCTCTCCCTTGGCTGTGCAGGGACTGTTTCAGTAGATGCTGAATGGTTGCAAGCTCAACAGGTAAGTGTGAGAAAGTGGATTTCACCTCCTTTTGAACTGCTGAAAAAGATGAAGCATTTCCATAAAACACCCTCACTGTTGCCAGTCACAGTAGAACAACTCTACATGAGGTTCACTTAGGCATCTAAAATTTACATTCGTCTTGGCTACCTGAGGAATAACCTTGAGCTAAATAGCTATTATTAAGCCAAGAAGCTTTTCATGTCTTCATATATATTGATATTGGAAGATGTACAGTTCAGAAGCATCTAAGATTAAGAATTTTCATTACTTATGGAACCTTCATTATTTATTTATCCTGCACTTAATAAAACTGATCAATTATTATGTTTTCTTTAAAAAATCAAATAGCTTGTTAAAAATCAGTCCCCATAAGACCATATACATGAAGCCAGCAATATGCCATTTGAAAGAAGTTGAGATTTGTCAATTAGTAATTTTAATGAAAAATGCTGAGCTGAATCAGGTGATACACTTTTCAAAAATGTGTTATTTAAAGGTAGTTCAACATGGTCTTATTTTTCATAAGCATATACTGAGTGGCATAAATTATATTATCTTTCTATTTTAATAAATCCCCACACTGACTGTTAACATTGAGCTGCTCAAATTAATGTCACAATGGAAATTTATAATTACCTGCATCATTTAATTTACATTTTCTTTTAACTATTGGTTCTAACTCTAGCTTTCTTAACTGTCTTCTGGAACATGTCTAATATTCTAACAATTACTGAATATCAATCCTGAAAGCTTACTTTCCAGCTCTTTTAAAAGTCTTCATGTGAAGTTATCCAGGCATACTTATCTAACACCATTAATAGCAGCTGGTTTAATGTGCTCTTGAATTACTGTTGAAATGGAAAATATTTTGTAATACAAATACATTACCTTCTCTTTTCCCAAATACAGCACAGGAATACTTACCATGTTTTTTCTCCTTGCTTATCAACAGTTCTGTGTCTTTTATCTAAAACCAGACAATTGTTAGAGTTCTTAATACATTTCATGAACTTTTTTTAGCTGTCCTTTTCAATGCAGCACATTCCTAGGCATCCATCTTTCTTCCTCCATATTATTTTTCCATAATCACTGCCATCAAAGTTATATTTGCTATTACTAGTTCTTTTCCCAGCTGTTGAGTATCTATAATTATAACTGCTTTCCAAAATGCCCTCTAAAGAGGCAGAAGGAAAGAGATTGTTTTCTTGGGGAAAGGAGTGTTTTGTTGTGAGTGCCTTCTTTGGGATTGGAGACTTTAAGGACTACACTCACCTCACTCTGACTCTCCCTAATTATTTGCTACTCACTGTTTAAGCCTCCTATTTATTTCAGCTCTGTCAAATTAGCCCTCTTAAATAACCAAGTCAGTATCTTTTTGTTTCAGTCCTTTCTGCTGATTTCAGACAGTACGGTAAAATAAACATTTTGGGACATCCACCAAAAGTTTCCTTTTTTTTTTTTTTTAACTGGTAAATGGATCTGATGATTATAAAGTTGTCTGGTGCAGCATTCTCCTGTGCTGGATACAAGATCTTTAGAGTACAGAGACAACCACTTAATTTTAGAAAATGTGAAGAAATTAAAGCCAATAGCCTCATCTCTCCTGCTCACCACGTCGGGTATAGCTCCATGACACAATGAAATGTAGGTACTCACCCTTGCAGTTAAAGTACCACAGAGAACACAGCCACAAAGGGCCATTAGCTTCTCTGGACAGCAAAAATGATCTGCCAGGGTCTCTATAGTGCTCCCAGTATGGCAGTAGGCACAGCACCCTACCCTGCAGATACTATGCCCTCAAGTCCTCATGATCTTCATTCACTCTGCTCATTGTAAGTAGTTGATCCAGGAGTGTATCCATCCTTTCTTCCCCTACTTGAAGGAACACAGCACAAGAGGTGAAGGAATTTTTTTTTTCTGACCACATCCCTTAATTATTTTTGCTCTCAACATCAGGATTTACTTCCAAATGAGTATTCACTGCATTGCTTATTATGCTGGTAGGGATTGTTGAACAAGTAGCATGTCATTGCTTTAATGCCATCCCAGCTTGTCCTGCCAGAACGTCACCTCTGCCACGTACAAGCCTGTAAAGGCTCCATCTCCCAGCTGGTGGAACAAGATTTCACAAAACCCAAACCACTCTACACTGTTTCTCTAATCAGGAGATTTCAGCCAAAACATGGCAGTTTTACAGTTAGCATTTGTTAACAAATTTTCAGCATAAACACTCCAGAGCCAAAAATGCTTTCTTTAGTTGTAAAGAATGTGGGTTTGTCTCATGTATTCAAGCAGTTACACATCAGTGTAGGACCACCCATTGCTTACAAATGTTGCCAACAGCTTTTAGAAAGTGGGCAGCCAGGGGAGGCATCAGAAAAGAGTGGTGGTGACTCCCACTAAACATCCAAATGACAGGCAAACCAGCTTTCCAAAAACTGTGAATGTTATTTCCTAAGTATGCATTTTAATTAATCTTGTGTAATTACCCCTGTGTACAGATTTCCATCTGTGCTAATAGTACATAAATAATTAAATGACATGCTTAAGGAGCATGCTGCTGGAGTTTCTGGCCTCACCATGCAACAAGTCAGAGCTGAGGAGCTGTATGACAGTGGATGAAAAGACAGGAAACACTCCTCTCCTAAAGCTGAGTCAGTGAGCTGCTGTTCTCCGAAAGGCCTGTTGTAATATACAGCCTCCCCTTCAGATACATGTTGAACCTCTAGAGGTAAAAAAAGAAAAAGAAAAGAAAAAAAAAAAGGGACTGGAAACAATAAAATATCTTTCTGTACTTCCTCTTCTCAGAGGGGCTGAAAATAGAGAAATAAGATGCTATTACTTAAATTTACTCCTTAAAATCTGACAAAAGATTGGCTTCAGCTACTGAGTAAGATGTCTTGTTTCCTCCAGACAGGTTGGTGATTCTTAATCCAAGAATTCAAGTAATGAGCAGTTGAAATTTCCATCTCGAAGCATCTGTTCTGCCAAGTCAGCACTGGCCTTGATAAATAGCAAATCAGACTGATGCATGCAAGTGTATACACACATGCTCAAGTTAAACTAGAAGGAAAATACTTGAGCAGATCTCTGCATAGGCAGATTTATGTAATTAATCTGTAATTAGGCTTTATACAGTGCAGACTGACTCAGGTCAAAACAAAGAAAATGCAGACCTGGTAGGATCTCTACCTGTTGCTGCAAAAAAATTTTTTTCAAAGGTTATTTGTGGGTAAGTTTACATACCTTCACTTAGTTGTCACAAACCTTTACTGACATTCTAACTTACTCCACTCCACAGCAGAAGAAAAATATATTTAGCTAAAGGATAAAAACAAACCACAAGTACAACTGCATTTGGGTGCTTTTAGTAATCTTAGCAAACTTCAAACATAACTTTAAAAGCCTTTCCTCATTTCTAACTGTGCAAAAGAGAAGCTTCCATGCACCACTTGTTTTATAAATACAAAGTCTGTACCAAGTTTTGCAATGGTGGCACTCCCTTGGCCTGAGGAATAGAGGAATTGATTGTTTCACTACTTTATTTTCTTAAAAAAAAAATGTAAAATCCAGTTCCCTGACGATGGAGTCATTCTCTTGAGGAGGTTTCTACCCAACAGCATGTGCCACTTCAGTTCCAGTGACAGGGAATGCCAAGCTGGTTTGGGAAAGCACACTCTTCACTCCCAGCAGCCCAGCAAAGAAATACCAAGGGTCTCCATTCTGAACAGGAAGGTTTTACACAACTGTTCTAGGGTATAAAGAGGGGTTGGGAAAACAAAAACTCTCTTTCTGTACTTGCTTCACAATAAAGCTTTCTCCAAGGGGAATTAAAAGTATTTTCCTGACTGTAGGACTTTGCACTCCAGAGCTAAGAGCTGGAACTGGATGACTATTGACATGTTAAGAGGGGAAATAATTCAAGACTAAGTGTATTTTTACTCAAAATGCCAGGCTGAATTAATTAGGTAGTGTCATTTGTTACTTCAGGATGAGTATCCTTTTCCCCATAGAGTCTATCACAGGATTTTTTGTAAAGTGAAATGAAAAATGGGAACCAGGCTTGCCTTTGTGTAAAAAAAGGGAACACCTCTGTAAGCTAATCCTGAAATGGCAACAGATAAAGGTACACAGCAATAGACTATGATTTCATGATTTTCCACATTCACTCAAACAGAAAGTCACCCTGCTACATTCCTCGTTGTGGTGGTGCTGTATTATATAGCATGAGTGGCATTTGCAAAGCCTGTCATGAGCTAAGATGGTACCTCGTGGCTACTGCAATCCTGTTTTCAGTGGAAAGTCAGAATGACAAAAATTATTACTTTCTTGAGGTAAAAGGATTTTGTACTGGCTCTCTTTTGAAAGTCAAAAGTAAGAAGAGAAACCATTTCTTCCCTAGGGGAGATGGAGTCTCATGGGTTGCCAAAAGTACAGATGGCTACTGATTTTGCAAGAAGAAAATTTATTTCCACTTTTCTAATCAGTTTACATGAGAAAAAGATGTGGGTATTTGCGACTCACGACAGGCCTCCAAATGTGCTAAAAGGTCCTGAAATTATTATCAGACATTTTCCTAATGGCTTCATGTCTGGCTCAGTTCAGCGGTGGTCCTCAGGATTCCTTCACCTCAACACTACGAAAAAATTTCTCTGCATCTTTCCACTCCTTCTCTACCCCTCCAAACAACGCATGTGCAGGTCCCTGTCAACTGTGTCCCTTCTTCTCCCCACCAGGACAGTGGAATACAAGTTACCTTCCCTAATAGGTACATCTGGTAGGGTTGATGAGCTAGGAAGGCAAGGAGACTGTCTCCATCCATCCTGTGCCCACTCCCCCTGGCCCTAAACTCCTTTTTGCTCCCAAACCCTCTCTCACAAGGCAGTGCTGTGCTCCACCACTGCCAAGCTCCCAGCCGCCAGGAACTTGACATTTGTTCTTGTTTTCTCCTGTCTCCCCTAATGGGTATAGCACTACTAAGCAAAGAGGAATGCAGGGAACAAGGGAGTTCAAAGTAATTGAGTTCTACATACATTCAGAAAGCCTGGATCCTTGCCTGCTCAGAACCTGAAGCATTTACATAGTTTCAGAATGTTTAACCCCTTTTCACTGAACCTGGTAACGCTCCTCTGAGCGTGCTCCTTATCAGTGCCCACAGACGCTGCAAAGTGCCTTCACATATCCAGCTCTAGGTGGTTACCACTCAACTTCTTCTTCTCCTTTTTTTGCTCTGTGGGACAGTAACTTAAGACCTTGAGTTGTCACTTTTATAAGATGCTCAGGGAACTGGGTTGCAGAGGAAGGATCACTCACCGTAACTCCTCAAAGCTTCTGCCACAGGTCTTACCTACTTACACAAACAGAACTGTGCTGGGTTCAAAAGAGATTACTTAGTTTTCTGCTGTAAACTTCTCTGTTAAAGCATAAACTCACATCAAACTCTGCCTGCAAAATTAGTAAAGAAACAGAAACATCCCAAAATTATTATAACTCTAAACTTGCTTGGGTTTTTTTTTTCTGATTATTACTTCTGAACACACTCATTTCAGTTTAATTTAGATTGTTAGTTGGCAGCTTACAACTGCATTTAAATTAGTAAGCAAAAATTGTCTGTTCAAAGAAGTATAATAATGGAAATTCTTAAACCAGGCTAGGAAATATTTTTTTCTCAGAATCTTAGCATTCATTTAGACTATCTAGATGCTAAACAGCACAGTACTGTATTGGTCAGATAAGCAGCAAACCTGAGCAGGGAAAGAGTCGATCTGACCTGCCTGTTTAATTGCTAGTGACAGTAGAAATGCTAAAAGAAAAAAAATTACCCTTCAAAAATTACATTCTCTTTAGTAATCTTCCATTGACTGCTGCTTGACAAAAGACTGTAGGACCAGGCCCATCATTAGCACAAAAGCATGGTGATGGGATTGGATTTGTTTACCTGCAGTTCAGACCTAATTATATCCTTTAAAAAAAATTAAAACACATTCAGAGCTGCTTCTGAAAATGTTTAAGTATACACAGAGCTTTACTCAGCGATACCGTTCTAATTAACTTGCCAAAGCATTTGCCAGAGAAGGCCCTTTATAAATGTACATATATAAAACAAAGCAAAGCAAAACAAACAAAAAAACAAAACAATTTTGAAACTACCTGTTTATCATCCATTTAATCAGATGAGAGGTAAAACATATAATTAAAGCATGCAAGTCTCAGAAACATTTCAGTTACTAGAGCAATTTACATAAATGTCTGAAAGTTGCTAATATATGCTCTGCATCAGATACTGACTAGCCCTGTATTGTGCCTGATCCAGGAGAATTACTGCTAAATTAAGTTCTGGACAGCCTAGTGCAGTATTACTTGTTTTGTATTTTTAAAGCTGTTACAGAGCAGTTTATACCAAACCTGTTGTTTCAGAGGATCAAAAATGTAGTTCAAAGCCTAAATGGGTTGGAATAGGGTACATGAAGGGTATTTAAAAAACATGATTTGAAGCCTAACCCTAAACCAGGGTTATGTGAAGGGCATTCACTAGAAACCAAAACATTATTTTAAAATCTGCTGGCCAAAGCACCTGTTTCCAGGCTAGAATGGGGAAAGAAATGCCAGCACCGAGCCTTCGAAAAAGACCAGTGAAGTCACATAATGTATGAATGTGAATACGTGTTAGTGTTGGATGGAAATTATCCTGCATGACTTTAAATGCTGAGCTGAAGGGAGTAGCCGGACCTGTGCTAGCAATAACAAGCATCAAGCGGCTACATATTGCTAAACAGACAGTTTGTGTAAAGAAATGTTATGCTGAACTCTTTCCTGGTTCTGTAATTAGCTTTCTGCATGCAGGCGCTGAGACTCCCTACTCGCTGTGGACTGGAGGGCAAAGGGGAGGAGTGCCAGGTTGACCAGAAAAATGTTTTGTTATGTTTTCTTTTTTTTTGTTTGTTTGTGTTTGGTTTTTTGTTTGGGTTTTTTGTTTGGGTGGGGTTTTTTTGTTGGTTGCTTTTTTTGTTTACTTGTTTTGGTGGGGTTTTTTTGTTGTTGTTTTGGGTTTTGTTTTTGTTAAAAAAAAAAAAAAAAAAGAAAAGAAAAGAAAAAAACCCAAAAAGAGCCGGGTCTGCAAGTGATACGGAATAAATACTGGGGAGGGGAAGATTGCCTGTATTTCCTTGGATACAGAGACTCCGGTAGCTCAGGGCTGGCAGGGCCAAGAGAAAGGTGGAAAGTTTGGGGTTTTTTCCTAAGGCTCCGCTACGTGCTGTACTTTTCCCATACGACGGGAGCCCTTTGGTGTTGCACAAAAGAACGGCATCCATCCTTTTTCTCCTCTTTCAGTGAAACATGCAGGAGCTTAGCTCACCGTCCTGGGTCTACGGGGAAATACGCTTTGCGTCGAAACCACACCTCAAAACAAGTAAATAGAAACTTGCCTCATACGAGACGGAAAAGAAAAATTAAAAAAAGAGAGAAAATCGTCTCTATTTCTTTTCCTCTTCCCTTCCTTCTACGTTTGTAACAACGCTTTTATAGAGTATGGTGATGTATATTGCAGCACTGACATTTATTAGCAGCAGGTTTCGAGTACGAGTTGCCTTCGGGACAAAAAATAATAAATTTGAATGACTGCCTTTAAAACCCTTTTGAAGATGAAAGGTGGGGGAGACGGTTGTTATAAAAAGCCGACATTAGCAGCGCTTCTTTAAAAGGCTATAAATAACACTAAAGCCCGAGAGGGGCCACGGCAGACCCCAGCACTTGTTGAAAACCCTCTCTGCTACCTCGCTGCCGGCACCGCTGCCTCGCACGCTGCCCCTGCCTGCAGACACACAACACACACACAACACACACACACACACACAGCCCTGCCGGCACCGGCCGGCACGCCCGCAGCCACCGGCACCGCTCCCCGAGGCACTGGGCCGGCACCCCGACGCCGAAGACACCCGGACCGCTGACCGGGACCGGAGCCGCGTTCCCCTGCGCCGTGCACGCCGCGGCGGGGCACGGCAGGGCAGGGCAGAGCCGGCGCGCCGCGGGGAGGAGCCCTCCGCGCTCCCCGTAGGCAGGACAGCCCGCAGGGCCGGCCCCCTTCTCCGTGCTGGGTGGGGTATAGGGGGGGTCGGGGGTGGAGTAGGGTGAAATAGGGGCGGGTGTGTGTCACCGGGTAGATACCCGTGGCCAGGTACAGGCGGAGGCATTGACGACACGGGAGTGGGTGCGCTCTCGGGCTGGGGCTCCTGGGGAGTGAGCACACGCGTAGCCGCCGCCCGCACGCCCGCCCGGAGCCGCCCGCGGGACAGTTACCCTGGGTCGGGGCGGGCAGCCCCTCCGCGCCGCACCCGCCGCCAGCCAGCCAGCTTGCCTCATGGCCACCCGGGTGCTGACCATGAGCGCCCGCCTGGGTCCAGTGCAGCAGCCCGAGGAGCCGGTGTTCGCGCAGCTCAAGCCCGTGCTGGGGGCCAGGGAGGCAGCGATCTTCCCCGGGGAGGATCTGAAGCAGCAGCCGCCGCCGCCTCAGCAGCAGCAGCAGCAGCACCCGGGGGGCGGCGGCGGTGGCGGCGGCGCGACTCTGCCGGCGGAGGAGATGGTGCAGGTAGGCAGCGGCCACCCCTCTCACACCCCTCGGGCCATCGCCCTTCTCCCGCGGCGGGGCCGCCCGGGGGTTAGCGGCAACATGAGGAGCGGGCGGGCGGGACTGGGTGGGGCCGAGCCGCGGGCGAGGGCAGCGGACCCCGAGGTTCGGGGCTGAGGTTGGCAGCGGTCTGAGGGGGAGCGGCCCCCGCCCCACCCCGCCGCCCGGCCCGCCTGTGCCGAGGGGACGCGGAGTCGCGGGGGGGGCCGCAGGCGCTCCCGCCTTCGCGCCGGCTGAGCGCGATGTGGCGGCCCGGGGCGCGGCTGAGGCGGCCGGGGCTGAGGCAGGGCGCGGGCTCCGGCGGCGGCTGACGGGCCCGTCCCGGGCTGAAGGGGGGGAACAGAGCTGCCCTGGCGGGTGTGTTGAAAGCTACAGCTGCTGCCTTTGCACTTGCCCGGTGGCAGAATTAGAGCGGCCGCCTGTCCTCCTCGCCCACGCAGGGAGTCATGTTCGGGGTGGAGGGGGGGAGGGAGGAAGGCGGAGTGGGGGGCACACGACACACCGTGCAAAGGGGAACGGGGGACTTCCCGGACTTTCTGCCGGTTTCAGGGAGGCTGTTTGGGAGCGGATCCACTCACAAACAGCTGGAGGAGCTAAAAGCGGGAAGCGCCGACCGCAGCCGGGCTACAGCCCGCCGAGGGTGCTGGGCGGAGAGGCGGCTGCCGGCGCCCCTGTGAGGCAGCGGCCTCCCCTGCCCCGGGGCGCCCGCGGTTCCGACCCCCGGGATCGGTGGTGTGACGGGGGGTCCCGGGGAGTCGGCGGTAGCGGGCAGCGGTGTGCCGGGCTCTGCGTTTCGATGGTGTCTTCCCCAAGGAATAAATAACTCCCGTCTTCAAAGCGAGCTGCCCTCGTCTCGTAAACAAGAGCTGGAAAAAGTAGCCTGGCATGTCAGGGCAGATCCAGATCAAAGGGACGGGAAGGCGGCTCTGTTTGTTTGTGGTGTTTACCGGGGGTCTTTGAAGAAAGGTCCTAAAAAAATCCAGTTTTCGGGCAGAGTTGCTGTCTGTCAGCTGCTTTCTCTTGCGGGGCGCTAAACGGGTCTGGTATGAGGGCAGTCTTGACAGGGCAGGGGGGAATGTAGCATTTGCCCATTGGAGAGTGCGTGATAAATGTTTTGCCGATGACTGTACCAGTCATGTATCGGGCTCCAGCCGCCCACGGATTCCCTCGCACCACTACGCTGGGAGAATTATTTCCCAGTAATTAAAGAGCTCTCCTAGGACCTAGGCATGGATAGGGATATGTTTATCGCGCTAGTAGCCAATTATACACTGCATAGGATTTTTTTAAAAATATATATATTTTTTTTTAAAGTGTGGTCCCAGAGACACTTTACACTAAAGAGCACCTTGATGCAGTCCACTCATCTTCTTTTAATTCAGCATTATTTACAATTTATACTTTTTTTTTAATTATGAAAAATCCTAGAAGTACAGAAAACGTGTATATGTATAGATATATAAACATTATTTGGAATATTAGCATTCAAATAGCCAGCTGAGGATGTGGCTTTTAAATTTAGCATTTCAAAGAGAAGCGGCTGAAACAGATAGGCAGTCACCCTTGATAGAGCAGTGAATTCCAGAGCAGGAGATCTTCAGATTAGGTACAACGCCTGTCACTCCTGCGCCTCTCACTGCTTTTGTGGGGCATAAAAGATGAAAAGTTTGTCATCTGCTCTAACATCAGGGCGAGCTGAATGTTTGCTCTGTGTGAACGGCTTGTGCCACGACTTTATCTTCTTGTCCTTGATCGTGTTGATTAGCGCACCGATTATAAAATGCAGGTTTTCATTAGTGTGGATGTTTATAACTTCCTCCATAGGTAGTTTGCGGTTGGCTGAACAGTGTTCCCTTTTATTTTGCAAAGCCTCATACGACTTGCATGCCATCACCCTTCTTAGTTGGTAACAAATCATGTGTATTATGGTGTGTTTTGTTTTTGTAGACAAGATGTGAAATGGAGAAATACCTGACACCTCAGCTCCCGCCCGTTCCCGTCATCTCCGAACATAAGAAATACAGGCGAGACAGTGCCTCGGTTGTAGACCAGTTTTTCACTGACAGCGAAGGGTTGCCTTACAGCATCAACATGAACGTCTTCCTCCCCGACATCAGCCACCTGAGAACTGGCCTGTACAAATCTCAGCGACCCTGTGTAACCCACATCAAGACAGAGCCGGTCACCATCTTCAGTCACCAGAGCGAAACTACTGCCCCTGCCCCAGCCCCTGCCCCAACTCAGGCCCTCCCCGAGTTCACCAGCATCTTCAGCTCCCACCAGACTCCTGATGTGAACAACATTTTCATCAAGCAGGAGCTTCCTACTCCAGATGTCCATCTTTCTGTCACACCCCAGCAAGGCCAGTTATATCAGCTCTTGAGCTCACCGGATTTAGATATGCCCAACACTACTACTCAGGCAGCCGTGATGGACTCCCTTAACAATGTCTCCTCCATGCCCTCAGTCATGGCAGGCCTTAACACACTGTCCTCGGCCGTTCCACAGACTGCGATGAAACAGTTCCAGGGCATCCCCCCATGCACCTACACCATGCCAAACCAGTTTCTGCAGCAGCAGCAGGCCACTTACTTCCCTCCTTCGCCCCCAAGCTCAGAGCCTGGAAGTCCAGACAGACAAGCAGAGATGCTACAGAATTTAACCCCTCCTCCATCATACGCCGCAACTATAGCTTCCAAGCTAGCGATTCACAATCCGAATCTACCAGCAACTCTGCCCATAACCCCCCAGAACATCCAACCAGTCAGATACAACAGGAGAAGTAACCCAGATTTGGAGAAAAGACGTATCCACTACTGTGACTATCCCGGTAAGCTATCCATGCCAGAAAATCCCAGCTCTTATAATAAAAAAAGCGTGAACAATTGTAGATGTGGTATAAATGGTTTTATTTAGCTGTAGTCTGCACCTAGGGAGAACCAAATAATTTCTTCTTAAAGGAGAATTTCTCTTCTTACTGTCTCATTTTGTGTGGCGCACTTACACGTTCTTTAAATAACTTACACCCTTTTATCCACGTTGCCCTAAAAATGCCTGAGATCATTTTACCATGCTACAAAATTTGTACCCCATAGGAAAAAGAATTAAAAATTATTGCTTTCTCTAACGTAAGTCATTGCAGCCCCTGCTCCACTTTTCCAGTACTCATGATGGAGCAGAGGCTTACTTTGTCCAAGGCAGTGCAGCTCAATTTGAATGTGCTGGTGCTGAAAGAATCATTCCAGCTTCTGGTAGCAAAGGCCACGGCCATATCTTCCCTGTTACGAACTGGGAATTCAGCTGCTTGCATAAATCCATTAAAGCTACCTCTAAAAACTGCACAGATGCATTCCCTTTCAGCCTCTTCTACACTGAAGGGGAAGAGAAGCAGGACTATCAACCCTGCTTCCATGATACAAGACACTCATACCCACCTGAGCACAGGGAGAAGCTGCTGCTTGTGGTCGATCTCCCTCTTTAACAACATAACTCAGCAGTGTATCACTCTTAGGGTGTGCATTGTGATAAATGCTCAATGGAAAAGTGATGTTAAGCAAATTCTCTAGGAATTTTTAAAAAGCCAAGTCCCCCTCTGAGTTGCCAATTTATGGAGAAGGTGTTACCAGACGTAGATTGTGCCAGCTGTTGTTGGTCTGTACTGCATTACAGGGTAGTATGTCTACCAGAAACACACACACATCTTTTCTCTTTTCTATGGAAAGCACCATATCCCTAGAAGCTTTCTGAATCAAATGATTGTGTCAGAAGGCAGTAAATGTAAATGTTCCCAGGTAGGACCGTAGCACTGAGCGAGGAAGTTTAAATGTGACACGGAGCATTCCTGTTCATCCACCTGAAATGCCTCTCTGCCATTCTGTTTTGTTTTAGGCTGCACAAAAGTTTATACAAAGTCTTCTCACTTAAAAGCGCACCTGAGAACTCACACGGGTATGTACTCACTGGCTCTTGTTCATTCATGGCTTACACGTTTTCTCAGAAAGCAGGCGTGCTTGATCTGCCATCTTGTCCCTCTTTTTCTGGACCGTGGTGTGGGTTCAGGTGGGAAGATCAGCTAAGAAAAATTGAAGGTTTGATAAGAAAAATTGCTTTTATTCTTAATCTGGTTGTGTTAAAGCTCTTATAATACAGAACTCAAAATAGTTCAGAATAAAACAAACAGAAATTTTCCTTTTCAATGTAGAATTCTATAAAGTGTTAAAAAAAAAAAGGACTTTTTTTCCATTGAATTTCGCATAGTGAATGTGTTACAGTTTTCAAAAATTATTTAAATAAATCAAACTTACTGATTTGGGCTTTCTCTTTGACCTGTTAAAATTATTCAATGTTAAAATTTTTTCAGAAACGCCACGAAAGCTCCCCAGCTACTTGCATTTGCTTCATCCATGGCATTAAGCGTGCATTTTAAATTTTTCTTTTTTTAAGGCATGCAGCTCTATGCATTTTTTAATGTTTATTTTTTTAAAAGAAAAGACACAATTCCCATCTTTTCACGTGTGGAAGACATTAAAATGGAGGAAATTAAAAGTGTTAGCGTGTTGCATCAGTTCCTTGTGCCTCGAATCCCATTCTGCCTGCAGCTGCAGAGGCAGCCCCTGCGCCGGGGCCTGCGTGGAGCGGGAGCCGTGGGTGCAAAGGACAGGAGTTGGGAGGTGGAACTGCTCTGGGTGCTCTTCCGAAGCATTCACCTGCTGAGGCAGGGGGAAAGCAGGGAGAGGGAGATGGGGAGAAAAGCCCAGCACACCAGCAGCACGCCTGAAACTATTTACGGCAGCTGGGATCTTGGTACGGAGCTGCTCGTGCTAAATCGGTGAAAAGCACATGACTGATTTTGTAAAGAAATCAAATGAGAGGGTTGTGACTCCTGTTCTTAAAACCGAGTGTGAATCCCAGCTCTTTCATGCATGGACCTCAATTCAGAGCAAAACATGAGTCAGAGTTCAAGCAACTCGCTCAGTGAAGCAGGCTGCCAGCGCTGCGGCTGTGCCACTCAAGTAATGGGTTTTCACCTAAGTTTAAAACAAAAGCCAAAACAAAACTTAGCATGAGCTATGATATAACAAACCGTTTCACTGTCTCTATGGAAACAGGGCTGTCTATTCAGCAGCTATTTTGAATGGATCGTTGCATTATTGTGAAGAAATTGAGTATCTCCAGGCTAAATGTTACTATGGAAATTTTGTTTTGATAAATGAGTTATCTGTGTTGCAGTCGCAGTGAAAAATTTAAAGCCACTGTACCAAGGTTATTGCTTTACATTAGTAATAGAATAAACAAGAACACTGCTAAAAGTGTTTTTAAATGTAATCACTCATTACCAGTAAGCTTAGTAAAAAAGAAATATTTTCATGAGACTATAAACAAAAATAATGTTAGAGAGTATAATCCTGTTGCTCTTTTAATAAATAATCTGTAAGTTTAAGAGTGTGCAGTTTCCACTTAGCGCACTTTAGCCAGCAAGTAAATACCAGTTTTAAATATGTCACTGGCTATTATACAATAACTAGGAAGAGAGAGAAAAGCAAAGCTTAATTTAAAAATGAACATTACATAGTCATAATTTCAAACTTACAGTTTTCATTTTTTTAATTAATCTATATTTTTTCTGTACCTTGAGAAGTAGTGACTTCAGTGTTTATAAAGTTAGTGTTTGTGCACACTGAAACAGGTACCACATCACCAATATATATTCCTTAGGGTCACTGATGTTTATTGTTGCCTTCACTTTTTTTACTTAATAGATATTTGACCTTAGACATGTGGATAAATGTGCAAAGGTCAGGGGAGCTGATGTATTCATGGAAACAGGAATGTTGTTTTAGATAAAAATCTAGTGAACTTAAGCAGGTCTGTAATACAAAGGGTCTTCTGGGGAGGTGAATGAAGGGATAAACCGTCTAAAGCGTGCATTACATGCAAGAATGTGAGTCCCTATCCTGTTACCTGCATTATTTCAGAATTTGGATTAGTTTAACTCCCTTGAATATTCACTTGAAGATTTCCAGCACCGATTCTGGTCTCTGCTTTAACATACAGTTGAAACGTCTATTACTCAGTATCAGTACATCCATTTACTAAATGTTAAAGTAAATGGATGCAAACTCAGGGAAACCTGTGAAGTTGCACAACTCCTCCAGGAGTGCAGGGGAATCTTGCTATTGTTCTCCAAAGAGAAGAGCTCAAGGCTGAGAGCTAGATTGGGGTGTGTGCACCCCATCCCCCAGAACTATGAATTAATACAGCACTATTGAGCTTTGATTTTTTTTTTTAATTTTTTTTATTTATAAAAAAGTACTCTTGTAAAGCTTTTACCTTCAAAGTCAAAGCAAGTGTCACGTAATCCATTTTAATAAAGTGTGTGATATTCTTTCAAATCGCTTCAGGGATAGCAAACCTGTTTATCTGGCTAAACCCGTTCTTTAGTAATCATGGACCACTGAAGTTGTTTTCTCCTTATTCTTAGTTTCTTAACAATACCTTTTAAAATTGGCTGCAGTCTCTCTCTCATCCCAAACAGTCCCCGCCCTTCTCAGCAATCTGTCATCTTAAAATAAAAGAGCCTGCAGCAAAGTTTGTCTGCCATTAAAAGTCAAGGCAGACCTTATGGTTTTCCTTTTGTATTGGAAAATCTCAGCCCTTTCACAGTATTTATTTAGCAGCCTTTCTCTTCTGAAGAGCTTTTACTGGGTTTAATAGGCTTTTTTTGAGAAAAAAAAACCCAGGTGAAATGTTGGTTTTTGATAAATGGAATGTAGGCTGTTGGGTTTTTTTCAGTTCAGATATGAGCACAGTGTCAGGCTTCACAAATTACTTTTCAATAAAACTATAGGAAATGGGCAAGAGGGAAATCTCTTACATTTTTCTTTGGTGTTCCCAAAGTGTTTACTTTACACCAAGTCAGTTGGGATACGCTGGTATAATTATTCTGATTTAATGTAGTTACACTGGGCTTTTGCTGTTGATTAGGAATCCAGTATTCACATGGAGAGATAAAGCAAGGTTGGTGCATTCGTGGCAGTCGCTGAAGCAAGCGCCCATTTTTCTTTCTCTAGGTAACGCTTCAGCATTTATAAATTACAAATTAAATTTTATTTTTTTGTAAACTGATAGCTCAAAACTTGAACACGAACAAAGATTAGAATGCTGCAAAGATACAGGATGATTACTATTTGTCTCCATGCAGTTCTGGAGCGGATGTCTGGTACCTCTTAGTGCCTTAAAGCACATCAGTATCATACCAGTACATGGTATCTTAACTTGATACTCATTATTCCTGAAACGGGTAACATGGTATTCAGTATGCTAAAATATCTGTTGGAACGTTTCTCAAAGCAGATTGGATTTTTTGACTTTTTGAGGCAGGGATTGATTGACTTTTAAAATAATTTTACCTGTTAGTCATGGAACAAGTTTCGTTTCATAGCTGGCATTGTGCAACTACAGTATATAATGGGGGAGAGGGTTACGCTTTATTGTGGGCTGTCCAGCAGTAAAACCACTGTACTGGTCTGGCATAACAGCTGTGTGTCCAACTTGAAAAACATGCCAGATGGCAGTGAAAAGCAGTTACTTTTGTGTTACAGATACACTTCTTTTGGTTCCTTTTCTGGAATCCAAGTGTATACAAGTATCTCAAGTGACCCTGTAGAAACAGCGGCCCTATAACTTACCCCGTTAATTTCTTTTTATGTTAAAAATTTGCACTGTAGAAGTTGAGCCTTTGATATGTGGGCACCCGGAATGCCCTACTTGTACCCAACACTGCAGAAGAATAGCTGCTGGCTCCATGGTGGGTTTTTGGTTTTAATTACTTACGTGAACAGCTGCACGCTTCAGAATTGCGTATGGTTTTAAGAGGAAAATCTGTCATTGTTTGGAACACATCAAGGCTTGTGCATTGAGGACATTTTCCAGCTGCATGTTGGTTTTCTGTGTACAGAGTCTTTGTACAGGCATGTTCTCTGGTCACATGGTGGGCTTGCCATTAATAGTTTCTAGCATTAACTGCAGAACTATTTCATCTCTATCTATAGATCAAGTTTGTGTTTGGTGATGGGAAGTGGAAGCTGAGATAACTCAAGAGAGATGGCGTTTCTCAAAATACTTCTGTCCCTAGCTATTTCAAATGTTTATATAGGCATGGGACAGCTGCTGACTTGTGTGGTTCCTCAAGGTGTTAAACGTTTTATTTTATTTTAGATCTCTGCCTCAATAGATCCAGAATTAGGCTTTGATGGTGCATCAGTTAGAACTAGTAGCATGTGGTAGGCTACAGCCGTCCATAAGGATTTGCTTTCCGAGTTAACCATAGCTGAATTGCTTGAGGATTTAGGATACTCATGGTTTGGAAGGACAGATGAGCGGTAGTTGGACTCCTGCTGGAAAAAAAAACACCTTGTGAAAGCGTATTAATTCACCCCGAGACTCTAGGTGAGGGATTTCACAAGTGGGGAGCGAAGGCCCCAAAAGACTCCGCCTTGCTTATGGTTGCAGTGTTCTGTGTATGTAGCAAAACTCATCCTGGAAAAATCTTTGCATCATGAAAATAGCTATGAAGTAGTATTTCTGTGCAAATTCTGCTTATTTAATATGCTAGATGAGTCAGTTGCACAGATTATACTGTTAGGAGGTGTCAGTAAATGCCATGATTGAAGGAAAAATGGAGGCGAGTAAAAACTGTTGACAAAGTGCATTAAAAGTGCAGTGTTGCTAGACACTGCCAGAGAATATGTTTGTATCTTTTATTTATGAATTCTGCAAAATCCATTAGTTGCTTGTGTGAGAAATGGAAGTACATTTTCCTGTGCAAACCACAGTTTAAGAGAAAATAATGTTTTCTTTTTTTTTTTCCTTTTTTTTTTTTTTTTTTCCAAACACTTTGTGAATGATCACAAACCTTGGGATTAATTGATCCAGTCTTTTATTTGTAGTCATAGCCTAACTGAAATATGTTTGAATGTGCCTCAAAAGAGGGTGAAATCTTTGCAACACAAATCAAAATTTTAATTAAATATTACTGGTCATTCACATCAGAGTCCTGCACGCAATTTTTACGAAGCAGGAATGAAATTCCAAGGTGTCAGGTGAGGGGTACTCTTGTTAGATTTTAGATACCGAAAAGAAAAGCCTAATATTTTCTTTTTGATTAAAAGCCTAGAAAGTCCCTCTAAGCATGAAAGCTTAAAAAAAATGTTGTTTCTGTCAATTGCTCCCTGAGAGGATTAAACTTCAGTTCCAGGATATTTGATTCCTGATAAGGAAACTGTTGACCTAAGAGACTGGCTTTAAATATAGTTCATTTTGAGACCGCCCTACATAGGCTAATATAGTCCCAAGATTCACAGCAATTTCTGGTGATTAAAACTTTCCATTATTTGATTAGACATTCTGTATTGTAATTAATTTCTGAGCTTGACTGGGACGATTGACTCCTAGTTCCAGGGTAGTGTGTTGTTTGTTGTTTGTTAGATGACCTGCACCTCCCATTGGTGAAAGATTAGAAACATTTAAGTAATGTCCTAGTTTAGTCTGAGTATCTTGGTAGCAGCATTCCTGTCCCGTCAAGCTGCATTATTTATATTCAGTGATCTCTAACAACTCTGATTAAGGACATATTAAAACCTTTGATTTTGGCAAGTGTACAGTGGTTCGCTTTGAGTTAAAAGAGCTTTAATGTATTGCTTTCGATTTTTAATTTTTTTTTTTAATGTGTGTGTGCATACAGTAGATGGAAATCTGGAAGTCTACAGTACATGTTTAATAAATTCCATTTTAAGAGCACCTCTTATCTGACTGTACAAGAGCCAATGTTATTGGTGTGAGAGCTAAAGAGCTGTTCTTGCACCACAGGCATAGATGAGGAAATGTGTTCTTCAGAACAGGGCTTGTAGGTACAGCCATGCACCCCAGATGGCATGGATTTCTTATAAACCTACTTAAAAAAAAGAAAATTCCATTCCTCTTTGTTTGCATATCTCCTTCAAGAGAGACCACCTCTGTTAAGACAGAATGTTATGCTAGAAAGAAAATAAACCACTGCACAGGCCAGTCAAGATTCCCCAGTAATCCTTGAACTGCGTAAGACAACACTTAGCAAAACAAGAGTGCTTGAAGCACTGGTGGGAGCTCTGAGAAGATAATGCCTTCTGCGCCTCTGTACTCAGAAAGTGAGTGGTGCACAACTCTCTTGACCGTCTGCTTTGCTTACCAGTCAGTTATTTTCTTTTTCCTGTTTGTGCTTTTGTTAGACAGAGATAAAATACTGCATGACTTACCAGAGATTGGACTTAGAAAGCGCAACAGCTCTGTTATTGGAGTCCTTAAAATGCTGTTTTGTAGTGAAGTAGTGCTTAATGGTCAACCTCTAGCCATTACTGTATTATGCAGAGGCTTTATCACATTTAAAACTGCAGCATATGTTATGCATTCATATCACTGATGGGCTGTATACCTCAAGCACTAAATTTATTTTGTCACTCACAAAACAACTTAAGTGTACCTTCCGTGCCATTAGTCTTCTGATCCATCCCCATCTTGGACAGTCAAGACTTTCAGTGCAATAAAGTGGTTTAAAACACCCAATATTTTTTTTTTTTTTAATTTTTATTTCAGCTTTCTCCTCTTTTTCTAAAACAAAACCTGTGTTTAAAAAAGGGCAAACCCCAACCAACAAGCTGCCTTTAACAAGGACTAAAACACTTAGTGGCAGAATGTAGGTCTAATTTTATGAAAATGTTGGGGTTTAAAAACTGTCCTTTGAATGAGTGCAGACGTACACCCAATACTTTCAGTTCCAGTCAACCTGGAAGAGACCAGAGTTTAAAACCATGATGCTATGAACTAGAGGAAAGCTATTTAAGGTAAAAAAATTTCAAAGGTAAAAAAATCTAATTTGTTCTCATTTTTTTCTAAAATTTGAGACTATAGCATGTCATAGAATTAGCCGGGTTGGAAGGGACCTCAGAGATCATCAAGTCCAACCCTTAAAATTAAACTGGCCATGTCATGGAACTAAGACAACTGATGTTAAGTTGTAAAAAATATGAAAACAAATGCACCAGGAAACTTGTATACCCTTATAAGCTGTAACTAGGTGCTGTCTTTCTGGAGTCTTTGAAAATCATGCTGCTTTTTTGTCCTCAAGGATACTGCAAGCTCCCCACTCTGACAGAAGTTTGTGATAGTAAATAAGAGAAGTTGCAGGTGTTGGCTGGTTTAATACCTGCATTTGGATTTCTGCATACCAATAGAGTTACCTAACTTCAGGTTTGAAGATCTGGCCCTTGCTGTTTGTATATTTAAAGAAATCTGTCCTAGCAGTGAATTGCAGAAATAGTCACATAGCTCTTTGGTGAAGCTAAGTAATCTTGTTTTCTTATTAATGGGGAAATTCATCACTAATGGAGGTTTTCAGTGACTTTTTTTTTCCAAACAGAATTTTAAACAGAAACATTTTCTTGAATAGAGGCTACGTGTTGAAGACAGATGGTGTCTGAAAGCTGATCGTCACCCCGGCACAGGTGGCACTTACCTGAATGAGCATGGCCCTGACAGTCAATGCCAGTGGCTAGAATTCATGTTAGGAAAGCAGGCAGTGTATTTTGAAACTACTAAATGCCAATAAGATAAATTCAAGGGAAAAGAGCCAATGTGGTGTGCCTGATTGGCCCAGACTGTTCTCTTATGATATCGGCAAGGATCCCAAATCTTGGGATCTGCCATGGAGTAGTTTATCTGTTGAAGTGGCAGGTTAGGCTAGCATGTTGTGTGTGGATATCCAGGCATGGATTTGATGCCCTTGCAACCTCACGGCATTGTAAATATTTTTTTTTAAACAGTCAGACAGGTTGCAAGCAAAATAGTCTCCTTTCAGGTTGAAGTCCCTTATCGCTTGCTAGGTGCTTTCTCTGAAAGAGCTTCCAAACTAAACATCAGAGCTTAAAATTTCTGTGCTGAAGCACAAGTCTGTTTCTCATGCTCCGCAAATGTATTTTTTTTAAAACTGCAGGATGGATGCATGCTAGCAGCTGAAGAACTTAAAAATATATTTTGTGATGTATCAGCCTAGCAAAATATTTTAAATCAGTGATACTGGAAGGAGGTTGTGCAGAAATCCAATTAAACTTATGAAATCCCTATCCTGTTGAAGTATAATTTAAAGGAAAGCAGTTCTGTTTCCCAGAAGTGCTGTGTATAATATTTCTGGCTTGGGAAGAAAGGGTTGGAGTGTGCTATTTGGCTGGAAATCGGTACCAGCTTCCTCCATGGTGTTTTAGTTGAACAGTGTTGACATTCTAACAAATCCCGTGGAAGCTGCCCTGAAGTGGAGGAGTTAGCTGTTTTCTTGCTTTTACAGTGAAATATCTGTTTGATACCGTGATCGTGTTCCAGTAACCGAGCCGTACTGCCTTCGTATTTGATGACCAGTGGCATTCTTGGTTTAACACCCTATAGAAACCCTAAATTGCTGGAGGAAAACCAAATATTTCTGAAACTTTACAGCTACTGTATTTCGCACAATCATTAAAGTAAACAAATATTGCATTACTGTGTGGCCAATGAAAACAGTGGATAAAGGGTTCAGTGTCCCTTGTTGTGTATACCTGCTTTTTAAAAAATAAATCTTCAACCCTGGGTTTCTCAGTGCTTTATAAAGTCAGCATAGCAAAGAAGTAGGATCAATTCAGAAAATATGTAATGTGAGGCTCTTTTTCCTTGCTGCAGAAGCTTGAATGTGTGCTAAATGACAAAAAGCATGTGTATATGTTGAGAAAATACTACCAGCTAGTTGTTCAGCTTTTTTTAAAGGAGTGAAAGTAATCTCCACCTTCTTTTTCTTGCCCCCCCTTCCTCCGTGCCCAAAAGGAAAACATTTGAAATTGATTCAGTTCTTAAATAGAACTTTCCAACGGAAACTAACATTACAAGCATAGATATTCAGTGTTTTACCCCTAGGATTTATTCAGAATACATTGGCACTAAAAATACATTTTCCAGTTCTCACCATTGGCCAAAGCAGGGGTTAAAAGCAGCATTCTGGCTTTAATTCCCAATACATAGAAGCAACTGTTAAAACAATCTGTGTAAGGTGCCAGCTCGTTCCCCTCAGCGCATCCCCTGCACGCTGCTCGGTTTAGCTCAGGTCTCCAGAAGTTGGGCCAGCAAGGAGGAGTGGTGCTGGTCCTCATGGCACTGCCTAGTTTTTCCCCTGAGCAATGGAGGATTTGTGGCTGTAGCAGGTGATAAAGTGAGCGTGACAGTGTGGGATAAGTTTCTGGATAGTGTCTCTGGGAAGCTGGAGTTTGATGGGGGTCTGGCAATTGGATTGATTGATGCATAAACTTGGAAGCTGTGGTGTCCAGCAAGGTACGGGGCTGACTGCTGCCCTGGCTGCTGGTTGGATCGCATGCCAGGAGCCTTTGTGTCACCTGTTGATGCTGCTCACAGGTTAGAAAAAGTTTTAATGAGGGGCAATAGTTTTGTTTGGACTCAAAGAGGGTCAGGTACCACCTACGCAAGACAACTTTGAGACTGTTTTTCCGGTACTGTGTTGTGTGACACACAGGTTTCACATAATGCCAAGTTTGGAAATTGAGATTTTAATCTCCTGGTCCCCATTCCAGTCTGGTTTGGTCTGGGTACTCCTAGGCTTTTGTTCAACAAGTGCTGTTTCCCTGACCTCTTCACCATTTCCTCAATTTCATGCATAATTCTGCAAAATTAATAAGCAAGTGTTTGGAGTATACAGAGGCCTGACCATACATCTCTGGGCAGAGGATCACAAGACTGTGATCTTAGCACCAAGTATAGTCTGACCATTTTAAGTAAAGATTTTTAAAGATGAGGTTGAAGGTAACTTGGACGAAGAGGCGAAAGAGAGGAGCAAAAGAAAGAAATACACAGCCTTTACGTTAAAGGTGCTTCAAATGCAGGAGTAATGTTTTTGTGCAGTCTCTGTGTGTGCACATGTTTTTTAACAAAAAGTGTTCACAGAAGATCTCGCTGGTGCTATGCCTATGGATGAACAGTGTAGTCTTTTACTGACTGCATTAATAACCCAGTTTAAATACATAAATTGAATGTTGTCTATATATTGCAAAAGATTGCTTGCTGAAGAGGGACCTTTCCTGTCATTCTGCTGTGAAGACCAGGCATTGGTCTTCAGCCTTAGCTGGCCCCTCAGGTGTTAGAAAAGCTTTATGCACTGGGTTTGGATGTCAAGTCTGCATGTTAACCTGAATTCTATGTTGCATGATCCTATACAGTAAATTGTTACAGTCTTCAATCAGCATCAGACTGAGTAAATTCAACTGTGATAAAAATTCGTAATAATTTGTTTTCTGATTTTCCATGGACTAAATAATTTTGACTCTGTCAGACATGATGCCAGGCTCAAAGTTTGTTTTTCGTAAGGGATGGTATGTTTCCACTGTGATTTCAATGAATTCCAGTCACAGTTTATGCAAAAAGGTGGTTGTTTGGCTGGGTTGTTAGTTTTCCTTGTAGAGGTCTCTTCCTAGTAGACGGAAAGTTACTAGTTTGTTGATTAGAAGAAGCAGTAGGAACTCCCAGACAAAACCAGTTTCACCATTTCATCTGAATGATAAATGAGCGTCTCTGAAGTAATGTTTGTGAGCTTCTCATGGTGTCTTCTGCATAACTGGTGCAGAACAGTCTGATTTCAGGATACTGTCTTCTGTCCCTCTTCTATGTGCTCATGTGCTGGTAAAACAGGGAAGAGCAAGTGTCACTCCACAGTGCTGTAGTACTGAGTGTGTGAAGGTAGACTCCTGAAACCACTGGAGGGGGAGAAGGTCTGTAAGATGTATTGGAAAGGACTGAGTGGAAACCTCAGCCTTGGTCTGTTCCTGCTCCAGATGAAGCTACTGCTGAGCGCTTTGATAAACTCAAGTTTTCTTTCTCTTTTTGCCAAATAAGTCAAGTTAAAGTAAAGGATATAGATAACAATCAACTCTCCCATCTGAAAGGTGTTTTTGTCAACCAGCGTCAACCAGTAGGCTATAAATAAATACATTTGAAGCTTACTTGTGTGCTGACATTATGTCTGTACTAGCTCCTGAGCAGGTGTATGTACATGCTTAAAGTTCTGGTTTCACACTGAAACCATCTTGGCTTTGTGGCTTCATGTTTCTCCTTCTTCTTTCAGCAAAGAAATCTATAAATTATAGGCATGCTTAAAATACCCCATTCACAGTTCTAAAATGGATGAATGCCAATGGGTGCTTGGGCCAGTGTGTCCAAGTCTAGTTGGATAATTTTAAATTGTATTCAGAGCTGCTGTAACACAGCAAGTTTTCAGAGACTATGTGCTCCCTCTTTGTCAGCATAGAATGATGGAGACAGCAAGCACATGCACCTCTAAAATACAGCTATTAAAACACCTCATTGCAGACATTCAGTTCTGAAAATGGGTGCTTTGATCTTTTATGTGCTTTTTTCTATATATAGCCAGTCCAAACCAGGATACCACAAGTTTTTATTGCCCCTGACATTTTAGAAAATACTATCCCTCTTGTGTTTGTAACACGCTGTGCCCCTTTCTTCACTCATCAGAAGCTCTTGAACAGATCTGCACGCTAACAAAGAATCTTTATAGAAATCTTCCTTCCCATTTCTGCCCTCTTAAAAAAAGCTCCGTGTAACTTCATTTACACATTTTTAAAAGGTGCAAGCATAAGGTATATATATACGTTATAAAGGAGGCTGGACTGTCACGTGAAAGTCTTTTTTTTTTCCTACTCCCTCTCATACTGAGATGAGTGTAAGGGAGTGTGTTTCAGCCTCCTGCAGTTTTCCCGCCTCTGCACATTTCTGTACCGTAGCTCTCTCAAATTTGTGCGTTTGAAAGTTCCTTATGTTTTACCAAGGTATTAAATCACAGATCCAACAGCAAAAATCTCTGAAAAAAAAAAAAAAAAAAAGAGAGAGAGGTTTTGTTGGGCCAGGGCCTGTTGAATAGAGCTGTGTATAATGAGGAAACATCAGCTCCTGTTTTTGTTGTTTAGTCCTTCCTTGAATCGAACAGCAGCGCCATTCAGTGCGGTACCGGGTCGGTTTTCTCCCGCGGAGTGACAGCTGACACCCTGGGTTTTCCTCTGCTCTGTTTCAGGTGAGAAGCCATACAAGTGCACGTGGGAAGGCTGTGACTGGAGGTTCGCCCGCTCGGATGAGTTAACTCGCCACTACAGGAAGCACACGGGGGCAAAGCCCTTCCAGTGCGCTGTCTGCAACCGCAGCTTCTCCCGCTCCGACCACCTGGCTCTCCACATGAAGAGGCACCAGAACTAAGAGCTGGACTTGGCTTTGAGGCTGTTCCCTATCTATGCAATTTCCTATTGACTCTCGACGTGTAACTAAAATGAGTTTAATTTTTTTGGAGGATGGGTTATCCGTTTAAAAGAGGTCTCAAAAAGAAACTGGAAATGTATATTTTGTATATTTATGCGGAAAAAAGGGAAGACACTGTATCACGATACCAGAGTGTTCGGTTATTTGTTTGCTCTCATGATGTATATGGCTTTAGTCAGCAGGTTTCATCTCTTTACAAGTATTATGTCAGGTTGCAGCTTTATACATTATTTTTTTCCTCTTGCCATGTTTTGACCAAAGCACTGTCATTATTGTGACAATGTTTAGTAAACAAGTTAATGAGGGGCTGCAGATGAATGAACACAGTGGAAAAGCCATTAATTGTAATCTGTCAGGTTTTTACTGGACATATTTAGTTCTTGTGGGTGGGGTTTTTTTAATGCTAAGTCATTCTGTGGAGATAAGAGTACGTTTAAAAATTCATTAACAGCCATAGAACAAAACATTTTGTTCTGTATGTTGCATGTTTGCTCTGACAAAGATTTTGTAAATATGCAAATCAGCTTTTTAGGTTTAATACAAAAAAAATTTCTAAGAATCATCTGAAAAAAAGCAGTTTTTTTACATTTAATAACACGGCACATTTACAAAAAAGTTATTGAAATACCTCTCAAAAGAGTACCAACTTAGCTTTGTTTTTCTTAAGAGAAATGAGCTAAGCATTCAGATGTTTTGTACCTGTTAACTCAAATGGCGTGCACTGAATATTCAAAGCAGGATTTTGTTTTCAAATTGCTTAAAAGGGCAAAACAAGTAGAATGAACTGTAAAGTCAATGTTGGAAGCTTAAATAACGGGGATAGTTGCAGTGAACACAGAATGTTAAACCTCTTACTATAAGCTAAACTTAGTATCACTTTAAAAAGAAGGATTTAGGATGCAATTTTCATATACAGACATGTTAAGCTGGTTCAGTACCAGTATGATCTAGTTTTATGTGGATATTGCATGTAATTTACTAGAAGGTAAAGGATACAGTAATTTTGTTTAAAATTACAGTGCAGTTTAGTTAATCCACTGTTCACATTGACACAGGCAGAGGAAAATTTACTGCTGACAAAAGTAGCTGAAACTCCACTGAAGTGATGCCCTTTTATGCTAACAGTGACTTTGATCCACCAAATTCAGCCTTGAAATAGTAGATGAAGGGCCAAAGATGAGGTTAGACCGTGTAGGATTTGGCCAGACAACTGGAGAAAACCAAACAAACCAAGTAACTGTCTGGACTTCACAAGCCGTAATGTTAAGCTCTCAACCAAAGGCTAGAGTAGACAATCAAAATACCAAAAAAGGGTCTTGCAGGAAAACCTAGCTTTGTTAAAACTGTTGTTTGTCTTTATTTATTTGTGGTATATGATAGACTCTTTTTTTTTTTTTTTTTTTTTTTAAAGACAATTTTACATATACTTGATAAATTATAGTTTTGTTTGGTTTAGTTAGAAGTGTCGCTCTTAATGTAAATAGTTGACAAACGATGTAAATAATTTTGTAAGGCTTCAAATGTTTATACGTGGAAACACATGCATAAATTGGTTGCTGTTTTGCTTCTTTTGCCTCCTCCCTACCTTATTTTTGTATTGTGGTATTTCCTATGCAAATGATGGAGCAAACAGCTGTATAGTTGTAGAATGTTTTGAGAGAGAATGAAATGGTTTATATATAAAGACTTTTTTTTTTTTTTTTGCAAAATAAAACAAAGTGCCTAATGTGTGTGTCTGTGTGTGTGTCTGTGTGTGTGTGCTCTCTGTAGCTCTTACAATGACAGTTCTGTGGTTTTGCATTGTAGGCTGGAAATCAACAATATAAAACTAAGAATGTCTGTTCTTCATAGCAGGGGTTGTCTCTTTAGAAAGTACCTGGCTCTTCTGCATCCTGCCCTGATGAAAATAATAACTGTGAAGGGATAAGTACTTGGTGATTTTCTGACATCAGGACTTTAAAGGGAGTGTACAGTAGCTTGAAAATGCTTGCAGAAGTCCTTCCACAGTAGCATGATTGTAAATAAAAGTTTCCCATTGGGTGCATAGGAGTATACGGATTCTCTCCAACTTTAAAAATGTGTAAAACCTGTTCACACTTACCTGCAGTGCTGCCCACAAGAACTTTCTCCCCCCAAAGTTCCTGTGATGCTCTAAAGAGGTCTCATAGCAGCACTATGCAGTGACCCCCCAAGCAATGTGTCTTTTTTCCCTTGGAAAATGGAATCATGGTCCAACTGAAAAGCTCAAGTTGATGTGTACTTTCAGGTATGGGTTACATCTGTCTTCTCATCCAGTCCTCTTTAGTGGAAAGAAAATGGGCACATTGAGCTTTTCCAAATAAATAGATCTTAAAACCAATTAAAAATTCAGTTAAAACTTAATTTACTACTGCAGATTGTAATCATTCAATTAGAACAACTGTCTTCTAAAGCCTTTCTAAAATTTCTATATTCTTTCCTTACAGCCTAACTTTGATTTTTCTTTAATTGATTTTTCTCTCTTAAATCAGCTGCCACTCCCACACGTCAGCTAATCCCTCCTTTTAAAAATTACCTAGGATAGCATTAGCAACCTCAATGAAGACCTGGTTAATAACCAAGAAACTCTCCCTGTGTCTCACCTGACTCTGCACAACTCCAAGCATAAGAGCAATGTTTTGGAGAGTGTGGAGAGAGAGGTCCCAGAAGCGTTGCTGTGTCATTGCCCTGTTTTCATCCAGCCATATGAAAAACACAAGTTCCTTTGGAGCATTTTTGCTCTGAAAGGAAGCTGGCAATGAGTTGGGCAATGGTTGATGTGCTGTCACAGCAGAGGAGAGCTACCAGAGCTTATTTTGCTGAGCACAGGGTGAGGTGAGTAACAGCAGTAGCGTGGGGTGTTCAGAGCTGCAAGGCTCCTGTTTTGCACAGCTCCTGTGATTCACGGCTGATTTGGGGTCTGACCTGTGGTGAGCTTGGCAGCTCTTTCCGGTCTTTCATAGTGAACCTGAGTAGTGATCCTGAGCTTTGCTTCAAGTCCACAGATGAAGGCTGTGCTAGCTTCTACATTTCCCATGCCTTTTCACAACAAAAGCCTGCTGATTGCTTGGTTTCAGTCTCCCAACATTGCCTCATACTTGTTTTAGATGTTTCCATTGCTCAGCTACCTGGTTGCATAAACCAGTGTAATGGCTTTGTATTAATCCTGAATGAAAGGCCATAATTAGGTCCATCTACTTCAGCATCACTTAAGCTAATAGAAACCAAGACAGGCACAGCAGACTTGTGCACCAGAATACATTGCAAACCCAAAGGCAGAGGAATGTTCTTCACTGTCATCCACACAGATGGTGTAAATGGAGTAGACAACAGCACAGCTGGTCTCAAGACCTGTAAGAAAAAGTAGCCCCTGCTTACTTTGTTTAAAGCTCTGGGCACAGAGTCCCCCGAGGTACTGAGGCCACTCTCAAATTCAGCTCTCCAATTATCCTTCAGCACTTGAATTATCATTCCACATGAAGAGGGAAATTCCAGTTGGCCAACTGGCTTTTCTGGTGGCCACATGAATACCAAGTCTTCCTCTCCACCAAATACCAATTCTTCCTCTGGTTTTCAGTGTGAATTTAGGGCTTGATCTTCCTCAGAAGTGCCTCTATGCCCACACGGGAACCTTGTGGCCTTCATTACATGGGATCCTCACACAGATCCTTGTTTTAATCTGGTTGGTACGGTGCCACAAGGCTCTGCCATGCTCTTCAACCACAATAGTGGTGTTGCTGTTGACCTTTATGAAAGAGAGTCCAGCTCAACAACTGACTATTATCCAAAAGAATGCAGTGAGTTACTCATGTGCTGAATAATGCATCCTGTCACTTGGACTGCAGTAGGACGGAGGGAATTTATTGGCCAAAGGTAGCAGAAGCAGCCTGATGGGTACGTTTTTAATAAGGAGACTCACATACTTTGCTTGTGTTTATTTATCCCTCTTTTCCTCCACCACTAACCATTAGGTTGTTTTTGTCATCTGCTGTGTTTCTAGCACCCCCACCAATGCTGTGTGTTTGGCATTTGGGATCTGAGCTGACACAAGCCACTGGAGAACCCTGTGGCAGACCAGACAGAGTCCAGCCTACCTATGGTGAACAAAGGCCTGTCTGCTCCAAACCAAGGGTGCTGTGGTTCCTCAGATGGCTTTGATGTTGTTATTGTGCTTTTTAAAAATAGTTGCTGTTTATATATAAATATGCATGCAAATATACATCGGCGCGCGTGTGTGCGCGTGTTCATTTGTGTATTCAGCCCAGCTCTGAATCCTGGCAAATAGTTGTTTCTAATAATGTGTCATGGCAGTCAGCTCCACAGGTTAGCTGAGGGCTGGATGTGGGGGGGGGAGAAAACGGGCACTCCTTCATTTTCATGCCAGATTTCTGAATTACTGGGGGAATTTAAAGGTCTGCTTTCCCTGCTATATTTATGGGCTTGAGGGAGAAAGGCAAAAGTAAGTTTCCGTTTTCAAGAATATTTCTTGAAGTCTTCTGAATCTGAAAGAGAGGTGTGGGGGCAGTGAAAGGTGGTTATATTGCAGAAACAAAGCAAAATCACATTGGAAAATACAGTAACTCTTCAGCTAGACAAGCTAAAATGTGGGTTATTTCTGCAGGAGAACCTGTGCAGGTGACATCCTGGAATGAGGTCTCAGATGTAGCTTTACTTCCTCCTCCCTTAGCTCTGCTTTTCCTTCTCAGACTCTGCCCAGCCTCATTTCTACTGCCCATTGGTGTTAGGCTTGATTTCTATTCCCAGTGCTCTCACAGCTCCATTCCCCTTTGTGGCTCCTTCCCACCCCACTACCAGCTCCAGTGCCTGGGCTCAGGCCAGCGCCACTCCAGCCTCTGCTTCTGCTCTGCTGTGGAGCTGCTCCCCATGTCTCACCTAGCTCAAGTTTTAATTCCTGGCATCAAGAACAGAAGTGCTGCTTGTTTACTTTCTGCCAGTCTCCCTGTGTTGTACTGTATAACCAGGGCAAACTTCCTTTTTCTTTTTTTTTTTTTTTTTTTTAAACTTTATCTTCACTGCTTGTGTCAATACATATAGGCTGTGCTATTACTACCTGCACAATGACTTTTGCACCCGGTGTGATCTTTCCTCTGCACAGGAAACTGATTAGAGCCTTCTCTCCTTCCCATGGGACCAAGCAAAGGCATGTGATGCCGAGGGGGATTCTCATAGTCCTGAGGCAGCAACTCAGAAATGTTCAGCTGTTCAGTGTGGAGTCATGGAGTTTCTAGCCTTGCTTTTTGTGCTGACCTCCCCATTTTCCTGTCTTACTCTGTTTTTACTGAAGTAGAGTTAGTTCAATGACTTCAGCTACAGGAAGATTTAGGAAAATGTGGTTTGCCTCTTTCTCAAGAACTGAGGAGTCACATAGGCTGTTTTGCCACCTTCTCTGCCTGGGAAATCAAAGTCTGAAATTTCTTCTAAATCATATCCCCAAAGGCCATTTCTCTTCCCAGTCTCAGTTGTTGTTTCTGTTTATACTTGTTTTGTTTAGCTGGCTATTGTTATTGTGGTTTGTCGTTATTTACAACCCTTTGGGGTGGATCACTAGACCAAAAAAAGGACATAGGCACCCTCAGAGGGACCAGAGTCCCAGTCTCCCGGGTCAGTACCCATTCTGCAAGGTTGCAGACTCATAGCTATCTTCAAATCCCATGAATCCAATGCTCTTTGCTACTCGTTGGCCTGGCCTCCAGGAGGATGGAGGCCTTCTCTGTGCCTCTGAATAGCCCATGGCCTGGTGGGTCTCCTGGGAAGCTGAGGACATTGGTTTTCTGCTTTCTCAGGCCCAGCAGGAGTGGGATAGTGCATCTCCCAGCCACTGGAGGATTATCCTGCTTCAATCTGTCCAAGAGGGGCCCCATCACTGAATTCCTTCAAGGTAGTGGCCTTGCAAAGAAAAGCAGTGGCAGCTTGTGAGAAGCCTCATCCAGAAAATTGCCTTTGATATTAAAATCCCTCCAAAGGATTTAGGCAGGGCAATGCCTCTTTTCTGGATCCTGACCAGGGATGAGCATAACCTGAGTTTGTAACATCACGAAGCCTGAGGCTCCGCTGCATATCTGCACAAGCACAGCTCTAAGACCATAAAGAATTTTAAACTCATAAATTTATCGGCATACAGTCTTTAACCTTTAGGGTTAAACATTAGCAGAATGAAGATTTTCTGGATTACGTGCTTACATTACACCCCACCTTAGGTGCTAAATCCCTTTTAGGCTGATCACGGCTGATGTTTTGCTTCAGCAAGAAGCAGCAATGTGCAGCTTCAGTAAATCTCATCCCTGGGTAAAGCCTCAGAAATCCATTTCTATGGCTGTGTTGACACCCCAGCTGTACTGGAGGTCTGGTTCTGTAGAAGCCTCCTTTCACACTTGGTGGTGATGGTGCAGAGCTGGCACCAGGTGAGCACCACCACCATCTTGGAGGTGACTCCAGGAACCTTGTATGCTTCAGGCTGAGACAGGAACCTCCATGGCTAGTTGGAATGATATAGTGAAATAGGATTTAATTTGAAGAACTGCTGTATTGAAGTGTAACAAAAACGAAGGCCTGAAGTCTGAGTATATTGCTCTCAGGGATGTGTTGTTAGACAACACATTTCTGAATTGTAATCTTTTAATCTTCTGTCTCTCCAGGGGCCAGGTCCAGATTTGAACCTTAAGCAGAGATTTATTTTCCAGTTTTGTTCAAATACAGTGATATCCCAAGAGTAAAATTTGTGAGATTTCCACAGAGGAAGATGACGGAATTCTAGCAAAATTTACACCATTCTATCTGTAGCCAGTTATCAGTAAGTACCTTCCATGGTCCAAACCTTTCCCCTCAGACCAACACTGATAAATCCCTTAAATGTACACTCAGATTCACAAAGTGCTGGGAAGAAAAAGCAGTAGTAATGTGTGAAGTTAAAATTAGTTTGGCTTAGGTTTTTTTGTTCTCAGGGTTCCCATCTAAATAATGAAATAACAGCAGTTTTCTTATACAAATATTTGTATGCTATTACTAAATTTACCCATGGCTTCCCCTCCACCCCCAAAATTAATAAATCTGTTCTCCTAATACTGCATTTAGTTTTTCTCCTGTGCTGTTATCACGCTACAACTAAGAATCATTCCTCCTTTGAAGAAGCTCAGACAAATGGGTAAGCCAGGCTAAATGTCCCCAGGGGGAAACTTACTTCATTTCTGAAACATTAACAACAGCAATCAAATGAAATGTGAGTATTTTCAGAGTACATACTGTGCCTTAGGACATATAAGCTAATTTCTTGAATAAAGGAACTTTTCAGTAACCTTAAAGAAGCATACTCTGAAAAGACAGTTCTGAATACCAGCTATTTCTGACATGTACCATCTGTGGAAAAATCAGGCTCAGGGGACCCACATATTTCTTTTTTATCATCTTTGTGAGATTATTTTGTGTGTTTACATTACTAAGCTTGCCTAAAGTGGATGGTGGATGTTCCTTCATTTGCCTGTGGCTGGCATTGCTGTTTTGTGATGGTCCCTCAGAGGCACCTCCTGCAATTTCTTCTCAGTGCTTCTCACTTTGTCCTTGCACTGGGGAACAGGATGTTAGCTGAGGCCTGGTGGCTGAAAGAAGGATGACCAGGCTACAGCTTGCTTCCAGGCAAGTATTTTCACCCAAATACTACCAGCCACCACTGCCATAAGGTGCATGGGTCAGTGCACCTTACCATACCTGGAAAAACATCTGGAGCTGGCACGTTTGCTGATAAAACTGAGTAAGAATTAACCGGATGCTGCTTGCACAACTGTGGTTCAAGGTGGTTTGGCCCATGCCTGGACAGACACCTTATTGGAGTAATTTTCCAGCATGGAGGGTAAGTGAAAAAAGTTTCCATCTGCTCCTGCTCAGACTTTTACTTCTTAAATCCACTGTGGAATTGGCAAAATGGACAAATGGTATTTTTATTTCCTCTCCAAGATGTCATCCTTGTCATCTAAGCATCAAATCTGAAAACAAAACAAAACAAAACACCCCTAGCAATTCATGGAAACAAATTAATCTTACAGCCCAGACAATGCATAACAATTCTGCAAGCAAATATATCTCTATGTCTATGCTGGGAAGCTGGGTTAGCAACTTTCTCCTTGCAACGGTGTAGTTGTGCAAGTGTTAAGTTCCAGCAGCCATGGCTGTTCCTGTAGCAGTCAGTAAATCATGATTGGGAGCATTCCCTAGGGCTGAAGGAGATGGAAAAGGTCACATCCATATTCCTGGCCTCTCCTCCCCTCCATGCCCTGCATTCATCCCGCCTGTTGAGCGTGGCCCTGGCCTATCCCAGTTGTTGGCCAATGCTTGGGGATTGTTTGGGAAAGTTGGCCCCCAGCTCTGCTGTACCAGGCACTGTGCTAACAATTAAGCAGGGCAGACAATTGCTTTCCAGTTCCTGGGAATGTTCCCCAGCACTGTTTCATTTACCAAGATGGACGTTAGCTTTGGAGTTCAAGCTTTGACAGATTTCAGCTCGGCTTCCCCCTGACTTTAAAAAGAGGGAAACAAACAAACAAACAAAAAAACCCCAAAACCAATAAACCCCCCCCCCACAAAACACCAAACCAAACCAAAGAAAAAAACTCCAACAAAACTAGGCATTCAGGAGAGCAGTTCTACTGCATGTGGTCCTTCTTAGAGCCTGAGAAATATGCACACACACAGGCTCTATTGAGTTCCTTCAAACTACTCTGCATTAACAATAGAAGAAAGACAAAAAGCAGAAAAGACCCAGCAAATTGACTTATTATTAAGAAAAGGGAAAAGACATTTTCTTTTCTTTTATTTTATTGCAATTTATTTTCTTTTCTTTCAGTGAGTTACAGAGCTTGAGGAAGAAATCTAGTTGGGAGGTTCAACTGGGAGGCCTCTCAGAGAGCTATGTAGAAAATGGGAGGAAATGTTCAGAAATGTTCCTTTAAATAATAAATAAAAAAAAAATAGACAGAGAGAAGTAGAGAAAGAAGAGGTCTATTCCCTTTGAAGCTTGCAGTTTTATGAGAGCTTGTCCTTGGGAACTGTGCACCAAAGATGACTCGAGCCGCTTCGGGCTTTGCAAAATTACTACAAACATAAGGTGAGTGGCTTTATCATAAAATTGGAGTGGCCATTAAAACTTCAAAGGAGACGTATGACCTGAATTTTACCTGTCACAGTCTGGAGTATTTATTATAGGAAGATTTGATTCCTTTCTTTAGTTAACAACCTGGTACTCACGTGAGGTCATGGGCCAGATTATAGTTTTCATTGGTGGTATGACAGATTAGATGTTAATATTTTATTGCTCCTGACCTTGGGAATCCATAGACCATTGGACAGGCGAGAGTTGAAAAAAACTCCAGCTTGGCTCCTTTAGGAATGAGAACATATTTCTAATACCTGAGTGTGGCCGTAGTGGCACCTTTCCATTGACTAGCACCCAACCAGGCCACCTTTGTCAGGACACATCCCTAAGAGGATGCTAGGGATTGTAGAACTTTAGGAGCCCCATCAAGCAGCACCACTGATAGTTTATTGGCTCATCTTGGAATAAGAAGACTCAGTAGTCAAAATGGTAGAGAAAGACACTGTAAGAAAGACACCTTTCCCCAGCAAAATCAATGTTCTTTTCTCAGCTTGTCTCAACCATCCCAAATCTTCTCTGCTCAGGCCAGAGCAGTTCAACACCTCATTGTCTTACAGTACAGGCAGCGCCTTTTCCTTGAAGGGGCTGCCAAATAAGTTACCCCGTCTACTGCTTCACCACTCTCTCCTTTTCAACTTTCTCCTTTTCCTCCTTTGAAATTCCTCCACAAAAGACAGATATGCCTATGGCTTCCCAACTTCCCTTCCAGTGTTTTCTGCTGTTCCTCTGCCTGTCTGCCTGCCCCCAAGAAATTCTGGTAACGGCCCTTTTAAAGTGAGCAATTCCCACACAGACCTCTGGCATCCCAGGCTGCTTGCATTGCATCTTAGCAGGCAGGCATCTGTGTGAATGCGCTTGCCTGCAGCTGTACTTGTAAATGATCAGAACCATTTTACTATTATTTGCATTATACTGAGATGCCCATTGTTTTAAGAGAACATAAGAACAGCGTTTGAAGAGCACTCAAGTGGGGTCCTCTATAAAACTGTTGATCTGCACATTCCAAAGTTAGTGAAGGAACTTCTGCACTACCCCAGCCCAGGAAATAAAAGCACTAAGAGAAAGACACAACATGGCTGTGGCCCAGTTGAGAGCAGAACCTGCAAGTTGGGATTCTGAGGCAAATACTAACCCTAATACTAACTAATTATCTGTAAATCTAGATCTAGATTAAGATTTAAAATTGGGATTTCAAGGAACCTCAGGTGCCTACTCATGGACAGTGGTCAAGATGGCCAGCTTGCTAGTACTGCCACCTTTCTAAAGGTACCTCTACAATCATCTGAAAGTGATCCTTTTGCTTACTAGGAATAATGAAGGTGGAAGCCCCATTTTGCATAAAAGGCTTGTAGGAAGGCTACTTTCCCAAGCCCTCAGAGGTCCATAAAATGGTTTATATTATTACCACACTGGTTGCCACCAGCATGTTGTCCCTAGTAGCATTGTCCAGGTAAACAAGGAGGGGTACAAGGACTCCTAGGGAAGGAGGAGGAGTATATGAAGTGAAAGTTGGATTGGTGTCAGCTGACTAATTCAGAAGCCAATGACTGTTATGGTGTAAACAAGGTAAATAAGACATCCAAAATCTATATTTTACGGTTTTAAATGCAAAATTAAGTTGTCAACAGACATCTCTGTGACAGGAGTGTCTCAGTCCTCTTCCAACAGTGTGATTACACTTGGAGATAAGGTTGCCATCTTTGAAATTATAAACCAAAACAAAACAACAAAATAAAACCAACCCAACCCAAAAACCAAATTAGCAATCTGGAGATACAAGCCTATTTCCCTAGCTGAAAGCTAGACTGTCTCAGAGTCATCCACCATTCATCACTGAAGACACCAAGAACTTCAAGTCTGCTGGGCCTTAGACTGAGACATCTTTGTCTAGTCCTGATGGAACTCTCTTCATCTCTGCAGGGACTGAAAAACTCATCACCTCCTCTGCCTTCTTCTGAATTACCCTCTTTCCCACATCCTCACCATTATGTCCCAGTACTAGCACCATATTAGCCTGATCATTCATGGCTTGCCTTTTCCTCCTTCCCTTCTCTTCCCAGTCAAAACTGTGGTCACAGTGGTCCTAAGCATAGTCTGGCTGATGGCGTGGTTGAGTGTCCATCCTAACTGAGGTCATCTTACCACCCTGCTACCAGTAAAGTAATTTCCTCTTCCAAGACAGTGAGAGACTCAGCTGCTTCTTGCTCACCACATCAGACCCAATGCATTTCCTTTGCTCTCTCCTACCACACCAGTACCCCAGTTCCCTAACATAAGGAAATCCAGGATTAAATTGTTCCACCAGCAGCTAACAAGCCACAGCAAAACTGGCCTGGCTGGTTGGAGACCAGCCAAGTAGCAATACGGTGGATCATGTGTCATGGGTACTTATAGAAATGAAATGTCACAGCACTCAAATAGAGAAGGAAAACTTGGTCTCGGGCCATGAGGTGTTAAAAAGCTTTATTGGAATCTTTGCTAGTTGAAACTGATCATAAACTACTTATTGCCACTACTAAAATGGGCCTGGCAAACATCTTGCTGGGAAACAATTATTATTTTTTTGTCAATTACAACTGTAAGAATTGCAAACTGGATGCTAGCCTGAGTGCAACTTATGAAGCAGATAGGCTCTCTAGAGCACTGGGGGAAAAAAGTGCAGTGGAATAAAGTCCAGAGGTAGGTTATTTACATTGCAATTTTATTGAAAAGCCTGTCTGAGACAAAATATGTAGCGTGACTGCTGTATATAAAGATGTGATCCCACAAAAAGGAGCTGCGGCTTTCAGCGTAATGCTTCTGGGAAAGTCTATTTCCAGTTATTATTATCAGTATTAAAAGAAGCTCTTAGGACTAGTAGGATTATAGTTTAAGTGGTCAGGACTATGAGCTTTAAAGTGTTATAATAAAGGTAAGTGTTTTAAAGAATAATGTCAGCAGCAGGAAAGCAATCTAAGAAAGGTGCAAGAGACTACCTTCAAACAACCAGAGAAATCCTTAAAGGCTTGATTTGTGTTTTTGATATGTAATAAAGAAGTGAGAGAGCTCATATTCAGAATTTCAAGTTAGGACTAGAAATAAAACAGGCTCCCTGACACAAATAATCATAATTAAGATGGATGCAGAATCATACCTTGATTTAACAAGAAGGTTGTACTTGCAAGTGCCATAACCAAGCAGGTCACACCACACATGTCAAGTATCTTTTTGCTGGATTACTTTACACTGTAAGGTCCCACTGTTTGTTATAAGCCAGGAAAAAAGTAAACAACAGGATTAAATGGTCAGTGGATAACTGTCTTGGGTTAGTGCAGTGGTGTTTTGGAAGTGGATTTTCTCCTCCCTACCCCACAGTTGGGGTGGAGGGTGAGTGAGCGGAGGCCTGGCTGGTACCATCTGGACCTAAACCATGACAATAATGCCAGAAGTAGCCACCATTTACATCCAGCCTCTTGCCTGATGTCTGATTCCCTGCACAGCTAATCCCAGCCCTCTGCCAGGACTTGCTGTGACCAGTCCTGGTCACACAGCTGCAAACTCTTGACCTTGTCAGGCAGTCTGCCCTGATACAGTCTGTTTCTCTGTGCTGCTGCTCCATTTGCACTCAGCCCCCATGCTCCCCTGAGGCCTTCTTCCCATTCCCAAGGCTGTCCTTCCAGAGCCCTCCAACTCCAACGCTTCATGCCATTGTCTTTTAGTGCCCTGCACAGTCTTCCCTCACACCCAAAAATGCTCATATCCATCAGCAAACCATGGGCACGTAGTCTTTGTCTCAAGCTCCTTATCTAGACTTGCTGTCTGTTTACACCATTGGACCCAAGAGTGCTTCCCAGTTCTCATGTCTGGATGTGTGCTTAGTCATACCCCTGCTCTACTCTGGGATGGAAACCTGGACATGTGGGCTCACTGGGAGCTGCAGCATGTCCCAACAGGCCTGAAAATTCAGATGACCATGAAACTAGGGCCCTAAGATATGCTGCAGAGCAAGTAAGTACAGATGCAGTTGATGTTTCCCAGCTAGCTGGCTCTCTAGTTCCAGGTTCCAGTCCAATTTTCCATACTCAGTCATCACTCCCCCTCTCCACACCCAGGTAGCATAGGCTAGGTTTCTGTTCCCTGCTTTGGGACCATCTCACAAAGCTTCTCCTCCCAGTGAATACCATTCTGACCCTTTGATATGACTTTTATAATCTCACCCTTCAAACCACATCTCTGATTTCTCTTCTCTCTACCTCCGTCCCAGCAGTGATCTCCCAGAGGATGCAGGAGAGACAAGTTTCTTGCTCTTGGTTCTGTTACATGATCCCATTTCCACTCCTAACCGTTGCTACCAGACAGTAAGTCACAAAAAAAAAAAAAAAAAAAAAGTCTGCTTTCCTTTACCTCAGTTGCTTTGTGGATACCCTTATTACTTGGGTCTACAGGCCATGCTTCCACCTCTGGTCTGAAAAGAATCCTATAGTCTGATCATTAAAGGTCTGATACCAAGTGCCTTGGACATAGTATTGACCAGAGTGTGGTTTTTCATATGCAGTGAGACCAGAGTCTGTCACAGATGATCTAGGAGCAGATACCTGCCCAGACTTATGTGCTGTGCCTGGGACTATGTTTGTGCATCACGGTCACATGTAGGAACTTGTGAGTAGCTCAAGCTTGTTCAGTGGCTCTGGAAGATTTCAGCCTGAGCAGGATAAAACACCTGCTCAAAAAAAAAAAAACAAAAAACCCAATAATGAAAAAAAAAAATCTCTGAGCAAGTGCAAATCTCTTTTCTTTGTTTGTTTTCCTGAGTTTGGATAGGTTTTCACAGGGCCAGGGAAAGGTGCAGAGCTAGGTTAGCCATCACTGCTGGACTTCTGGGAAGTGGACAGAAAACATGAAAACCTAGGGCTGTTTAACTGAGAAGCTCATTAATTGCTTTACATGCCAACATGGCCCAAAATAGCAGGTGAATGAAAAGAAAGGAGATAGATACCTGTAAAATTTCAGGCCATATCATTACACATAGTTAAGTCATAAGCAACCCTACCTCATCTGGGAAATGCCTACATTTGTGCTCCCAAGGGCTCTAAATGGGTGGGAGAAGAAGACAAAAAGCAAAGAACAAGGTGGATAAAGCAGTGCCTGAAGATTTCACATGAGAAAAGCTCTGTGGAACTTTGTGTACTGTTCTACATTCTGATATTTTGCTGTTGCAGGGAGAGACCCAGACACCAGCACTCTTCAGTCTCCAGCCTTACACTTTGTCCTTCTGGAAGAAGCTGGAGAAGGCAGCCCCTGTTCTTTCATCACCAATCTCTACTCCAGACAGACTTATTTCTAAGCTGCCCATTGGATCTGTGGCTGTACCATGGCTGCTATTAATCCAAGAACCACCACTGCCTATATTATTACAAGCCAGATTTTAAGCTGCACTCAAAGACATGACTGTCTGGTGCTGTGTATTGTTGTGCACCTGGGACATGAAGGCTTTTCCCTTCAGCATAGGATCACTGTGGGCCAGGGTGCTCCTAAGGAGAACTCAGCTTCCCATGTCTCTAGGACATATTTAAAAGAGTTCTTTAAATGTTGATCTCACCTGGTCATGGCCTTTAAGGGACAGCTCGAGGGCAGAGCCCTCAGGGTCACTTAGCTGTGCATTCAGTAAGGTCACCAGAGACTGTTCCTCAGCACTTTGGCTCTACCTCCTGTGGGGCAGTCACAGCCCTGGGCTGTGGTCACTCACTTCTGGGGTGTCACCAGGGCTGCCAGAGCAGCTGGGAGACAGTGAGCACCCATGGTTTATCTCTTTCTGGAGCCAGGATGTGGCTGGAGGGAGCACCCAGACCCAAGAGGTCTGAGGATTTCCACACATACACCCCTCTCAGGGACCTGCCAAAGAGCTGATGTCTGTTGAGGGTCAACTCCTGTCTTGTATGCTTTGTGAAGTCCTATTTTTCCCAGTTCTATATTTTCTCTTTTCCAAGTGCATCTCTCCCCTAGCTCCTTGCATCCAGGCTTCTTAAGCTTCATATTCTCTTAGTGGTTCCCTGTCTCCTTTGATGTGTATATGTAAGTTGATGGAGGTATTGAAGTCTACCAGCTGACTGACACAAAACACCATGAAACAGCCGAGGTCACATACCACATCCAAGTCAGCCTAAACCTAACAACACCAAATCTTTCATACTACTTTGGCTAGCATGACCAAGAAGAGCTGGGACTTTCAACTAGATGTGTCGTATCAAACCCAAGCAATTCGCAGTCTCTTTGTTCCACGGCTGTATCAGGTTCTAGTCTGACTTGAATGGGAGAGGTATTCTCAAGACTGCTTCTGTTTGTTTATTTTCAGATGTGCATACCACAAAAATTAGATTACGGTTTGGATTTTGTCACGGCTGTCTCCTGCAAAGACTGGTTCTGTCTGTTGCAAATATTTTCTGGAGGGTTTCTTCTCTTAATTACATGCTGCCACCCACTTATTTCCTTAAGGCAGATTTTGCATCCGTGATTTCCCTATGAAGCTTCCTTCCTTTAAGGTAGTATGTCTCTAAGGTGGGCAGGCTGACAGCAGAGAAAAGACTTTTACCATCCAGGGGTCAAAATATTTTCCTTCTGCCACATGGAGGGATTGAAAGTGCACAGACAGTGTGACAGGGAGCTTAAACTCACCCTGTGCTAACTCTGGAAGCAACTGCAAACTGAGGTCATAGTGGGAGAAGCCAGCGTTGCCTTGATCCTGCAATTCCACATATGCTTGACTTGACATTTGTAAACAAGGAGAAGCATAAGATAAACACATAGCACTGGAGACACAATAGTCTGGAGGCTTGTTAACATAATTTTCTACCAGTTAAATGACAGAATGTTTGAGGCATCATGCTGAGGGGCTGGCATTGTAAGCACAAACCTGTGTATGGACACCCAGCCATTTGGGCTGGAAAGAGATGGGGGGCTGTCTACTAAAATAACAGTATCATGTAAGCCTCACGGGACAGCCCCACATAAAAATATCTCTAACATCAGTGTAACTGCTAGTTTTGCAGCACAGCATCTTTCTGGTGATTTAGTGAATAGTACTTGACTCACAACAAGGGTTCCTGTGTAGCGTTGCTAAGTATCTTCATGGGGAGATCTGGGAACCCTGGAAACGATGGTTCTGTCATAACTGGAGGTGGTTGATTATAACCTGTAATGAGGTTGTCACTGCATTTTTATGAGAGTTTTGCTGATGCAGGATCTTTTGGGTCATTCAGCCCCAGCTTGCAGTAGCACTGTGCTTTCTTTTGTTTCTGTTTATTTTTCACTCCCTGTCTTAATGAATAATTGTTTATTCTGTTCAACATGGGATCATTTCTGGGAAGGTTCAGACAGCCCATCTTAATACCTCAGGTATCTCTGTCTGTTTGCAGGTGTGTCCTCTTTCCACCTCCTTGGGCACATGAAGGGATAGAAGAAGTGTCTCAAATCTTGAGCAAGTGCTTTTACTTCGATGTGTTGAGTATAGAAAAATTTACTACTGTGTCCTTTCTCAGCCAGGCTTGGTGTTCAATGTCTTACCTGCTCTATGTGCCCTGAATCTTGCAGGTAAAGCAGAGGCATGGCCTGGGTGTGTGTTTGTCCCATGATGGCTTTGCTGCAAAGCTACTTGACACAGTCGTACCTGAGGCCTTCGTAACACTGGATGCAAACATGTTACCTTCAGATTTTGTTTGTGTTGTTTTTGTGTATTTTTTTTCCTAAACTGAAAAAATCTGAGGGCTTGACAGAGCATCTCATAGCTTCAGAGCAGCCTGAAAAATGTCTTTTCGTTCCCTCTTTCACATATTCTGCCTGTAAACTGGAGCCCTTTCACCCTGTGTATGTTGTTGATAGAAAAAACAGAAACATTTTTTAGCTTTTAGATTGGTATCTTCACTTCACTTCTCTGTCCCTACTCTCATCTGCCCTTTAATTGTGTCAAAGGTTTGTTTGGAGTAGTTGTGGTTTAAAACTGCAGAAGAAAATACTCTGCTTTGGCAAACCTTGCATGCAGAAAATCTCCTGCAACGTGGTTGTCAGTTCATGCTTTGTGACTATATTTACAAATAGAGTTCAAGGAGTAGAAACTGAGTAGAGCCCTTCTTGACAAATATGTTAAAACAGCCCGCCTTTGAGACAGCTGAATTTGAATTTTCCAGCTCCTTTTCCAAACACATACTTATGAGCTGAATTACTTTTTATTTTCTGGTCATTTTAGTTGTGCTTCTTCCCATATGTTGAATTCACAGACTTTATCAAATCACACGGTATGTTCTTTGTGTGAGAATTTTAATGAGTCTAACAACTCCACACTTAAAAATTTTCACCCATGGAAGTTATTTGTTTCAAATTTCTAGTAGAAGAAAGTATGAATTTGTATTCATACTGTATAACTCACAGTTCTCCATTCACTAAAGCTATATAGAGGCCCTGATGCAAGTTATCATTGAACAAGGTTTTTAGCTCTACTAAGCACATTGACATAACAACTGAGTTTGCTAAGAAAGCCCAAATGCTTCTTAAATAAAACTGAAAGGAAGCCGTAGCACCTCTGCTTGACGATAGCAAACAGAAAACAGTGAGAGAGCACTTGATGTTGAAAATTTAATTTTCGTCACCATGTATTTATCTGAGTTTAGCTCCCACTCTTGGCTGATAAGGAATAACTAATCATGATTTAAGCATTTCTTCAAACCTAGCAACCTGTTGAACAGCTTCTTAATGTGCCTATCAATCACTTGGAGATAAGGATAGTTTGCACTCATAATAGCTAGTTGTAAAAATAAATAGAAGTTACTATAACTAGTTCAATCAACAATGGGATCTTTGAGGTCAGAGTGGAAATAATCAAACAGTAAGTATGAATAGGCTGTAATTTTTCTGATTAACAAATGTTTTGCTTGTCATGTGATCTCGAGAGCTGCTCTTAGCTTCTTAGACGACTAAAATACATTTCAGAATGTATGTATTTACATTAGAGGGTTAAACAAATGTATGCACATACCGGTTGCTTTCTAAAGCTATCAGTGCATGTAAAGATGTAAAGCCTTTTTTTTTTTTTTTTTTTTAATTTATTTTTAGAAGTATCTTCACCCTAAAGTTAAATTCTCAGCAGGCCACACTACAAAGCATCTAACATATAAAAGGGAAATCTATTAACGTGCAGAAAGTACAGTGGAATGCAAACTACAAATTGCTGACATACAAAATAAACATGTTACTCACATCTTTCCGATACTGCTGAAAATATAACAGCTCCAAGAGGAACATAGTACATCTCACCACCAGTTGCAGATCAAAATAACAGTGCCCATATATAGCTATTATTTGTGTGAAAGGCATAAGAGAGCTATATCTATATCTGTATATACATCCTCATCAATGACATCCAGAACCTGAAGACTGAGGAGACATTGGCACTAGCTTTATGAATCCAAAATAGATGCTCTGATCATCTTCTGGAAGCACCTGTCTTTACCAAGATTATATAAAGTTCACAAGCCCCTCACTTTAGGTATTTGAAATTGCACCTGCGCTACACATCTAAAATAGTAAATGTAGATGACACGAATATAGATTTCTTCTGTCCTCATGTTGCCTGTAGAAAAATATGAGTTTTTCCCCTATGCCCTGTCTTAATCAGTGCAGTGATTTCACACAAAGGTAAATATGTCTGTAGCTCATATACTACATATATATGTAGTATATATAGAACTTATATATGCATACAACCTGGAAAAATGAACTCTAAGGATACAGAATTGCAGAATCACTCAGATGGGAAGAGACCTTGGGAGGTCTCCCATCCTACCTCCTGCCCAAGACAGGATGAGATACAAACTCAGATCAGGTTGTTATGGCTTCATCTGGTTGGGTCTTGAAAACTTCCAAGCGGTGATGATCTCCACAATGATTGATTTTTTTTTTTCTTACTTATAGCTACTCTGAACCTCCCCTTTTTTTCAACTTAAGGCCACCAATTCTTGTTTTCCCACCACACACTGCTGTGAAGGACCTCATTCTATCTCCTTGCCTCCCACCCTGTAGGTGCTGGGGGCTGCTGCTGGGTGCCTCAACAGCTCTCTCTTCTCCAGGCTGAACAAACCCTGCTCCCTCATCCTTCCCTCCCACTATAAGTGGCCCAAGTAGAATTAGACTGCTGATGGAAATCCCTGCATATTTTCTCTGTTGGTTGGTTACTTCTTCCAACCTTGTACATGCAATCATGAAAGGAGCAACAGTCAGCATTTGACAGCTCTCATGGTTAATTCATGTCAGCCTTTTCTCCCTGAAGAAGAGAGTGCCTGGTTCATCACAAAGTAGCATCCAAGGTTTGTCCTGATTTTACAAACCAATGAGCACTCACAACTTCTGCATGTCTAACACCACCCAGCAGCCAGCCCTTTGTTAAGTACAGCAAGGGTGTTGGCTACTTGTTGTATTTTGGTATTCAAAAGGAAAAACCAGTCAGGAAAGAAGGAACTACAAAGGAGTATTCGAGAGGCAAATTTGCTTAAAGACCACGGAAAGGATGAGATTCACTGATGTCTATGAGGAGGAGGCAGAACTTCAAATGTTATGGAGTCATCCTGAAAGAAACCCCTTTCCAGAACAGCAGATTGTGTGGAACTCACTTTATTTAGCACACAAGATATGAATCAATTTTGTTTAAGGAAAAGAGATGTTCTAAATGAGATGCTGTGACTACTTATCCATCAGTCACTTTGATCTATTTTGACTCATCTCTTTTAATCTGAACACAACATAGGAACCCAGCAGTAGTAGCTTCCTCAGGAATTGATTAAAGAAAACAGAATATTAGAGAAGATGAGCAAATCTCCAGAATTGCAGGGAGTTTAGCTGGGATGTGTCTTTTCAAAGAGCCATTTGTTTTTTTATTTAAGGGTCTCCGGTGGAGAATCCTCTTGATCCCTTAGTAGATTGTTCCACTCATTTATTACTTTTATAGGTAAAAAAAATAAAAGGTGTATCTGTTCCCTGACACAGTGGTTACTGCAAATATATTCATTCAAAGGGATCAAATTGGATTTTTAGGTGAATTCTCCAAGTTACTGCTTCAGTCTCATTCGTGGGTGTATGCAAGTACACGTTTGATTCAAACTCAACTCTGTCACTGTCGCATGTTTTCTGTTTCATAAACTTAATACGGCCTGTAACTAAATTCAGCCAGAAATTATGAATATACTGCTGAGGATGGTCATAGGTATAAAGCCTTGTTTTAAATGACACCTTTGGAAAGTGTACTGAACAGACTTATCAGTATTCATATGAAGGCACACAGGTCTCCAGTAACAGAATTCTAGAAAATGTCTTCCCCTCAAGTAAATAAACTTCTGGTCCTTAACTACTTCTAAGATTGTGAATGGCATAATGTGAAATATTGCACTATTCTGACTTAATAAGCATATCATTTGGTTTTGAGGCTGCAGTAAGGGGTTATTTGTAGTATTAGCAAAGGCTGCAGAGTAACAGTTTTGATTTCAGTGTAACAGCCAAGCATCTGTGATGCTTGATATGAGTTGCAAGTTTAAGAATTCAAAGCTTTCCTATAAATGCTGGTCATAAGGAAATGGATTAAACAAGGAAAATATAGAACTTGTTGAACTTGTTGAACTTGCCTCTATTTTAAACTGGATTATATCTGACAAAGTCTTTTATTTTAAAATAGCCATCTCAACAGCAGTGATAACAGCCTGGGTTACTTAAAGGGACATGGTCATCTTAGGGGAAAAAAAACCCATATGACTTCAGACAGGATGCTTCAGTGTCTGAGCAGTGTGTTGAATACCATCTACTGCTCTTATTCATTCCTTCCTCTCACCTGGACTAAAATCCAATCTAAAAGGCATGGAGTAAGAAGGAAGGAGAAATTCCCCTCCTGGCATTTCCACTCAGACTTGTGAGTTGTCCATCAGAGACCTGACCATGGGAGCCTGAGAGGGACACCAGGGAGTCGAGATCTGTGCTGCTGGGGAGGCACACAGAGAACTTCTGCACCACTGATGAAAAAAATGGGAACACTCCATTAGACAATGTAAGAAATCAAACTACAGTTTAAATAACATTTTTGAAGGCTTTTGGTGGAAAAAAATTGAGTGGTCTTGAAATCAATGTCTGATCAAGGACCACAAAGCTGAGACAGTATCAGTTAACATGTGAGACTACTCAATCTGACTGAATATTTTACATTTTAATCTCCCCTTTAACATCTTCTCCAGCTAGGATAAGGGTCTCATTGATGTAGTCACTGTCTATGCAAACAAAGGGCTTGAATCAGGTGCCTTAACTTAGGTGTCTAGTGCTGACTGATGAGCATTAGATACGTGGTGGCACTGGACACCTTAGGGCAGCCAGGGTAATTGCATGGGGTTGCCCAGTAGGACACAGGAGTACTGATAAGTTTTGGAGGCCATATAAGGTGCATCACTAGAGCTTTGGGAAGCGCTGGCTTCCCAAGATAAGAGTCCAGGCAACAGATTTGAGCCACAAATGACAGTTTGAAAGTGTGGGATTCAGCATCAAGTTGCAGGCAGCTAAACTTAGTGTCACTGCTGACACAACATGGGAGCCAATTTTCTGAGGAACCAGCGTGGTCTTCAAAGAAATCTTCAAAACTGCATCCTTACTTTGTTTAGATTTCTTGGGTTTCTTCTTACTTTGCCAACTCAGTCATAACTGAAAAGAACCAAAAAGAGCCTTTCAGCTCATTCATTTCTTGTGGGTTTATCCATGAATGCTTGGGTTGTTTCCCTGTCATTTGGATTTCCAAATAGATTGCACAGGGTCAGGTTTTCTTGGGTCTTTCTATCAGATGTCTTTAGGCAGTCACAGCAGATGTGTCATCCAGGCTAGCCATCAAACTATGATTCCCAGTCAAAATTGAAAGAAAAAAAAATGTTCAGTGAATTTATCAAAAGAAAAAATGCACTTTATTGAAATGATTCTGCTAAACAGTGCATCCTCAGGGCACAAATTTCAGAGGCATGTTGAAAGCCAAGTTATCCTATGACTGCAAACATTGGAAAACTGACGTGCACAGTCCATTATTAGCCATGTGCTTGGCGCAGGTGTGTCTGAACCTTTTCCAGAACTAAGTACCTGAAACGTGACACCTTGGCCAATTCCATGTTTAAATTTCACTTCTAAGCACAAGGAGTAGCTACTTTTACATAGCAATGGGCTACAATGGTGTTGGGCTCCTGAAAATATTTGCAAAATATCAATTAGGTTGTCCTCTTAAAACAGTAAGACCTGTCTGTTTGTCTTTTACAAACCATGAAATGCAATCCAAATTTTTCCTATTTTATTATTTATTGTAGGTTTTGTGGCTGTGCATAATGGAAGGGAAAAAAGCTTATGTTGTTATCCAGATGCAAAACAAACTAAATGTAGAAAAGATGGGCTTTATTTGTAGATTTGACAAGAATAACAGCAGAAAAGCTCAGGTACTCTATGCTGTTGGGAGAGCTACTGACACTTTAAAAAGTTTTAGCCCACACGAGGGATATAGAAGATGCTCAAGGAGTAACCAAGAGTTTATTGATTTTTTTATAATGAGATGATAACATCCTCTCATTTAAGTGTAAAACATGTTTCCATACATCCTGGTCATATTGCTCCTAAGGGACAGGGACAACCAGTCTCCTACATCTGCATGATCTGGGAAAGATCATGTCTAGGCTGCCAGTGACTCAGGAGGCTGTGACATGGACACATCTACAACTGGGACCAATAACTACCAGCTCTAGAAGAGTGATGGGAGTACAGGAGGCATCTCAGCAGTTGAATATAACAATAGCTTGTCCTTTTCTAAAGAGTAAAGGTTTGGGCCAGGCTGTGACTGCTCTTTTCCACGCATTTTTTTATGGCCTGAGAATAACAAAAAGGGTTGCTTTGTTGTATACAGCTGCAGTTTGTACCATTAATAAACACTGTGTTTTGATAATAAATCTCACCAGAAATCAATTACTTGGGACTTGTGTATGCATCCACATATTTTTTCATTTGATGATTTTGGTTTTGGAAACAATTTGCAGCGGCTTGTTCACTGGAGAGCTCTCAACTTCTAACTGCAGAGATACCAAAAGTCTTACTGCAGCCCACACAGTTCAGTGAAATTATGTTCTCATGATGTGAGATTCTTCTCCTGTGAATCAGGATGAATTTTTGGGACAGGAAGAAAGGATTTGAAAGGATTTGATAATTAACATGTACTTCCATATGAGATTCCATCCTTGATTAACCAAAATATAAAAGTTGCAACCTAACTGTCATCCTGGCTCCACCTATTCTTATTTAGATAAGAAGAGATGTCAAAACTGTGCAAAATATATGAAACAAAACCAAAAACTTGAGTTAAACATCTGCCTTAATTCTAGATATTCCCTCTTCTAAATTTAAACTAATATTTCCAAAATATGTTTATGAATACATTTCATATTTAAAAGCAAAGAAAAATCCCCTGTATGGATAGGCTTCAAAACTGCCTAATTATTTCTGAATCTTTTTGCAGTCTGTCAGATAATTGTTTGATCTTTTACTCTTTTAAGTCAGTGTCAAAACTCTTACTGAGTTTAATGGGCTCAGAACTCAGGCTGAAGTAGGGAATTTTAAAAATACAGACTCTTGGCACCAGGTACCATAACATTTCTGAAGGCGTATAATGTTAAAAAGACTTTTTAGCAAGCAGCAAAGTAAATTTCTTTGAAGTTATTCAGCCTATTGGGCATATGAATGTACAACAAGCAGACAGTATGTTCCCCCATTGAGGACTCATGTCAAGTTTTAAATGATAAAAATTCCGAACACTGTAAATGCTGGTTGAAGCTATTTTGTTTTTACAACTCTAAATATCCAGGTTTTTCCCCAAAACTTATGCACAGTTCCCTCCTTAGTACAGAGATTCATCTATGCTATGGGAATAGCTCCATTCCCCTTTCTAAGTCTGAACATCACTTTGTTGCTTTGAGAAGTTGTTCTTCTAAGGGCAACTGTCTGAGTAGATTGTGAAATGTAACCTTTAGCAGAAGTGCTCAAGAACCTACTTTATGTTGGGATCTCACCATACCACTGGATGACTCTTTCATTACCATGACATGGAATGAAATGTACAGCCAGAACTTGCAAGAGAGTTTGTGCCTCCTTGGAGTTGCTTGCTAGGTTGCTTCTGATGCTCCATGTAAGGTTTCTCTTGCTGCACTCTGTGGATCTATCTGCTTTAGCTTTTTAGAGAAATTTTAGAGAAATTCTTTTTGCTCCTCAAACCTGCCTTGTGTCTATCATTGGAATCATGAAGGACCCCACCAGCAGTGTGGGTGCAAGGTACATCGAAGAGGGGAAAAACAGATCTTCTCTATGTCCTCCAGCAGTCAGCACAAGTGTGTGATTGTGCCACCAACCTCTAAGCAGTGTGTGGCAGCTGTACAGAAACACACTTTGCATTGACTGCTGAGTATGGATTTCTAGTGTCATGTGTCTAGGACAGGCAATTAGTATGACATTGGTTACCATAAGGATGCTCCTAAAACCAAGGTGGATCCCAACAAATCAAACCTTGTTCCTCCCCTTTCTTGCATCTCACCAGTTGGTAATATGGGTGCCTGCAATGTGGCAACTCACTTGAGAAACATGGCAGTTGTCTGGTCTATCTGTTTGCTTGTTTAATTTATGTCTTTATCTCTGTGGGGCAAAGATCTTATCTTAATTTATGGATAAAATCCTGTGGGGTTCTCAATTGAGCAACCTCAGTTCTCATCTAGGTCTCTCACAGATTACACTTCTTCTGGGACTGAGACCATGATATTTGCCATGAGGAGATCCTAAGCAAGGACACACATCCAGCATGGTATTCATCAAGACACCAAGGTCTAAATAGTACCTAAATTGTATTGCAAAATCATTCACTGTATCTGAATGTATTCCCAGAGTAAAGCTTAAGGTGTTATTACACTCAGGATACTGAAGTTCTTGTCTGTCAACTGGAACCCCGTGTAAATTAATAAACAAAGCTTAAAATTGCATTGGACAAATTAGACCTGCACAGTTGCCAGGAAAACAGTTTTAATTGAAGGTGTGTCTTCAAAGAGGAGCCTCTACTGGAATCCCTGGTGGTGAAAAGGCTACCTGTCAAAACTTAGAGAAATGGTCACTGCAGGCAGGAATGAGGGACATGGTCAAGTCTTGCTGGTAAGATTCTGCTGGCTTGTGCTGGAAATTGTGTCCAGAAATCTAAGCCTTGCAATGCTGAAATGACTAAGAGAACTGATTGTGAGATTATTTTTCTGGAAAAACAAAAAAATGAAAATCTCTTAGCTAAAATTTTACATGACAAACTTTAAATTGGGACTGATTTTCCTGGTCAGAGGGAAGCCCACAAGTGTGTGCTCTGGTAACTGACATACCAGATCATATGACAGACCCTTCCATGGTGAAGAGATGGGTCCACAGTTACTGCACAATTGCCATGCCTGCCAGAGAATCAAAATCTTAGAATCATGGAATCCGCTGAGTTGGAAAGGACCCATCAGGATCATCAAGTCCAACTCCTGTCCCTGTGTAGGGCACCAGCAGAATCACACCATGTACCTAAGAGCATCATCCAAACACTTCTTGAACTCAGGCAGGCTTGGTGCTGTGACCACTTCCCTAGGGATTCTGTGCCACTGCTCAGTTGCCCTCTGGGTGAAAAACCTTTCCCTAATATCTAATCTAAATCTCCCCTAATTCAGTTTCCTACCATTTCCATAAGTAAAATGTTGTGTAATGTTTGGAACAGGAGGATAGTTAGGATGTCTGCATGGCATAAAGCACTTCTTTGCAAAGCTGCCTCTAAATGAGTCGGAAGTAGTCCATCTTCATGCAGCTTTCTCCTTGGGCTAATGAATCCTGCCTCTTGGCAAAGCTAATTAGCCCATATGAAGTGCTATGCTAATATGGCTAAATTGTGCTTGCTACCCACATTACATAGTTTCAGGTCAGGGTGGCTATCTCTGCATTAAACTGCATTCATGGCTGTGCCAGGGGCATCAAAATACCCTGCAAATGTGAATCTCAGAGCGTGACTCTGCCAGTCCTCCTCAGAGAGAGTTCTCATCACAGGCAGTGGGAACTTAGCCTAAGGAGCCCATGACTGGGCCTTTAAACATTCAAGACCAACATTTTGAATAATTGAGTCCCTAGTTTGCCTCAGGATATTATGATAGTTTTCAAAGGCTGTTTCCAATATAGCAATAAGCCACAACAACGTGTGTGTTAGTATGCAAGCGGTGCATGCCTTCAGTGCATTGGCATGAAGCCTTTACCACCCAAGAAGTATTCCCAAAGTGATCCAAAGCCTACTGAAATCTGCAGAAAACTTTCTATTGACTTCAGTTGGCCTTGATTTCCATTGACTTCAACGAGTTTTGGATTGGCCCCAGAGATTATCGTCCCTCATACAAAGACTGTTTACATGAAATAATTGTTAGGAAAAATATGCAAAAAAGTCTTGGGGCAAGGACCCACACCTAGGACTCTTATCCTTGGTGATGGATGCAGAGTCATACCCTTTTCTGCTTTTGTCTTGCGAGGTCCTTGTTTGTGTTTTTTGTACAATCTGGCAACTTCAATACAGAGGTGGCTGGAGCACTCCCTGGGGACTTGGAAGATGGGTAGCTAAACCTCTCCAGATGGGAAACTACCATAGCTCCATATTACCCATCCTTCACAGATGCCCTAGCAGCTAAATTGTTGTATACAAAGCGGTTGTTGGCAGCTCCTTCTTTGGCTGTTTTACAAAAAGTGGTGTGAGCCACCCTGCTGTATGGAGGCAGATGGATCCAGATAGACTGTAGGATGCCTCAGGAAAGACCTATGGACCAAATAGATCTCACTGAGTCTGAGGCTTGAGCAGAGGCCAAACTCTGTAGCTCTGTCATGGAAGAGATACCCTTGGAGCTTGATTATAGGTGTGTGTGTAATTTTCTGAGTCAAAAAGGCAAGAATTTGTCGTAGCAAGATGCCTGTAGTGGTACTGGGAAGTTTCAGGAAAGCAGACGTGGATGTAGGTGTTCACATGCTGGTTAAGCCAGATGTTTCAGGCTTCTCCCAGTCTTGTCCTGAGTTACTCAGCATTGCAGAGTTCATCACATTCAGCACCAAACTAATAAATGCAAGGATTTCTCCATCCACGGGCTTGCTCAGGCTTTCAAGTTAGTGCCTATGGCAGTAGCATCTGGGTACAATCTAAGTTTTGCTTAACCTCCTGTGGAAGAAAAATAGAGATGAAAACATAACAGTCTAATTCCAAATAATAACTATTCAATTCAGGATTATCAAGAAGCTTTATTCAGATATTGCTCTGGCACTGAAAATATTTTTTTATTGTGGAATGGGAACTTCTTTATGAGTAAACTTTGATAATTGGTGCTGCAAAGGTTGTAGAAATGATAAGATCTGAGGTTATAGGTATGTGGTAGCTGTTTGGTGATCATACAAGTAGAGTGATATTTCCACAGGCAGATTAGTAAAAATATCCCAGTAGGAAAGGAATTAAAATACTTAGAATTCTTTAATCCTTATCCTCACAGAGCAATAATTTAATAAATGTATTTCTGCTGTACAGATGAGCTTTTTTTTTCCAAATAAGTTCATCTACAGACACATTGATTAATGTATTAACAGAGAGGTAATTATCTAAAACAATGTCTTTGTAATGCGTGGTTAACAATTAATGTGCTGTTAATAATAGTTAATGTATACTGATTAGTTAAATGCAAACTCATTAATCAAAACAGAGCCAGGTATAACAATGCTAAGTAGTACTGTATCAGTGTCATGCCGGCTTGGACAGTGGTGTTAATTATAGGCCAGATGTTGATAATCTGGCTCAGATCAAGGAATTACTTGCTCCATCAGTAGCCTTGAGGGATATTTCTACATTCACTCTGAGATGCTCCTCGAGGCTGTTCCCAAGACCACATGCACTGAGTCTGCCTCTCCACTAATAAATTAAACGGTGCCGGGGCACTGGAACTTAAGTCATCAGGGTGGTTGCTGACATGCTTTTGGCCTGGGCCATCAAGCACTCCATGAAACAATTCCCTGGCACAACCGAGGACTTTGCAGAGGCTGGGGACTGTTTCCAGGTGGCTGTGGGATTGTGGCCACCCTGGTCTGGGGAGTGTGGGAGTTTAATACAAACGTCGTGGTACGCTGTGAGTTGGAGAGTTTTGATCCTGGGGAGTGGTCCCGTGCAAGTGTCATTCATTAGTGGTGGTGCATCTGGGCAGCACAAATGGTAAAATCTGCAAGCACAGCCCCAGCTGTGACTCAAATCCACTTTGCAGAATCCAAAAGACTCCCTCTCAGTTCACAGTCCTGCTGTGCTCTGTGTAGCCCTCCAGCAAACAGGAACTGGGAGGGTTGGTGCCAATCCTCTTTCCCAGCCGCATGGGCAACCCTCTGGGTACTCATGGTTGCTTCTGGAGTTCTAGAGGTACTGTTAGAAGTATGCAAATACTTTTCCCTTTCCTTTGTTGCAAGCAATTTGTTGTAACAGTTCAAACACTTGAAACAAAGCCTTCTGAGGCTGCTCAAGCTAGGACATGGGTGCATCCATTATACCCTCTGGTAGTGTACATGGATATCGATTGCCAGTCCAGCCCCATGTGTTCAGTGTCTTCACTCATCTGTGACAAGCCAATTGTGACTGCAGTGCTCTGCAGAACTGAGCCTGAGGTAACCAAAACAAATATTGTCTTTTACTTCAAGCAGTATATAGATATGTATACATATACACATATATATATTGCTGACATGTAGCAACTATTGATAGAACAAGCTCTGATGTTGCTGTTAAATTGCACCGAGTAGTTAATCAGTGGCCCTATTTTATTGTTTTTGACATTGCTGTCTACAGGTTGAAGAAGTTTACCTTTATAAGAAGCAGAAAGTTGACAGATATAGTAGATAATTCTGTTATGCCTGCTTGGAAATGATTAATGCTCAACTTTTGAACAGGTCTGCCTTGAAAAGGAAATGTCACCTGTTCAAACGCAGCTTTGTATGTTCTCCTGTGGTAATGTATTCAGTGCTTATCAACATGCTGATCTGCTGGTAGTTTCAGGGAGTAAATGTGAGTTTCAGCAATTGAAGCGCAATCCTGCAGGTGCATGTTCAGGCAAAACTGCCATTAGTTTTAATGAGAGTTTGTCTTATTCAAAAGTGCGGGATGAAGCCAGCAAGTGGGTAAATTAAATATGTGAGCACAAGGGTGGGTTTTATTACTCAGAATATATTGACGTGCCTTTGAGACCTCCATCCAAAAATGTTTGGAAATTGCTTGAATTTTTCGTGCAAAACCAGCCACTGGAACATTTTTATGATTTATTAAATTCTCATTTTTATTTCCCTCCCTTCCGGATGCTTAATAAAGAGTTCCAGCTGTTTGTATTTCCATTTGACAGATAAAGTAGACCCCTATTCTGTAAAGCACTCAGTAACATGTGTAACTTCAAGGGTGTGAACAGTATCCTCTGACTGCAATGAGCTATCAGTGGGCTTGAAATTATGCATCTGCAAAGAGCCAGCTTTCCATAAGTACTCTAAAAATATAGATGCGGTGCAACAGGATTTTTAAAGATGTTTAGACATGTTCCACACTCCCTCTGTAATGATTTCTTTAGTCCTCACTGTTGCAGTTAGAGAATAGCCATTACAGACCTCATTTTATAGTAATGTGTTTCATCAAACTTCAGTTTCTGTGGTATGGGGAAACAAGAAAAATAGATTAAATTTAACCGTAATGCCAGGAGCAGAGAGAGACAATTATTGCAATGCTTGACTATCACTTTCTCTCTAGAATTGTATTAACCACCTACAGATTTACTATCACACTGCCTCTCTGGTGTGTTAGGACCCCACTCTTTCTGGTGCTAAGCAAAATAGCAGGTCTTGTGATCTATCAGATTGTTAGAAAAACTCTATAAGTTTCTTCTGTTCATGATCCTCCTATGAGCTGTTCACGTTTTCCATGAATTTGTCCATTGTTCAGATTTGTATGAAATTTATTTTCTGGGAAAAGTTTATTAATTAAGTAACCGAGGAACCAAAGATTGGGGCCAAAGGGCCATATTTTCAAGCACTCACTAGGGAGAGTTCTGTTTATACATATTTCATGGGAGGGGTTATAATTTCAAAAATAATTGTGGTGGTTTGGAATTTGTAAATGCTTTGGGTGGATATTGTTACATACTAAGTTTTTGAAGTAACTAACATTCAAATGACATTCTTAGTCATTTAACTCTTCAGTATTTGAACTTCTCCTTAGAAAGTAGTTTGACAAATACCAACACCATGGAAACTGTAATATTTATGTACTAATCGAATACAAATAGAACATTTTCCCTGCCACTTATCTTTGTAGAGCGGAGACAGTTCCTCATTCCAGTTATGTCCCTCTATCTATCTATCTATCTATCTATCTATCTATCTATCTGTCTATCTATCCAATCTATCTAATCCATCTCTCTATCTACCTATCAGTCTGTCTGCCATATTCAATTCTTAATGCACATAACTGACATTTTCTCAATAACATTTTTGTTCTACCCACTTCTCTCATTGATCAGTATGCCTATCAACAATGCTGTGATATTCAGCATAATCTTTTGAGTTTGACACAGCTGAAACTGCAATTCAGTATATTTCATTTTTCTTGCAAATAGCTACGTTTCCCAGTTTTATAAATTTCTCCATATTTTTATTGTATGCATTTATTGTATTAAATTTTTAGCTGGATTCATGTTTTGAACTCAGTTCACTTAGTTCCTGTGTAGACATCTGAAGGCATTTAGGTAATCCTACTGGGGTTTTTCCTATTTTTTTTGCTGAATGCTACAAAATGCACTGAGTTTAAGAACATATAAGGATCAATTGGCTTTTCTTGAAAATTATTAGAAAATAAGCATAGTAAATCTCTTCCTTTTTAGAGTGTATCTATATTTTAAGCACTGTAACCAGTGTTAATATTACCCCACTCTCTGTAGATAAGCCAGTAGTGTAACTGCAAGAGTACAGGGTTCTGCATTCTACATGAATGTTTACCTAGCTGAGATACACATGCAGCCTGTACTAAACTTCATACTCAGATATTGCTCTCATTTGGTCTGGTCAGGTTACAGACAGTTCTGCCCTTCCTATGAATGTTGCTGTTGTGTCATTGATTGTCCCCTCAAAGAGAGCTGTTGGTGAGATGGGAGTGAATTGGTGAGCAAGGAAAGCTGGTTTGTAAGCAACTGATAGCCCAGAAATGCCAGGCTGGCTCTGACTGGCTTGGATGATTAAAATGATATTTTTAGAATTAGGAATGCTGTCTTCTAGAAACGTTGATATTAATAGTGTTGATTGCAATAAATATACCCAAAGATGATCATATTTCTGCTGCAGACACACTGGCTCAAAAGATCAATGACACAAAACAAATTGTTTTCAAATGAGCCTGTCTCTAGCTTACTTAATAATAATAATAAAAATATAGAAAATACATTTTAGTCCTGAATCCCAGAGATTCCATATATTACCAAACCCATCCCCTCAGCAGGAAAATGCGATTGTTTTAATGCATCAGATAAGTGAATGAGAAGAGGAATCCTTGGTTTCCACAGCACAGTGTCAACAGAGCTGCCTGCAAATCTTATGGGAACAGTGGATAAAATAGGTGCTGGATTTTAGTACCTCTTTTGTCACTGTGCAGGATGAAATTCAGCATGAATTGGAGGACTTAAGGGAGAGCTGTTTTGGGGCTATTTTCTTCTCTTGCCCATTCCCAGTGTTGGAGACATTCTATTGCTCTCCTGGAAAAGTTTTAAGGACTCCTAGGGTATGCAAGAGAGTCTAATTTACCTCCCATCCCCACGTACTCCTGACCAGAGCCACGTAAGTTTTCTGAAGAACAGATCATTACTCAATCACAAGTCACTCACTGATAACATGTCATGAGCAGGTGTAAGGTTTTAGCTAACTTTAATTATTTACCTGTTTAAAATATGCTGCCTTTCACTGGACACTGAAATAAAATAGCATTTTGCAAAGAATCCCTGAGAAAGTCCCTGTAATGCCTTAACTGCCAGGTCCTGAAGTGTCATACCAGACATCGATTAAAGTACAAACTAGAAAACAGTGGTGGTTTGATGAAAATCTCTATAAGGATGCCCAGACTTTTTCTTTCCTCTCTTGTTCTGTGCACCAATATGGATCAACTGTAAACAGAAACAGGAGCTTTCATTACCTTGTGTTCAAGAAGCTACAATAAAAACTGCTAATGGAAGAGGAGGAAAGAAGAAGGAAAAGATCAAGTGCCCTAAAAGATATTTACACAACAAGAGTTTTGTGATCACGAGATACTATTTTGATGTTATATATAAGGAGTGAAGAAAGAAACTGCACTTTCAGGAAACTTTGTGACAAGAATAGGTGGGGAAATAATTACATTGCATGACTGGCCTTCTGTTTGTACAGACACATTATATGGAAAATGCCAAAGCAAGCATTTTATAAGTGAAGTGTAAGTTTTATTCATTTGCTGTCTGATCAGAAGTATTTCTACATACCTGCAGTATGAGTGTATTCTTTTTTTTTCTTTTTTAAGCATGGGAGGTTTATTAAACCACCAATAGGAAAGTTCAGGCGTTTATTTTAGAAATCGCTTTACTTTAGAATTTTGTTTAGAATGTAAGGGCTGTTGCATGATTCAGTGTGAAATTATTGCCTTAATGTTCCTTTTTCCTTCTTTGAATGGATAAGTAGCCTGCTGAAGGGTGTGGGAACAGCAAATTAATATTTTGGTGAGACTTTCATGACTGTCACTTGTGATGTCATGAGCAAGGTAAGGAAACATAGTCTATAGAAAATAATTGGGAAGTAGGACAGCCTGAAACATCTTTCAAGGTAAGCAATGAGATCTGCTGATTTGTGAAATTCTTCCAAGTGGGGTCCTTGCAGGCTTTTTTTCCTGGGTTTCCTTAGAGGTCTAGACAAGCAGGCTGCAGAGCATAAACCCCCCGTTCATTTGCAGCTGGCACCAGTAGGATGATGCTTCGGGCACTTCAGTGGTAACTTCAGAAATCAAATGGGCAAAGTGGAGGCACGGCCTGAAATCTACAGACTGAAAATGAGCAAGGGGAACTGCACAGAACTACAATTCAGAAAGAAAAATCCCATGCACAAATAAAATGGAGAATTGTGAGGGATACAGCAGCAAAGCAGGAAAGGATTTAGAAATTCCTGGGAAGTACAAGCCAGATAGGAATCAGCAATATGAGGCTGTTGTGAATAAGACAAATTCAGCAGTCTGTGATCAACAGTGTAATCTATAAGAGATGGAAGGAGACATCAGTTCTGTCTGATGTTGATGAAACCTCAGCTGGAAGACTCTGCCCAGTTTTGGGCACTGTGCTTGAACAAAGATGTACACAAACTCCAGAAGGTAACAAGCAGTGTAAAAGCTTTAGAAAACATGACATACAAAAGGAGAGCCACAGAAAGAGAATCTCTTGGTCTCAAATGGGGTGACTGAGGAAGGAATGTGAAAGTCTGCTACATTAAGAAGATTACCATAAAGAGATTGATTCATTAGAGGGAAAAATATTTTTGGAGGCTTTTAAAGATGGGCTAGATGGACTGCGAGGATAATCTGGGAATACAGCAACATCTTAAGGTCATTTCCAGCCTTATCTTGCTTCAATTCATTGACTCACCCTGTAAAACTTCACCTGAAATCATTCACTTTTGAGTAGATAATTAGGAGAATTTTTTGAGTGATACATTTCTAGCATGGCACCCTACCATTATTTTTTTTCAACAGGTAGATAATTTTGTAATTCTTATGTCACTGTTTTCTTAGTACGTGATGATTTTCATGAATATTTACATTGAAGCTTGAGGAGGCCTTTTCTAAATCAGAATTATGTTTCAAAGGCTTTTCTCATTACATTTTAGGTGTTTCTTAGATTGCAAATGTCTCTAATCTGTATCCTTACAGATACTGTATCACAGGGGGTAAAATTTTAATCTCTCTCTCAGAATAATTCTAACATTTGTATTTAGTGTACATACTGATATTTAATAGTAAAATACTTGATTCTGAACGCTTCTAATTTATCCACTTCTGTCAGTTTCCAAGCCATATTTCAAAGTATTTTTTCACTGGCACTAAGGATGTTCATTTGCATCATATTTACTTCATTTGCATCACTTTGCAATGTTTCTTTTTTCAAAGAATTTACCCTTTAAAAATACAGTTAACCACAAGTAACCTTGTTTATTAGTCCACACCTCTGGATGCTGCCCTCAGTATAGTCAATGGGACAAAACTGTGATAATAATTTATATCCTTGTTATCTTGATAACATTTTGTTGTAATTTAAGCAATCCCATTGGACTGATTGAAAGTGAAATGGGCCATGCAGATTTCAAATTGAATTCAGTGTTCTACTTTAAAGAAAACCAAGCCACTTCATTTACTTTTGTGGCAAAGGAAAAGGAGAGACAGTTTTGCTTTAGAAAAAAAGTTGTGAATGTGACAGTGTTTTAAAAAAATGTTTTTACTTAAACCCACATTTCTTTCAGCAAAAGTGGTTGTGTCCTGTCATTACCACTCACTACAAAATCCCATTGTTACCAGAAGAGACACACATAAATCAACCACTGACAGAGTAAAAGGTTCTGTTCCTCGTAATAAGAAAGGAGGCTGTGTAGTATGGAGAGGTAGGTGACAAACCATCTGCTTTATGGCATGTGAAGGATCAGATGTTGCTGCACCTCATGTGACTCAGTGGTATCATTTGTTGCAGATTCATAGACAGAAGAGGTTCTGCAGTCACAGGATGGAATTATTTTTATTTTTTTTTACCTTAACGTTTTGTTGGTGAGCTGAACTTGGACGTGCACCACAGACATCTTGCTCTGATATCTATCATTCACCTTCCACACAGCAGTGCCAGGACTGTGTGGGGGTGGCTGCAGGTCCTCTGGAAGGGAGCTTCAGACCCAGCCCAGCCCACAGGCCATGGATTCTCAGCCTTCTCCTGGAGGGATGGCAGCCTTGGAGAAAATGTTGTGGCTCCAGGGGAAGAGTGATGGAGTCTGTCTGTCTGGCTGTGTGGTTCCCACAGATCTCTGAGGCATGAAGTCAACTCAGTGAAGCCATCCCACAGATGTCAAAGCAACTGATAGACTCTGTGTGAGCACTGTCTCACCTTTCAGCTTCATGCCACCAGCAGGCCTGCATGCATGCTCTGCCCAGGGATCCTTTCACCAGGGATTCCACCTAAATTCCCTTCCCAGCAACCCTTTGCCTCTTTTTTGGGAAGGGCTCAGGCTCCATTTCACACACCTGCAGGGATCTCAGCAGAGCTGCTCATTATTCCAGCCCTCTTGCCTGGGAAGGTGTGTGCACACCAAGGATGCACCTTCTGTGGTTATTTTCCCTCTGAGGTGAGGCAGGTGAAATTGTTTGCCTGGTATATACCATTCATTTTCCTCCCGGTAATGGGCAAACACCTTTTTCTTGCTGTTGGCTTTCCTTGATGGAACCTGCAATGCAGCACAGCTTTCCTATGCATTTACTCAGCCTGCAGGGCATCATATTCTGGTTTCATTCTTCAGGTTTCTTTGAAGCAATTGAAGAAGGACTGGCTCTTGAAAGTACAGAGCTAGGATCCAACCCTTATTTATACTATGTTGTGCCTTAACTGTGCAGGTTGTACTGAAAGATGCATCAGGCCCAAACTAGACATTAGCTCACTTCTTCAGTAAAGAAGAGACCTTTTTTTAAAATTTTTTTTTTAAATGTTATGGATTTTTATCCACTTGTTATCCCAAAATTTTAGCTATAGATTTCTGTTGATGATTTAAAGTCAAACCTTGCTGTACCATAGACTTAAGTAAAGGGAAAGATGTTATTTGTACTTCATCATTTCTGCTTCTAAATTACTAGAAATTCTTCCATTGCTCTCAAATCAGAGAAATAGTTTCTCTGAAACATGGCAGAAGACTATGGGCATAGTTTGGTTCATGACAGATATCACTCAGAAGAGTCAGTGGTGCTCAACCAGCACATTTACTAGCAATTCAGTGCTCTAGAGAAGTGATTGTTTATGTGCAAATTTACCTTGTGTCTTGGAATCATCCAGCACACACGTGAGTGCACCCCAGGAACCAAGGCTGAAGTCAGGCCCTGAAGCTCCATCGAGAGAACTCAACCAACAGTGGTGCAAAGTATCTCCAAAAGGGGAACAGCACATCTTCCCTTTGTCCTTCAGCAGTCCACACTCTATGTGAGTGCACAATTCTATTAGTCATGGCAAAGTTGTAGGGAAATCTAATTTGCATTGCAATGCTCACCTTGGACTGGTAGCAGCTTCATTGCCTGAGCTGAGAGGTCCAATATGCTGTACATACTGTGCCACAGTCCAAACACCCACAAGTCACTTCCCTGGTGGGGTAAGTAAATATTACCAGAAAAAAGAAAAGGGACACAAAGTGCATGCTTGATTGTGGTTGAAATATCAGATCTTTGGTAACAATCACTTTGATTATGAAGGAACCAACACTTTTGTTAATGTTAATACATTACAGACAATGAAGTCGAAACCTTACATTTTGACAAATTTCACAACGCTGGTCATTCTTATCTGTTAAATCACCTTCCACTCTTGAGGGAGGAGCTGTGTTTTGGATCCTCTTGCAAGATCTTTTCTACCACAGACCTCTTCTCTTTCCATTTTATCTCACATTGGGACTTGCTCTTCTTCCTGGCCCTTGTCTGTTGTGAGAGAAACCATCTCCCTAACTATTCTGTGGCTGGACCTTGGCCTCAGGAAGGCCACCTCTGTCTTCTGATCATAACATCACTGGGTTTGACACATAAACATAAACAACTCTCCAAGAGCTTGTGTTGACTGTCTTATACAGTAACCCTTGTATTGCTTAACAAAAACAAAAAACAAACAAAGAAAAAGGAACAGTGAATAAAGATGTCCAAAAGCTGTATCCATCTAAGCCTCAGTCCTTTGGTGTGTTTTCCATGTTCCCCTCAGTCCTGTCCCACTTATATCTTAATAGAAAAAATAGATACCCAGCAACTGCTTGTCTCCCACACTTTCCAATCCAGGCAAAGGGGTTGAACAGGTTCAAGTTTCTCTGATTCTGACCTTAGAAATATCCATCTATAAACTATATGGAGCCAGGTGGTAGACATCTCATTGTTAGCAGTCCCTACCCTTGAAGATTCCTGGTTATCCTCTCTGGAAGATATTAATCTCTGTCATGATTCTATTTAGTATCTGTTTTTCTTAAGTCTTCTTTAATTCTATATAATCGAACAAAAAATATCAGATAATGTGAGATACTTTTGATAGTCATGAAAATAATAGAGATATCTCATCCTTTCCAACAACCAAATGAGTATGAAGTGCTTCGCACACTGCAACCTTACAATCTGGATATTACACAAGTAAAAATAAATGCACACACCCATAAAACTAGTAAAACTGGCTGTTGCAGCTACACATAGTTCCTTGTGTTCATTAAAATTCTATCTTTATTGAGCTTATCTTGATTGGCATGCAGATCAAAGAGAAAACGTAATAAATAAAAGAATATACCTACTGGAATCCATGGAAAGAAGCTATTCAGAAGATAATTCTAGTAGGTAAATTGCAGTACAGTATTAAAAACAACAGTACAGAAGCATTTGAAACACAACACGTCATAGACTGTTGAAGGGCCAGATCCTGAGGCCATTGCTCACTTGCATAGACTCACTGACTTCAAAAGAATTACTCATTGTGAGTAAAGATAGTTGGACTACAATTAAAAAAGAGAGTGCTGCTGTGTAGCTGGACAACAGCTTTGTGTGAATGTGGCCCTGTGGGTAATATCCAGCTCAGTCCACAATAGCAGCTTTGAGGCCCTGGAAGGTGGTGAGCACCTGTGTAGGGTAGAGGATGCCTGATCAAATGAAAACTGGGAGTATAAATATGCATAAATATGAAATGAATATGTTTTTCTTCAGTTGTGCCCACCTGTGCTGCTTAGGAAAATAATTTTCTTGCTTCCTTAGCTGTGGCTGGCCTTGCACAGCCCATACATGGGAACTTTAGCTGGATAAGCCTTGTTTCATCCATTGTTAAGCAATTGGTTGTGCTTTGCTGAACTGGGACCAAGATTTACATAGGTGAATTTTTGTAGCTGTTTAAACGTGTGGTGAAAGAGAAGTCTGACTTTCAGATCTCATGGATAAATTTTTAGTGTAAGCAACAAAGAACAAAAATATTTTTTTTCACCTTAAACTGCTAACTAGGGTATTTTAATGCAGTCATAGGACATGAATCTGAAGCCTCTTAATGTTGTTTGGCTGAAATTTTTATTGTCACAGTTACACAAGTGAGATAAGGAAGGATTTACAAGGTTAGTCACAAAAAATGAATAAACCAGAAACTGGATGACGGATTCTAGACATCAGAAATGAGAAGACGTGGTCTGTACATCGTGAGCTATTGAGCAGAATGAGTTTGATCCAGAATATGAGGGAAAGAAAATTCAGAAAAAAATGACAAAGGAGAATCCTAAGAAAAAGACCTTTTAAACAACTTTAGAAAACAAACTGGCATCAGTGGCTGTTGTTTGCTTCTACTGTTCAAGCACTGGGAACCAATAAAAAGATCTGGGTACGCAAGGTTCTGCTTTTCTGGAAAATAAAATTGAGGGAAAATTTCTCCCACTTTGGTCTTTCATCCCTTTTATGTTTATGCATTCTTATTACGTACTCAGTATAGCCAAGAATTAGCCAGGCTGTCGTGCCATAAGGATGAGTTTCAACAGAGAAAAACATTTGTCTGTGGTTACAGACTGGCTCTCTGGGAAAAAAACCAAAACAAAAACTGGTTGCGGCAGTACGTACTGGAACTTCTAAAAGCAAAGCATGAGGCTAAGTTTACCTGTCTGCCTACCACTGCCTAGAGTGTTTTCCCAGGTCTCAGCTAGTTGATGGCACATGGTTACCTGCAGTCATGTGAAAGTGTTTTCAACCAGCCTGGTGAATTTTTGGCAGCCACTACTGTTTTACATAAAAACCATTTCATGCCATTTTGAAGAAGTAGGAGGCAGCACCCCCTTCCTCAAAACATTAATAGATATTTTGAGCCAAATCTACTACCTCTTTGCTCCAATTTTATGGTCATGTTATTCAATCAACCCTGGCAGTAATATATCCCCTTGTTGTTTTAGAATAAAACACTGAAGTGAATCAATTCCCTTTGCTCCTTTTTTCTATATTTTTCCATCACCACCATGAGACATTCAAGGAAATTTCCTGCACCTGAGAGCCTTCTGAGTAAGCAGTGAAAGATTTTGGCATCCATAAAACTCTGACAAGCATCTCAGAGATTATGATGTCTGTAATACTGAAAAAATGCTACCCAGGTTTTTTCAATACATGGTTGTTTTGGGGGTTTTCTCATTTACATCTTGTGAACTAAACTAAATTTCTAATAGTTGAGTGGAGCCTTCTCTTTAAATGAAAGCATCTGCCTCAGCTCATTGAATCTTCTAACTAATTGACACGAAAGCTGCATTATGTGGGCTTCAGGCCATCCTCAGCACAATCAGTCTTCATCAAGCTGAAACTTGCTGTGTTTAGGCAGGTTGGGATTTCTAAACAGGTTATTCAGCCCTATTTTCTATGCTCAGTTGCCCAAGGATTTGTTTTCTTCCATGAACAACAACAAAGTATTGGGCTTATAAATGTTTTGAAAGAGTCTATCAGTTTGAGAGATTTTTCCAGCCTTAAAATGGGCAGTTTCAACAGGGCAGACCAGGTTTTCAAGATGGAAGGAACTACGCAAACTATAAAGGACTTGCAGGCTGTTACCTCTGGCTTTTCTCCTGAAAGTGTGATCTTTCAGGTACAGCGTGACATGACAGGAGTTTGACAGGATCTGGAGGTCTGAGAACACTTGAGGACCCTGAAGAAAGATTCCTTTCAAGTGTTACCACCATTTTACTTGATTATGTTTATTAATAAAGTCCTTAGAACCTAGAAAGGGCTTGACTCTCTCTACTTGAGCCTAAATAAAAGTTAATATCCTTTCATGTAGTGTGCATATTTGCATGGTGTTTCATGTTGTGGGACTTTGGTATAAAACTGTAATAAACCCCTTTAAACCCTTTTTCCAGTATGTCATGTTCAAAAAAAAAAAAAAAAAAGACCCAAGACCTGCAAAGGATGAAAGGATGTAAACTAAAAAGACTTTCAACTTCTTTTCCAAAACTGTGAGTAATAGCAGTTTATGCAAGGTATAGCTGCTTTGAATAATGGGAAAATAAACTAAGCATACATTCATATCAGTAACTTAAAGATAAAATGGAGGATCCATTTCAATTATAAATAAGCATCATTACAATACAGATCATGCAAGGCTTTCTTTTGCAGTGTGACCTGTACATGCTAAAGACTGTTCTTAATGTAGTATATTGAGCTACATATTTAAGCATGAATGTATGAATAAAAGATACATAAATATCCAACTTATTCAACTCAGCAGCTATTTTCACTGATGGAGTCAGCCTTGCACCTGTAGACTCCCATGAAATTCTTAGAAATTCAATAGCTGTGCTCCTTTCAACAAGTTTATAGTACTGCAGTACTTCAAAGAAGAAAAAATAAAATCCTCTGAGTTTTTAGATGGGGTTTAAAAAAACTGCCAGTACCATTTACTTACAGAGTTTGTACTGGTGGCCGTAGACTTATATCTTCAGATCTGCACAAGTCTGTGGCACTCTGTATGAAACAAATATTGAAAATGTCATGCTGGCCCTAATGCATTTTTTTTTCTAGCTTCAAATTCCAAACAAGCGAGGAATTCAGAGGTGTTAAATGCCACATGGAGTGCCTACAAAGAGACAGTCCTTGTTGCAAAATGGTTTTGAGGCTGGAAAAGTAGAAGAAAGTACCGTTATTCCCATTTTATAGGTGCAGGAATGGAGAGATGAAAGGACCTGTCTATGTTATTCATGGAAAGATTATCGTTGACTTCAGTGGGTGTAGTATCAGCCCTATAGCGGTATGAAACTTGGCTCCTAATTATATTAGGCCCACGTAGGCTTAGTTTCAGCCACAGTTCATTTTTATCATCAAGTTGTTAACCTGTAAACCAAAGGTATTTCAACTGCTGACAGAGTCTGACTTGTGGTTCTAGGCTCCCAGGATGCCTGACTAAGAGAAACCCATGTCCAGTCACGTTTCATTTGTGTTCCAAGTGTTTGGCTTCCATCAATGGCTTGGGATGCCTTGTTCTCTTCAGATTAAGAGGAAACAATATGTGACGCACAGGCTTGTCTCACTCACTTCAAAGTGTGAGCAACAGTGACTCACCAGCCTCCACAGAAATCTTTAAACCCTCTGCTGAGTTTCCTATTTTTCTTCTTGTGTCATAGATAGCTTTGCTGGCTTTTGTTTTCTCCAGTCTCCACTCACCAGCTCTGCAGAATTTTGAATCCAATTTGGCAATGAGGTTTGGCTTTTTTTTTTTTTTTTTTTTTTTTAACTGTGCCTTTGGGTTCCTTTATTCTTTCATACTTTAGTTCACCAAACAGCATGTGTTCACATTTCTCAGTAACTCCGGGTGTTACCAAATAAGAATAATCTGCATAATACCAACCTGAAAGGCAGGCTTGTTATTCACACTTCATTACCATCTTGTCCCAACAGACAGCTGCTGTCACTGTTTGCCCTTTTCAGTGGAAGTGGGCTAAATTCATCCTAGTCACAGATGGGGGCAGGTGGCTTTGGTGCAGTTTCCATCCATTTGGAATATGACGTGTTAGACTGAGTTACTCTCTCACAGAGCAGGGAAGCTTATGGACAGAAAAGGTAAATTAACCTAACTGTGCATGGAACTGGTACATGCAGGACATCAGCTGGGACAGGAAGAACTTCCATAAATTCTTCAGAATATACTTCATTAAGAGTAACATGAAGAAAACCCAAACAATAATTACTTTATTATGAAAATCTTGCCAGGTAACACCACTGCTTCGCTGGGAAGGGTTTATTTGGTCTCATGCTTGCAGTCCAATGCCAAAATTCAATGAACCTGGGTCATCCATGGCTGTGTAGGCTGTCAAACCTGTAGGCTAGTATACAAAACCACCATGGCTGCTGCTTTTCCTACACCACTGTTTTTGAATTAAAGTGGCAGTAGCAGCTCTGCTCTGTGCTGAACCCAGTGCTGTTGATACACATTAGACCTGCTCTAAGCATGCCCAGAAGACTGGGACCCTTGTGGGCCTTAGGCATTGGAATATCTATTTTGTAAATCCCAGCTACACTTGAAAAATGGCAGTCTACATATTTAGTTCAGTCAAGGTGTCAGTGGCATAATTTTAAGCATCAAAGTAAATTTTGCAATGGAAATTTTGAGCACCCTAGTGGGGCAAATGCTATTGGGAAAATCACTTTTGTCTCTCTTTGATGAAATTCTCCTCAGTTGCACCATAAGTGCTTAGGTGCTTTATTTAAATCTTGCTGAAGGCACCGGCCTGTCTGAGCTTCAGCTCTTCTGGGTGTCCAGAACTCTGCTTTGGCACATGCCCAGAACACTTTAAACAGCCTGATAGCTATCTCCCACCTATGAAGCTAGGCATTCCTCTGCTGAAGTCTCCTGGGAGGATAAAACCTGCAGACATTCCCAAAAAAACACCTAATGCTCACCCAGAAGGCTTCTTGGAAAGTACTTTTTTAGAACAGACAGAGGAGGAGGATCTGCCACCCACCTTTCATACAAAGCTCTGTGATTAAGCTGTTAGCTTAGGAAGTTAGATTCAACACTGCTCTGACTGAAGAGGACTGGAAGAAACTATGGTCTCCCATTTTGCCCTCTATAGTTTTACTTGTTCTAAAGAGATGGCAACATCACCAGCTCATTTCGGAAGGATGCTTTTGGAAAGAGGAGATTTAGGCACCTGCTTACAGGTTTTGGTCTGTGAATGAAAAGTAAGACATGTCTTGATCTTTAAATTTGGTGTAAAGTGCCTGAATGGGAGCACTGTGAGAATGTAGAATTGAACTCTTTCTTGGGGTACCTCGCTTTTCCTTTGCTGTTTATGTAACCCATCATACATAGGTGATGGTTTCCACCCCAATGGCCAGACATGCAGGCTTCAACTACTCAGCTTGCATTATTTTTTATGACTCAATAACACCAGTTTGAGGTCCTTTCCACCATAACCAACGGCCCAGCAGTTTTCATTTAGTGATATAATTTTCCTGTTTCTAGGTCTGCTTGTCTTTCTAGAGCCCTATATTTCTCACTTGTCCTCAACTGTATTGGAAACAATAGATTTCAAATATATTGTAGTCAAGGATTTTAAATGATTCACAATGGCAAGAAGGCTATATCCTAATGTATCTATGGCTTCTGTCTTTCCTCTTTTTCATGGATGTACTTTTGTCCTTGCCCATTAAGCCAACACTAAAGTGGATTCTTGGAGAGTATGAGGTCTTCATATCCCTGCCAAAGTATAGTAAAACCCTAGGGAAGTCCATAAAGCAGGAAGGATTAGGCAGAGTGCTCTGGGTTTTGATATCAATGGAAACTGTCTCTGGAGTGATGATGACAGCAGGAGGTGGCAACAGCACAGGAGGGTCATGTCATGTCATGTCATGTCATGTCATGGAGAACAGATTAGAGGATGAATTGGGTAAACAGAAAAAAAACAGGGCTTTGGGTTGTTGGAAATTTGGGGGTCAGTCTGGAAGGATAAGAGAAGCAATGTGGGAAGCTGAAGTGGGAGTGAGTTTTCTGCAGGAAAGTGGAGAGTTAGGAGAAGTTAGAACATAGTTGACAATTCAGAGAGCAAAGTGCAAGATCTGTGAACTATACTGGGGGAGGAAATTACCTCTGAGAAAAGGTGCATCAGATGTAGTAGGAGTTGGCAGAGGCCTCAGAGGAAATACGGTGACTAGGAGCCTGAAGTTTTGGAGGGAAAGAGGCTCTGAGGTAAGACTAAGTAGGACTAGGGGATTGGAGGCAGCCTCTCATCTCCTCCTCCTTACTGCTTCCACCTTTGGGGCCTTCAAAATTCCTGCATAGGAGCAGTGATGAACAAAGAACAACAACGTCTTCCTCCATCCTAGATCAGTTTTTGAATGTGAAAGGATGGTTTTAGGAGCCCAGAAAACTTTGAGTGAAAGAGTCATGGAATCAAAGAATGGTTTGGGTTGCAAGAGACCTTCAAGATCATCTAGTTCCACTCATCTGCACGGGCAGGGACACCTTCCACCAGACCAGGTTGCTCCAGGCCCCATCCAACCTGGCCTTGAACACTTCCAGAGAGGGGGCAGCCACAACCTCCCCAAGCAACCTTTTCCAGTGCCTCATCACTCTCATACTAAAGAATTTCTTCCTAATGTCTAAACTATGCCTATCTTCTTCCAGTTTAAAGTCATTACCCCTTATCCTGTCCCTACATGCCCTTGTAAAAAGTCCTTCCCCAGCTTTCCTGTAGGTGCCCTTCATGTACTGGAAGGACCCTCTAAGGTTTTCTTGGAGCTCTCTCTTCTCCAGGCTGAAGAGCCCCAACTCTCTCTGTCTTCATAGCAGAGGTGCTCCATTCCTCTGATAATCTTCATGGCCCTTCTCTGGACTCACTCCAACAGCTCCATGTCCTTCCTGTGTTGGGTGGCTCCAGAACTGGACACAGTACTCCAGATAGGGACTTCTGAGAGCAGAGGCACAGAACCACCTCCCTTGACCTGCTGGCCAAGAATATTTTGATGCAGCCCAGGACATGGGTTGGCTTTCCAGGCTGCAAGTGCACATTGTCAACTGATGGCCCCAAGTCCTTCTCCTCAGGGCTGTTCTCAGTCCTTAGTTTTGACACTTAACACTACATCAGCCTCCTTCAATGTCTCTTTATTCTTTGCTCCAAATGAGCAGATACGTATACCTGTATTACCCCATAATGCTCACATTCTCATAGGCTTGCAGCAATGTATTCTGAGTTCATATTTTCTGTAACAAAAAACAGTATAGTTAAGAGAATACAAAGACGACCACCCAAGGGACCTATGTGCCTCTTGCTGAACTAATCTTGCAGTTCACATGTCTTTCTAATCTCCCCATTTTGTCCCTCAAAACTGTCACTTTTGCTTGAACTGCCTGCAGGCCAAAGGTCAAGTTGACATGGCTTCTTTCCAGGTCCCATTAAAGGCCATTTCTGAAGTCATAAATGTAGTTTGCTGAAGAATAAAAGGCACACCTTTTCCTGTATGAATTTGTAAGCACTGTTTGTCAGTGCTTGCTGCTGAAACTGGTGGGGTGATTTGGACCAAATCTACCTTCCTTTCTAATGGCATGGAAGTGTGGGCAAATCAGAAAAATCTTTCTTATGTTTTCTGGAAGAAAAAAAATACTTGTCCAAACTGAGTGAAGGAGGAGCAATGGCAGTACTTTATTAATTTATTTTGAAATCCAGGTGGCATGAAGTAGTCTCTGACCCTGCACTTGGTCCCAAGCTTCAGCCACATTGCTGTGGCTGAGCCACTGTGGCTCCTTCCACATATATGGAGCCACCAAGTCTCCCTGACAGCCTGAGAAAGTACCCATCTCCCTGCTGCAACATTACAGGGAGACTGAAGTGACTACCCCCTCATTTACATGCCTCACATAAGTGATTAACATTAGGTAGGATGAATTGTGGCTGCAGTGTATCATTGAACCATCTTATGTTATTTTCCAGATCAAAGTATCTCATGTTTTTGTGCTGATGAAACAGTTTGGTACTTAGCAGGAGGACCATGCAGACATGTGACACACCACTTAGGCAAGACAGTAGTTTACTGTATCTTTCCATTATCCTGCAATCCAGTTTCAGCTAATATGTTATGGCATCTGTTTTATTATGGACTTCCACAATTGAGCCATAAAAGTAAGTATCTTTTACTGTAGTTGTATCAGTGACATTACTTAACAATGAGAAATTTAAGTGTGGATTGAAATCAGAATTACCCTCCAAGTTAATTTTAAAAATAAAAATATAAACCTTTTAATTCTGTAGGAGTCTTTTTAAATGTTGGTTTAGTTGTAACTCAGCACCAAAATTAATTTTGAAATTACATATAACAATGGTTTTTATATTTTTAACCAGCCTTTCTGTTCCAGCTACCCATTCTCATTTTTAAAACTGAGTGAAAGTAATGAGAAATACCAGTGGTCTTCATTGGTAGTGGGTCAATAGACTGCATTACTGCTAAACTGCTGGACACTACCCAAATAATTTAGCTTTAAGATGCAAATATAAGCTAAGTGTTTAACGATGTGATGAATAGTCTTCAGAAAAGCTCTAGGTCAACATACTGTAAATGAATAATAACTTTGGTTGTTTCCCAAAGCAGTTTCTAACAATAGTAAGAAAGTCACCAGAAACTGGTTCAGCCTAAAAAAAAAAAAATAAAAATCCAAAATTAAAACCTTTACATTGGTTTGAATAGAATATGAGCTGAAGAGCACACACCAAAAATCCATTTGCGATATTTTTTGACTATGCAGCATGCATCTACAAATGTTACGGTTGTTTGCAGAGTATCTCCTATTAAACTAAATAAAAGCATGCTGTGACTTGATTGACCTATGCATCAGTGCATGCCGATCTATTTGGGTTGTTTCACAGTTTGGGAACATTCTCACATAATCCTATACGTATGCTTACTCCATTTGTTTTTGAATTAACTTGCCCTTCTTTTGAAAAGGACACATAATCTTCAAAGTTCGGCTGGAGAAGCAGTGATTCTCAGTCAAAGTGCAGGTCTGCTGCTTCTCACTGGCAAGGAGCTGGTACTGATATCACCGAATTTCTTGTAAAAGTCCTATCTGTTTTATAAAAGCTTTATCTGGGCAGCAAGAAATCTCAAATGCGACATTAAGTGGAGACACTGTGGTTCTGTTACAGATAAGAGACCCGAGTCAGCAGTGGACTGGGCTCAGGACTCTGCAGTCAGGGTGGTTTGTAAGCTGAGAAACATCGCAGCCGCATGCAGAGGAGGTGGCTTGGCAGTTGACAGGAATCTCCATCCTGCAGCTGTCAAATCCACAATCCCAATCCATCAGGCAGAGTAATGGCTTCCTCCTTCCTGCTCACCCCACCGTCTAAGCTTGGTTTTCCGTCTTGAACGCATCCAGTCTTCCACATGTGTTTCATTTTACTGCACACAATTGAGTGCACGCTATGAGACCATTAGAAAGCAAATATTTATTTGTCTTCATTAAGAGAAATACTCCCCATATTGCCATTTGATACTTGAAACTAGCCATTTATTTTACGTGCTATGATATACTTTGTGGTGCGACAACAGATGGCTGTTCCAAGGATGGTCACTGCTGGGGTGAATGAGTACAAGGGGATGAGATAATCCTTACTCCTACTCACTTGTCTGTGGTAGAAAAAGGATGGAAATAGGGGAAAACTTCAGAATTTATTAGGAAGTATCCAGAGGTAATCCTGAGAAAGTCTGCAACCCTGATGAAATACCAGTTTTTAGCCCCTCTAGAAAAAAAATCACCCGAATGTCTAAAAGTGCATTAAACACTATATGCTTCCAGTATTAAATTTACTTATATAATCTAAAATTTATAATTTTTAAACCTGTAATAACAAGAAGTAGCATTTAGTGTTGCCTTGCAGGAACTGACTTAAAAAGAAACCCTTGATGTACTCCACATTCTTAGCTAAACAAAAGCTTAGAAAGACAAATGTATTTATCAGCAGTCTCCAGAGAGTTAATTTTATGCTGTGTTAGAATACAATGACTGAAAGTAAATAATTTTCCAGTGCTAAGATATTTTCTTTTGCTTTTCATTGCTAAGACAGTCTTCTTTTTTTTTTTTTTTTTTTTTTTTTGGCTTGATGCTTTTGGGATTGAAAGCAAGATTCCTCTGAGCTGTTTTCAAATTAGATTTTAAAGGAAAATTAGGAAACAAAAGTGTTTACTGAGTAAGATGAAGTCAGTGCATGAGCAGGGGAACAGGAAGGATCATAAACCAGAGAGACCAGTTCAAACCAATTTTCTCAGAACTCCTCCCTTTAGTAACATTACTGTAAGTTACAAATATTACATCATCAGGACAAATGATTATTTGCTAATCCATGATTCAGAAAGCCAGCCATTGTTAAACAGCACCCTTTGGAAACAGTTTAACCCTTTGTGCTCCATTTATTACATTACCAAATGTAAAGACGTAAAGAAACTATGAATAAAATGTGTTGAGAGGGCAGTGACTATGAAATCTGTAAAATACCTACACAATCCTTTACACAGAGAATTGGCAAAAGGCCACAGGTAACCAAACCTGGCATGAGAAGCCATTACTAGAGCCATAGCACAAGTGCAGTGTAAAAATCTCACCATAACTCTGTTTAGTTAAATTGTTGCATTGCTGACAATACATTTTCTGCAGACTGTTCTCAACCTCTCACGAAGAATCTGAAGTACAATAACTTATTTGATGCAGATCTGTAATTTGGGAAACAGACCCAGCCAGCCACAGTCAAATCATATAATGACACTGACATCCACATATACCCAGACCTTTAAACCTTTTCTTTATTTCTATCCCAGTGAATAGTCCTGCTAGAGGAAAGAAATACGTCTGGAGACTAATGGATGTATACAGTTTACCAAGGTATCCCAGGAGCCATACTACCAAAATCAGAAGGCAGAGGAAGAAACTGTTTAAGGACAGGGCTTCATTAATGTTCTAGTTCGGGAGTGCTACTTTGAGGAGAATCTCCTGGCCATGCCTACCTAGTATAGGATCATAATATTATATAGTGGTTTTGGTTGACCTTGAAAGGTCATCTAGTCCAACCCCTGCAATGAGCAGGGGCGAATTCAACTAGATCAGGTTGCTCAGAGCGCCTGACCTTGAATGTTCTACAACTTCTCTGGGCAACCTGTTCCAGTGTTTTGCCACTCTTATCATAAAAATTGTCTTATATCTATTCTAAATCTACCCTCTTTTAGTTTAGAACAATTAGCCTTTGTCCTGTCCCTACAATCCCTATCAAAACATCTGTTTTCACCTTCCTTATGAGCCTCCTTTAAGTATAAGAAAGGCTGCAATGAAGGTTTCCCCTGAGCCAGGCTGAATAACCCCAACTCTCTCAGCCTTTCCTCACAGGAGAGGTGTTTTATTCCTTTGATCATTTTTGTGACCCTCCTCTGGACCTGCTCCAACAGCTCCATGTCCCTCCTCTTCCTGAGGGCTCCAGAGCTGGACAAAATACTCCAGGTGGGGTCTCATGAGAGCAGAGTAGAAGGGGGAGAATCACCTCCCTCGACCTGCTGGACCAGTGAAGCTTTGGTTTGCATCATGGAACCTCTCAAAGCATGTAAGCAGGATGCCTTTTGGATGACACTAGCTAGGAAATGTGTGCCAGAAAACTACCTAACACTCTCGGATTGCTAATAGAGATTCAGTCAACAGGACCAAACTAGAACTAGTCTGACGTCAAACACCTGAAAAATATGCAGTGTACACATCATTCCTCAGCACCTGTTCCCATTGCTCTATGTTTGTTAACACAGATGTTGCCTTAGCTACCTTAGGTTTTGAGAATTTTACTGCAGAGCTATGAGAGGAGTCAATAAATGGTCTAGAACTACCTCTTTGCAATTGCAGCTATTTCATTTCTCTGTGATATGAGCTGGACAGTGCTTTTAAAATTTTGTCAGATGTCTTAGGAAGATGTTTTGTTGTCACAGCCCTGAGAGCCTTTGGGAATGTCCATTTATTTAGATCATTTGTGGGTGAGTATTCTCCCATGCACTGTTGGACATAATTAGGCTACAGATGGTGCTGATTGGGGTTTTCTCCATAACACCTACTTTCTCCTTTCCTTTCCTTTCCTTTCCTTTCCTTTCCTTTCCTTTCCTTTCCTTTCCTTTCCTTTCCTTTCCTTTCCTTTCCTTTCCTTTCCTTTCCTTTCCTTTCCTTTCCTTTCCTTTCCTTTCCTTTCCTTTCCTTTCCTTTCCTTTCCTTTCCTTTCCTTTCCTTTCCTTTCCTTTCCTTTCCTTTCTTAAAGAAATCTCCCAAAACAGAAAAATATCTGTTCCCTTCAAGTCTGTGTGTACAGGATTCAGCTCAGTCTAATTCAAAGTATCTGCCATGTAGATATCTGCACCTCAATTAAGCTCCTATTAAACTTAATGAAGAGTTTGAAGGTTGCTTAAGCACAGCCTTCTAGTGCCCTTTGAGATGCCATCAAGAATAGGAGATACCTGCAGGAAGGCTGCAGAGAGGACACAAGACCTTAGGGGTGACCCATGCTCTTCTGGAGCAGCCTAAGCATGGCAACACACAGCTTCTAACATATCAGTAAAAAAAATCTGTTTAGGAAATGGAACTGGGTCCAAGCTTTCCCTTGATTCTGATGGGATCTCAGACAAACTCAGATATAGACACCTGTGTTGCAGTGCTTAAAGTCAGGAAAGCTGAATTCTACCCAGTATCTCGTAATGAATGTAATGGAAGTGGTAAACAAGTTCTGGCAGTGTGAAGAATAGCTCTATTCACAGAGAAGAAAGGACAGAGGTAGGTTGTGCTACCATTAATGATGAGGAATGGCATATTTATATGTGCTGGAAATAGGACTGTGCAAATAATGGATTTGGGGGCTTGATGGTTGAACTGAAAGTTATACAATAAATTCCTTTCAGTTAACTTGAAATAGATTTTTTTGTGTGTGTGCATTTGTTAACTAGTATAAGGCACATGTGTCTCATTTGGTTTGTTAATGACTAGGAACTAGATTTCCACATAGCCTTTAGCCATGGTTTAAGCTTGGTAGCTATATTCCTATAGCTGTGGATTAAAAAGCTTCGGAAGGATGTGGGGCAGGAACCACCAGATCGTGAACTGAGAATTACGATGCAGTGATATGCCAGGAAATAATAAACAATCATATTTCACAGCACAACTGGAAATCTTATATGCTATATTACACATTTTATGGGTTCTGCTTTGTGACTTTTACTTTAGCTTGCGTTCACTTGAAGTGCCATAATACTTATTCACTTCTGTGAAGGAGCAAAAGTGATTCATCATGCAAAAAGATTGTGAAACTGGCTGGTATCTCTTATGTATCTGTGTTCACCCATCACCAAAATAATCATCCAAACCCCATCATTTGAAGGGTATATGAGGCAAATTCTTATGCTCTGACATCAGATTTAGACCTGAAAGTTTGTCTAGTTTAATTATATTGTTAAGCTGGTAAAATATGTCAGTCTAAACACGCTATAAGAGTTTTGGAAGTACTGAAACTGCTGCAGGTTATTCCTGTTCAGGATCTAGCATAAGCTTTAATAGCATTAAAACTTACATGCCAGCATAACTGTGTTTGCACTAGAGCACATAACTGTGCTCATAAACTTGCTGGGTTTTATCTATTCTGAGTCAAATAGGAATGCTCACGTGAATGAACAGACTTTGAGTCCTGATCAACAAGAGCCATCTATATGGGAAAAAAAGTAAAAAATACCTATGGTATTAAGTTCATCCCATGAACTGTTTAAAGCAAGAAATGTTTAGGAGTATTCAAGTTTAATTTTCAAAGAAGATACATGTTGATACTTCAGGTTATCACACAGAAAATTGTGCAGTTGGCAGCAAATGTTGCTATTCCTTCAAAAAAAAGTTATATTAATATTTACTTGATTGCCTGATAAAAGTAATACTACAAAAGAATATTGCAAAACCTCGGAGGCTTGGCATGATTTTCTCTGTGGGTGGAAAAATGTTGTGCTGAAGCCAAGCTGGAATGAATCATGAAACTGTAGCACAGAAAATATACTAGAAGATCCATATTTTTTTAAAAAGATGACAGCTAGAATAATAAAGCTGCGGGCCTTACAAATATATGGAACATAAACATGTTGCTGGAATGATACTGGATCATATATTATGCAGGAGAAGCTTTCACTGTAAGGACAGCAGTAAAGTTTTGGCCTTCATTCACAGGTTCAGGCTATGAACCAGAATGTTGAAGTTAGGAGTCCCATCACGCAAGACATTCTCCAGGGGAACTCAAAAGGGACAGGATTTCCTCTGCCCTGTAAGTTCTAAGGGACTTACTTAGAGGCATATTAAGGGATATAATTTAATTTCTTTCACTGCATCTTCTATATTAATGCTAAGTGTGAAAAAAAATGCCCCCCAGGTTATCCCATCTGAGGCTGGCAGGTGGTCAAGTTTCTATAGCTTTTATGCTCCTCATGTCTCAATGCTTACAGGACAACTTCAGGGAAAGGCACACAAAATTTGATTGCTGTGCCGACACCCCATCTGTCTTCCTATCAGCCTAATGCCATAATTACCAGGTTGAAATGAAGACACGTGTTATGCCAGCTAAAAATAAGAGTGTGTTAATCTCAGGCATAAGCATCTGTGCTTGTGTGAATTAAATTATGCCATCTAAAAGAAAGGTAGGGACTATTTCCTCACCTGGGAGCCAAGTGTTGCTGACTGGCTTGCATCAACACTGCCAAGCATCAGTTCAGAGACTCATCTGGGAAACTGTAGAGAGGGACAGTTTTAAGGACAGAGCCAAGGAGTGAGCTAAAATTCAAGCAGTGTGATCATGGAGAGCCTGGTGAGTAAGCTCCTAGCAGATTGTCTGTGTAAATTGTGACTTATCATAGTCAAACAGTCATCAAAGATAATCCTATCCTAGTTATTAATGCAATATAAATGTACCATGTGCACCTATTGACTGTTCTAGTTCTGTGTTTCTACTTGTTATAATAATCATGAAAATATTCACCAATCAACAAACATGGAACTATGTTTGAAGCATTTCTTTATCTGCAAAGTTTTTGACATTTTTAGAATTTAAGACATAAAATTCCTGTGGGTGGACCATCTTAAGAGAAGGGGAAGGAGAAATACAAATGCACAAAGAATTAACTTTACTGGTGTATTTTAGGACCCAAATTTTGGTTTCTTGTAAAAAAAAATAACTAGTTGGAGGACTGTTGAAACATCTTCAAGGAATTTTGGTTTAATATTCCACTTACAACAGAGTACTTGGGAACAAAAAACCACAGACATGTGTACTCCTTTTTGAAGGGAGACAAAAAAAACAGCAAAGGAGACAAATCAAAGCCTAAGTAGAAGTATGCTCAGAAGCACACGTGAACATGGGGAGCAGGATGTGCTTGTGCCTTGGTAGCTGCTACTTGCAGATCCTTCTCCGTGACTCATGAAGAGGTGTGAGTAAGATCCCAGAGCTGTTATCATTCACCCTGTCTGGATATGAGGCCACTCCCCAGGTAGGTTTATTTGTCAGGAGCTTTGGCTGGGCATCACGAGCTGCATTTGGCCTCTAGGACTTCACTTGAGGAATCTTGCTCCAAGGTCTAAATTCTGTAGCTCTAGTTGTCATCGAACAGTCCCTTATTTCCCAATCCATTTGCTATCTCTCAGGTCTCAATTTGGCCCTCAATTAGTAACACAGATAAGGTATTGTTACATTACAGTGCAATTTTTATTGACACCAGAGAAATTCACTATGGGTGTCTCTGTGTGTTACCTCTAATGGTTGGATGAATGAGTAGTTGTGAAGGGGTGGGGGAGATGACTGAAGAACAAACTCTTGGCCTCTATCCTCGTCTCCATAACTGAAGTACAGCAAGCCCTGCTTTGCTCTGATATATTTGTGCCCATGGATCTGCTTAAATATTTTAATTTATTTTACCAATGGTTATTTATTATTGGTTTTACAATTTTATAAACATATGACTCACTTTAAAACATATGACTCGATTAGAGCGCTGATGGTATTCACTATAAATGCAAGTTTTCAGCTTTGTAGAGCTTATATATGTGTTCAGTGTAATATATAATAAAGCCTTTGTCTTTTTTTTTCTTTTTTTTTTTCTCCCACAAAGCTAGGAAAAACGTGTTTCCTATGAACAGTTTTTATAGGAAAAGGAAACACATTTCAGAGTATATATATTCAAAAACATTAAAAAGAAAATGTGCAATACCAAGGGTAGAGAAAATAATTAATCACAGTATTTCTACCAAACAACCTTTTTTTGTCAGCTGTATTCAATCAGTAACAAGATAGGGAAATGAAGACAAGAAAGCCTACAGATAGATAGGGCATATAGTTTGCAGTTAGCCAAACAGTAAATATAACAGTACCTCCAGTCTAGTACTGTAATCAGCCACTTCTATCAACAATGACTGTGGGCAACATTTCTTTCGCAGAAGCAGTGTCTCCATGTTCCCCCAGGAAATTCCCACAGGACTTGCTGATCATTTTAATTGTACTTGTTAAAAATTTCAGTCTCTTTTCTTTCAGAAATTTTAATTTGCTCTTCTGTGTTTGTAGCATATTTGGCAGCAGACAAGGTTTTACATGTTCATTATAAAGCAATCCTTCCCAAAAGCCCACACACAATTTCTCCTCACGCTTGGTGTTCTCTATTCTACTCAAAGACAAAATGTGATGTTTGACCTTTCACATCTCTCCCAGAACCCAGAATTAACAAACAGATGAACAGTGAGTGAAATAGTTCACATTTCCCTGTGCTTGAATGAACTACATCAATTATTACCATTGATTCTCCTCCTGGAAGGAACTTGGAGCTAGAATCCAGAATTCTGCTGAGAGGTGCCCCGGATATACATTTCCCCTTTGAAGATTTTCCCTTTCCTAATCTGATACCACAATCCTTTCATTTTGCACTGAGTTCCTTGATAGGGAACTTGCTGCAAAGCAACAGAAACATACCATACTGTTAGTAGACATAGCTGTAGAAACAACCCAAAAGTGGATAGCAGATAACAACTTCTATGTGATAGCATCTTCTATTGTGATAGCATCTGCTCAGCCACGACATGATAGTGGCCCAGGGACAGGTAGTGACAGGGTAAATTAGTTTCCCCGGCTGTGACCAAGTGACACAACTAGAGACAACTGAAAGAAAACCCTGGAGTCCCAGTCAAAAGCATGCAATAGTTATCAAGGAGGAATATAGAGTGCAAGAAGCTGTTAAAAGAGTGCAGAGAAAACGTAACTCAAAGAGCCTTGCCAAATGATTCATTTATGGAGTTGTATGGCTATGTGTGGAGTATGTATGGATACCTCCCTGCCATGTCCACCTTTGTCAGTAGCCTCAGAGGGCTAAGAGCATAAGAAATTTTCTAGGCCAAATAAGAGAAAAGTTCTCCGTGTCTTCAATCCCATGCAGGAGCAGTTGGTTAGAACAAGTTTATATCCACTATTAGTGAAGTTTTCTGGATTTTTACAACCAAAAATTTGCAGCTGTATCCAAATCATTGTACTTAAGAGCCCCTGATGAACTCCTTTGCCCTGTTTGTTTAATTCCACTTTGAACCTCTTTGTGCTTTTGTCCCTCTGCATTATATATATGGAATATGCAGCCAGTGTGAAAAGGTTCTATGACTACTCTAATAATAGCTTAATGAGGTGGCCCCCATTTTGTGAATTTCTTGGGAATAGTTCTTACCTCACAGTTATTTAGATCTGTATAATTTCTGTTCTTCATTAGCTGTTCTTTGATGGGAAGAATACTTTGTTCTGTAGTTATGGTAAGGAACAGAAAGAAGAAAATATATTAAATACATATATAGGTACTGAAAGTAGGATGAGTGCTCTAAATGTTGTGCATATTGCTACTATTATTCATTTAAAGAAAAAATAACTAATTCTTTGGTCCCAAATAGATAATAGATAAATATAAAATAAATATTACATAGCTCAGTCCTATATTTTTCATAGGAGAACCAGATTGAGAGAGAGCTATTTGAGGTGTCTGTGTTGTGATTTGGCTCACTTAAACCCAAACACTGGACCTTAATCCAAAGCAAGAGTATAGTTACTTGTACAGTCAGATGTCTGTGGAGTCAGTGGCTATAGTGGAGTTTCTAAGGGACATCCAGCTTGCTTAGGTTAGTCATGTCTCCATGCTTTTTTAAATGTTTGAGGCATTGGTGGCTGCTGCATATACAATTACTGGCTGCCTAACTCTGCACACATCTGATAAGAATCATGGACCTTTATAATGTCTGCTTCAAGAACCAGAATCACTAGGTTACGAATGAATTTGTTATTTTTCCATTTTTTCCATAGAATTTTATTTAAAAAGAAACTAAATACTTTTTTAGTATTCCAATAATAAGGCTGTGTTATTATGTACATCAGGGGCCAATCCACTATAAAATTGAAGTTTCATATTTAAATACACTTACATTCCTGGGATACTGGTTTTTTTCCCAGTGACAGATTTAGATTTACGTGATATACTTTAAAAAAAAATAGTAAGCATTAGAATATGTTTCCTTATAAACATTCTTATATCCTTGGTGTTAAGAGGCAATATCTCCACTGATCCATATATATTTTAATTCTGGTGGACCTGTCCCCATAACAAGTGAGTTTGGCTGTCCACTGTCATTACTGGATTTTAAAACTACATCTGCTCTCTTACAGCTACTGCCCTTACACCCTGCCGAAAGTTGAGACATGATGGAGCAGGCACAACTTTGTCTTGAGTCTTGCCTATAGCTCTGTGATTGTCAGAGAGAAACTCCTGGCAGAATTCTCTTCTTTGAGCAGTGAGAAACCAAGGATTTGGTTTTTAGCAAATATTTAGTTACATGACTGCTTAGTTAGAGATACTGTTAGTGTGCAGCATCCTGTTCATCACTTCAAAAACAGCAAAAGGAGTTTTGTAATGTTAAGTCAGGGAAATTAATTTTCTTCTTTTCTCCCAGTACTGAGGATTGTTCTATAACTAAGCTGGGTATTCTAATTTCAAGAACTGCCTTTCTTACCCTTCAGTGTTGTTAAAGTAGTGGTCCATGTAAGCACTTTTTGGTCTTCAGGAGCAGCACGCTCCAGAAGAATGTTCCATCTCCCATTCATTTCCCCAAAGACCATAGGAAGCTGGAGAATATTGCTGCAAATATTTCCAATCAGTTTAGAAGTACTGGAGTCCATGTTCAACTCCAAAGTTTGCCCAGTCCTTTTTTAGGACTCTGGATGTGAGCTTTGACTCAGACCAGGCTCCCGTGTGCCTTCTTAATAGAAAATTTCAGAAAAGAAGCCAAGTCCTCCTTCACACCATGTCCGGAGTGTGGTTGGAAAAAAAACATTTTTCCTCAAGGGACTGAAAGGGTGGATTGCATTCCTTGACCTCTGGAAGGGAGAGGCTTCATGTAATTTTCAAAAGGTAGCTCATGCCTCATACTTGGAAGGACAGCTGTAGGCAAAAATAGTCACAGCAGCAGCTTTCCCCTGGAAGAAGTTTTTTGGTAGAGGAACATTGATAACACATCACTTAGGACTGTTAACAGAAAAGTCTGAGCCCCAGGCAGACTTTCACACTTGTATCCTCAGTAGTGCTGGGTCAGATAGCTGTACTTTAGAGCTTCACTCTTCTATCTTATGCAGCCTGTGGTATACAGCTACAGTAATGAGCCTCCTCCTGGTGCTGAATGGAGCACCTGATTCAGCCTCTGAGGCTCTCTCCTCTGTGAAAGAAACATTTATCATCTGGTACACTTGACAGTGAAATATTCCCAGTCCACTCAATTAATTCCTGCTTTTGATGGCGATACATGTAGATCCCAGAAAAAGATGAAGAAGTGCTGAAGAGGCCCTTTCCTACAGCAATAAAAATTTCAGAGCAAGGCAATCAACACTGAGGTGCTAATAATGTTTAGAAGGGGAGCTCTCTTGCGGTGAGCAGCTGTTCCAGTGAAGAAGGAAATGGCAAAGGGCATCTGCAGAATAATGACCCCCTTGGAATGTCTGCAGTGTCAAACTATTTACCTTTTTTGCCCCAGGTTGTTTATATTCAATATTTGTTAATACATTTTCTATATCTCTCTGGGACTAAACCAAATAATTTCTTCTGAGATGATAACCAGTTCTGTGGATAGTTTGCTTCAGGGACTGATGTTTTGGGGGACATATATACAACAAACTTATTTCCCTCTATCCTCCACAGTTCTCCCAAATTATGCCTCAAGCATCCCTAAGTGACCACGTGCCATAATACAAGACACAGAACACTTGCCCTCACAAACACCCTGAAAAAGCACAGTTCCACTGGCTCTAATGCAACACTCATATCAGACACTGAACTGAAAAAATTATTAGTATGTCGTCGAGTACCAAGGGAGTGTTGTTCCCACTTGACACAAAGGAGGTCCACGAAGGACCCTACAGTACTTGGCCCAGTGGGCCACAAATCTCTCTTGAGAGAATGCCTTTGGCAGATGTGTCCCCTGAACACCTAAGTCATCCTTTTGTTAGCTTCAAAAGAAGTCTGGATTCCTGAAACCCTAATTTTGGCAAGACAAGGAACAAATATCTCAGGATTGTTTTCTTCAGGTAGAGATACCAAGGAATTCCTAGAGATGATGCAGACAGAACCCTGTCCTACATACCCTTGGATATCCTCACATGTTAGTTAGGTCACTTGCATAAGCTGGCTAACAACTGATTACTGACGGTGGTGAGAAACATATGCAGGATGCTGACAAATGTAATACTAACCTATAAAACAGATACTGTTAAGAAACTATTATGAAACTCATGGGTTTTTATCTTTTCCTTTGCCCAAGAAATAAGGAAATGCTGGCACAGTAAGGCTGCTGAATACCATAAAGACAGAGTCATGTTTATGTCTCACATTAAAGCTTTTACATACCATGGTCTCATCCTTACTTTTGCACTAGATTGCATATTAGATTGTTATTAATTTTATTTATTTTTTTCCAAAACCTGACTCTGACACAATAAAGCCAGATGGCACATTCTGGATATACACAGAGCTCTTTTGAAAGTCAGGATAGGACCAGAGCTCCCAGTTTGCCCAGTGTTGTTTGCCAGTTTCACAGATAGGATGGAGAGTCAGACAGTTAGCCAGAGGCTATTTAAGTGGGTGTCTAATTGCATCAAGTTTGTTATGAGCTAACCAGATTAGATCTTCCAATTCAGGCTAGAGATCATGCTACCACTACAGTGCCAGCAGCCTCTATGGCTTCCCTGAGAAGTGTTCCTATCTCTGAAATCTGGAGGGGATTGGGGATCAGGCCATAGACTTACACGACATTGCTTTTTGGTTGAAAAGTTAAAATCTGGAGCATGAGTTCCCAGAGCTGTCCCATAGCCATTATTTAAGGTAGTCTCAAAGTACTCTCACCTCCTACACATCAGGTCATTGCTTGTGAGTCAGGGCAGCAGAAAGCATAAGGATGTCAAGAAAGGATGTCAGCTATGGAAATTTCCATTACTAGGGTTTCCCTTTGGCAGAATAAAATAACCGTGCAGTAACCGTGAGGATTCTCTGAGATGTTGCCCAACCAGCTCTCCTTCTCACTTCTGTGGAGTTTTATAACACCTGAATTCTGTAATGGAACAAAAATAAATAATTCAGTCTTGGTGCAACTTGGTGCAGGTGCAGGCTCAGTGGATGCAGCTGGCCAAAATATTCCAAGCAGAAGTATGTGAAATTCAGGCATGCCAAGAGTGAAGTGCTAATGGACAATGCCTCTGAAACTGAGAAGTAAGTAATGACTTTAGCTTGCCAAAGGGAAATCCTGCTCACCAAAATCTACCATTGTCTTCATAATTTCTTGACTTTGTGAGAGCTGCATCAGCTCTAATGAATAATAATTGCAAGGTGAATCTTTGCCCTTATTGTCTGTTGCTTGCCATAAGAACTTGAAATCTAGGTGTTGACAATGGCATACAATAAAATCAACTGACTTGAACAGTCTGGTCTCACTTGTGAGCCTGCTGAAAGGAACATGAAGTTTAAATGGTGCATCAGGAAATCAAAAAGTAAATAAAAAAACGCCCTTTTTTTTCCAGGCTAAGACGAAAATTAGTTGCTAACCTCACTGACAGCAAATAATGGTTTCTGCATTTTTCTTAGATGTTCTGTTGTTATTGGATGTATTTTCAGTGCACTGCATGAGGTAATGCTTAATGTTTCTTAAGAAATAAGCCTGAGGCATGTTCAGAGTTGGCATGGTAGAATACTTTTAGTGGGAGAGGGTGGTAGTGTGCTGATGATGTACATGATAAGATAAAGAGAGAAAAAATACATTTTTCTGCATGTTTAAACTCTTTAAATTAGAAAATGCGATCAACTCCATGCGATGATTCACTTGAAAAATGTCACTGAGAAAACAGGCCTAATTTATAGTTTTACTTGTCTTTTCTACTGCCATTCCTATAAAAGACAGGGAAATAAAATGAGCTATACGTGCTCTGAGAAAAATCATTCTTCCTCTTACTATCCCATCAGTGTGACATTTCCTATGTTGATCTTTTGCCATGACATCGCTAGATCCTGCAGGAAAGCAAGAGTAGATGGGAAACTCTTCAGGAAATGAGTTGTGCAGAAGGAAGTGATGCTTATGACTCACTAGGTTGTATTTTTCATTCTGAGTCAGAACCAGGCTGGTGCTTGGCAGGATCCTGTGGCTGCATTAGCTGTTGAATTGCCACTTTTTGGGTGAACAGTCAATCTCGTGGTGATTTTCAGAGTTGTGCATCTCATGAACTCCCAGTTTGAGAATAACATGTAGCCTTTCCTCCTTAAAATTCTCCTGCAGTTTGAAATGAGCACTGTCTCTGTCTCCTGGTTCCCTCTCTTATCATGCAAGTCACCCAGAGCCTACCACTAATTGCCCTCTTTATCACTGTTCTTACATGATGTCTGTGATTCAGAGACTACTGGAATCAATTGAAAGTTTGTAATCATCTCAGAGGCTTGCGAAGAAATATTTTGCCAATAAACGAGAACTTGAGTTCTCAGATGCCTTCTTCACCCTACAATGCCATCCTTGAGGAAGAGACCAGCAAAAAAAGAGCTTAAAAAACCCCATTTTAACACCGAAATGATATTACCCAGGCCAAAGACCGCCTCTGATACTCCATGCAGCTCTGTTGACACGGGGCTTGTGTTCAGATACTGATTATCTTCTCTCAGCACCTTTGTGAAACACACTTTCCAATGCCAGTGAGGTGCTCTCTTTTACTTATATCTCCCTATCTGTTTAAAGACTTGACAGTTACTGAAGTGAATGTGTGTGGTCCTTCATTATGATAGACAATGATTACGATAGACAAGATTATTTCTCCATTTTAGCACCAGTAATAAAGTTAATACTTCTCCTTTTCTTGACACTTTCTTATGATATCAATAATGAAGTTCAAATTTATTACTTGGATTTTAAGATGGCATAGATCACACAGACCTCTCAGTCCTTACCCATTATAGTGTCTGAGTTTGACGTAAGCGCAACCTTCAAAAGTACTATTACATGCCACCTGTCTCAGAAAGGTTCTGGTTGGACAAAATTCTGTTTGCATTTTGATAACAGAGGTGACTTGCTGTCCTTTCCTGGATACTTGGTGTTCAGACAAGTTGTTCAAGTTATTTTATATGTATTGCATACACACTATGTATTTATATAAACATGATTTCCTTCCATCTATCACACAGTCCATCATGGTGAGTAAAAAGAAAACCTGTTCTCCCAGCTCTGCAGATGGCATAAGGAGGCATAACAGAGGTTAGAGCAATATCAATATTGTGATCATATTTAAACAGTTTGAGCCACACAGATGGTAAGCCTTGACTGGGCCTTTTAGTTCTATTAAACCATAGTTGATATGGGTTTTATCACTCAGGGGGAACAATGAAAGATCTTTATTCACCTTCAATGCAATGATCATTCTGTGGGCAGATAGTGTCATTTAGAGTACAAAACTGCTTTCTTGCAAGTCCAGGTACTTATGATGCAAAGAGCTCAAAGGACTCGAGCACAGACCCTATGAAGAGAGGCTGAGGGAGCTGGGGCTGTTCAGCCTGGAGAAGAGGAGGCTCAGGGGAGACCTCATCACTCTCTACAACTACCTGAAAGGAGGGTGTAGCCAGGTGGGGGTTGGTCTCTTTTCCCAGGCAACCCTCAGCAAGACAAGAGGGCAAGGTCTCAAGTTGTGCCAGAGGAGGTTTAGGTTAGATATTAGAAAGAATTTCTTTACAGAGAGGGTGATCAAGCATTGGAATGGGCTGCCCCGGGAAGTGGTGGATTCTCCGTCCCTGGAGATATTTAAAAAGAGACTGGATGTGGCACTCAGTGCCAGGGTCTGGTAACTGCAGCGGTAGTGGATCAAGGGTTGGACTTGATGATCTCTGAGGTCCCTTCCAACCCAGCCAATTCTGTGATTCTATGATTCTATGATCATGAGTTACTCTCTGCAGATCTGGAGCAGAAATGTGCTTTAGCACCTTGAGCTGACAATCAGATGAAGATTATTTATTGTAGAAGCTGACTCAAAATTTGATCACCATAAATAGGATTCAGTTGCCTCAATATAGTCATCAAGTGCTGTCTGAGGCATAATCAAATACCTAGGGCATCTGGATATTCAAAACACATGAAATCACTGCCATTCTGCAGCAGGAGCTGTTGATCAGTCAGGACAACACACTGTGTTTGAATGATGCTAAACATCAATGTTTAAGCTGTTAATCTGAGTCCCATGGGCAGGATTCTTGTCACAGATTCAGGTAACTGAAAGCACAGATCTTCACACAGGTGGTTATGTGGAAGCCTGGTGGCTAAGTTCCCGGCCTGGCTGCCCCAAAGGTAGAGCATTTGTAGTCACATGCAGATATCCTGAAAATCCTAGGGCATCTCTCCTGGTTAGAGGCCCAATGGCCACGTCAATGGACAGGAAGACAAGACAGGACTATTCTCTGGTCCTAAGGGCAAGGGGTAAGATGTGGCCAACAAGCATGTAGCTTAAATCTCCTCCATTCCCAAAACCAGTATAGTTGTATCCACAGTTTCCTTTAGGGAACAGCCCTTGGCCCACTCTATCCTCTAAACCATGTCCAGGCTCCTTCTGGTAGGCTCCTAGCCTAGACTGAAACCAGGCTAGGGATTATTTAAAAATATAAACCAATATGGATGCTCACAGGACTGTGATGGAGCCCATATTTTAACAACTTTCAATACCTTTGGGACATAACAAGAATGGTCACTCAATAAAAAACATTTTTTTCCCATCTTCCTGAGAAAAAGAAATTTTATTTCTACTTTAAAAAGAACTTATTAATGTCTAATGTATTTCATTCTGAATTTTTATATTTTCTCTCTTCAAAAGCTTTAGGAAAGCTCATTGCCCTATATAGGGGGATGAATAGTGATTCTTCCTATAGTGGAAGAATCACTATATAAATATAGCTATGATTACTTCTGTAGCACCACAAAACACAGCAGAGCACCACACAGCCTTAAATGATACCATTTTATAAATAATACAATTTATATATTTGAAGCCTTCAAATCATAATGGGTTTATATGTATTTCTTTCTATACATAAAATGTAATGCAAGTTATCAAAGAATCTATTCTAGCTACTTTACAGGTGTAACTCCAATGGTCAATGGCTGCATTTCAGAGATGCAGTTCCTGCCAAACATCCTGTCTTGAGATCTTGAGAACATGTACTCTTGAGACTTAATAGCTACCTAAGTGAACTAGCATGGCAACTAGAAATAGGCACCCATACTAATTTAGCCAACCTCTAAAAAAAATTCCTAGCTTATGAGCAGTGCTGTATTATTATATTAGCATATGTTTTCCAGTTCTAGAGTGAGCTTAGAGAGAATCAGAGGGTCTTTGCATCATGCAGATAGATATTTAGGGTCAGTTATAAAGTCACATTGGGAGGTTTTTTTGGGATTTAAGCACATAAAAATAGTGTAACTAGGAGAAGATTCAAGTCACCATTCTCTTAAAGGCTGTTTACTCCTCTCTTTTCTTAAAATAACTCTTTGTTGCTTTATCCCAAGATTTTATTATGAACCTTCATGATAGTTAATATTTTTCTTCAAACTTCACCTCCCGACATATTGTACTCAGAATCTCAGCTCATGTTTCACATTGAGATTGCAGAACTGCATTAAAATGTGAACTCTGCATAATTCAAATGTGTCTGATCTAGGTAAAAGGGAAACTTCACCACCAGTAAGGTACATCGTTCACTTTTTCAACAGCCTCGTGTAGTTCTCATAAAGAAAGAACAGAAGAATATATTTTGTTGTAAGATTCTAACAATGAAATTACTTAATGGAGGTATTTGTATTAAGAAGTTACTGAAATGTTAATTTCAGACAGAGAATTAGTAATAACTGATGTATAGAATTTCTTATTGCCAGCAAGAAAGTAAATTATTAACAGAGTTGCTCACTGGCAATAACTGCAATAAGTTAGGTGTGAAATCCTGATTTAATTCCAAAAGTTACATGTACTGTGGTGGAGATGACATTTTACTTGCTAGTCTAAAAGAAGAAAAAGGTACAAGAGACAGTCCTATTTGCACCCTCTTCATAACTGTTGTTAACTGGTGTGTTCATCACACTGGTGTGCCAAAGCAGTACCTGCAGAATGAGATATTCTGGAGTAAAGCATGCATTTTAGGTAACTGCAAATGCGTGAGTCAATCTATTAGTTAAAAGTGTTTCCCCCCATTATTTTCAAAACCAAGGCCATCTAACTCTGCTTGAGGCAGGAGCTCCATTGCTGGGCATAGTGAAGCCTTGTGTTGTTTTCCCATATAACTGATTCATAAACTGAAGGGCACATTTCCAAAGCCTCCAAGGGCTCCAAGCCATACTGGCAACACACTGGCACTTCCCAAGGAAAGTGTCTAGCCTATACCTCCTAACCAGTCTCACCTGCTGTCTTTGTCTGCCTCTTGGAGATTGCTTTCTGATTGGCATCCATCCCCCTGCACGGCCGTGCCAGAACAGCAGACAATGGGGTGCCCTGGCACTGGGATACATTTTCATAGTGATGAAAAATGAGGATTTCAAAGACATCGTGACTCAGTTTCCCACTTCAAAGAGGAGTTAGCTGAAGGCTGTTTAATGGCCAGACGATGCCCAGCCCTAGGGGAGAGAAGTTGGGGCTGGGGGCAGAAGTAACTTGACTCTCCTATTACCTCTCAGCACAGTCTGGGATGGAGGCAGCTCTGGGGCAGCAGAGTTCTCCTGCCTGCCCACAGCTGACTGGGAGCAGGTAAACAAGCAGAGCAAGCCGTGCTGTCCTAATCCCTCAGACAAAATCAGGCAGCAGTCACTTTTGGTGAACAAGAGGCTGAGCAACAGCCTCCCACTTGGCTCACCTGAACTGGTTCTTTCCCAACCTTTTGCCAAAATGCTTGAATAAACCATCTCTACCTTAAAGAGTGGCAAAGCTCTGGAAAAATTTGTTGAGTGAGTTGCACTGAGGCTTGATTCACAAGGGACTGTGAATCAGGACAGCGAGGCCTTTGCTAAAAGGAATTTGAAGGATTAATTACCCGAAGGAAAAGCCTCTTTCTCACTTTCTGTGGAGTAGAAAACATATTCTTAACTTACATGTTTCAATTACTAAAATTAGATGAGATCAAGCTATGTAGCATGTATTTCTGTTTACCAGCTGGGAAATAATGCTCCATTGCACCTGCACTCACCTATCTTTGAAGCTGAGATGCATTACTCCAAACAGGTAGGAGTAGAAAGAGAGAATAATATCTGATGTGGTAACCTGGAAGTGTGGTGTCAAGAGCTTGACTCCTAAATATTTAGGAGCACCACTTCACCCACAGTTTACATGGTCTTGCTAATTTTCACTCCAGCCCCATAATGACTGTTTAGTTTAGAGAGAAAGAGTAAACTTTAACTGACATTAAATAAACTCTGACAACACTAGAATAACATGTCTTAGAGAGCATCTCAAGGTTGAAAAGTTTTAGATGGGTATGGTAAAGCAAAAAAGATCATGATAGTAGAAAGAAATTTGTTTTCTGGCTCTGGTGATTAACTGTGTTAAGTCAAATTTGGAGGTTTATGGCTTTCCTGAATCTTGAGGAGTGAACATAGAGAGTTTTTACAGTTATATAAGTGAGAAGCTTTTGTAGTCTTATATTTCAAGTATGATTTCAGGAGCTATAGCAATACTGGGCTTCAATCATTTCAAAGAAATCTGTTTGCACAACAGGAAAGAAGGAAGCTGGGTTCCCTGGCGGTAGCATCATTATATAGGACATCATAGGATGAATGGCTTCATATTCCTTTTTGTCACATTTTAATCTTTCAGTCTACTATTGTGCTCCATGCACATTTCTATCTTATCTGGAACTCTTTGCAGAAAAAAGAAAATGTGCCATGCTCATGAATTATCCCATGCACTTTTCAGTGGAAGGGCTTGGGTTCGACCTTAAAAGCGTTGTTAAGGACAGCACGATAGTCCAAAACACATAGAAATACTACTCTGGCTCTTACTTCCTGAAGGTGAGGAGTGGGAAAGAAAGATACAGAGTCTTTAACCAGGAGACATACATTACACTGGGTACAGGGTCACTGCAAGGTTAATCTGCCTCATCATTCACAACCAGGGTACTGAAGAGAAATGTTTTCATCTTGTAGGTCATCCCATCATAGAATCATAGAATCATAGAATTGGCTGGGTTGGAAGGGACCTCAGAGATCATCAAGTCCAACCCTTGATCCGCTACCGCTGCAGTTACCAGACCCTGGCACTGAGTGCCACATCCAGTCTCTTTTTAAATATCTCCAGGGACGGAGAATACGCTGCTTCCCAGGGCAGCCCATTCCAATGTCTGATCACCCTCTCAGTAAAGAAATTCTTTCTAATATCCAACCTAAACCTCCCCTGGCACAACCTGAGACCGTGCCCTCTTGTCTTGCTGAGAGTTGCCTGGGAAAAGAGACCAACCCCTACCTGGCTACACCCTCCTTTCAGGGAGTTGTAGAGAGTGATGAGGTCTCCTCTGAGCCTCCTCTTCTCCAGGCTGAACAGCCCCAGCTCCCTCAGCCTCTCCTCATAGGATCTGTGCTCGAGTCCCTTCACCAGCCTGGTTGCCCTCCTTTGGACCTGTTCCAGGACCTCAATATCCTTCCTGAACTGAGGGGCCCAGAACTGGACACAGTACTCGAGGTGTGGCCTCACCAGCGCTGAGTACAGGGGCAGAATCACTTCCTTGGACCTGCTGGCCACGCTGTTCCTGATACAGGCCAGGATGCCATTGGCCTTCTTGGCTACCTGGGCACACTGCTGGCTCATGTTCAGCTTCCTGTCAATCCAAACTCCAAGGTCCCTCTCTATCTGGCTGCTCTCAGCCACTCTGTGCCCAGCCTGTAGCGCTTCATGGGGTTGTTGTGGCCAAAGTGCAGGACCCGGCACTTGGCCGTGTTGAACCTCATCCCGTTGGAATCAGCCCAACTCTCCAGTCTGTCCAGGTCCCTCTGCAGAGCCCTCCTGCCTCCTTGGAGCATCACCAAGAAGCTCCATGGTGTGTACCTGAGGCTGCTCAGCCCAGCCCTCCTCTGTGAGGGGAGGCAGTGCCAAGCCACAGCTTAGCCCTTGGAGCTCTTTCCTGGTAGCATGATGTCCTACATGAACCCCATTTTGCTGAAAGGGAGGAGTTAATATTTAGGTCACCTGAACCAAAACATTAGCCACACTCGAAACCTTGTGGGCATCACTTCCCCCACCACCCACACGTGAAAGACCAGACTGTGTCCAAGCTGCAGGTGTGTGCAAGGAGACAAAACGTGTTAATACTATTCAGTTTCAGGCACAGAGCTGCCTTCCTCTGCTTCTCCATGCATACCTCCTGGCGTGTGATTCAGCCTTGCTGACTTCAGATGTCTAATATTTAATTGTCTAAATGTAACCTACTTGTTTTGTCCTTTAGTGGAGAGAAATAGGCATGTTCAGTTGGTGATTCATCAACTTATCTTAGATTCCTGTCTTACACAGGGATGATTTGCCTGTCTCCCACCATACACTGAAGACAGACCCTGAAGAGATAACTTCTGAACTTGTAGAGTTTTAATGTTGAATGAGATTAATTCATGCAGCTGTGGATCGTAGGGTAGAACAAGTACTATCCGAAGAAATAAAATTCAGGTACTAGATAAAATGGCTTTTGTGTTGAGTTTGATGTCATCTATTTGTAGCACATCTTGACATTAAATATGAAAAAAAGCTTTTTGCATGTACCTGTGCATATGTTCTTGTATAGAGGAAAATTAAGTTGTCTTAATGGAGGTAGCTAGCTGCCGTTGGTGAATAAAACGTGACAAAATTTCAAACACACATTTAGTTTTGTGTGTGTGTGTACATATATTTGTATACAAAGGAGTCAAAATGAAAACATGGAAACCTATTTATCTTGTGACAGTGTACATATAAAAGTTCAAGTACACATTTGGTGGTCTTTAATGATATGCCATAGCATTACATACAGACCCTTCAAAATCTCTCCTTTTTATGTAATTGCATACATTGTACATACGTATGCTGTAGTCCATAATTAATTTGACATATTAGCAATATGACACGGCAGAGATGAGATGAATAGATGTACACTTGTGTGTACCTATGGTCTGTATGCCAGGTGTCAAACCTGTATGACTTGCCCCATCCTTCACTGCTTGCTCATGTTCCTTTGCAACCAGAAGACAGCCTTGGAGATTTCACTGAGGATATCTTGACCTAAAGTGGTGAAAGGCAGCTCTAAAGCTCTTTTTATTCACTTTGCCCATGGTGTTCACAAGAAGACAGAAGAGATCACATGCTGCACCAGCAAGGTACGAGCTTCAAAAAATCCCAGATGCTAATAGTGAGATCAACTACTTTCAGGGCTGTGCCACCCCTGGTCTGGGGCAATGATCAAACCACTTTGACCAAACTAAGCACAGCTGATGATTGAGCCTTGTCAATGCAGGAAAAAGACAAGTAGAAAAATAGTGTGCTAGTCATGAAATAATTTATTTGGAATATGGTCTTAAGTCTTGTAGATTTAAACCATACCTTTCTATTATGTTTCTTTTATACAGAAACTGATATGTTGTGACTAATGATTTGCTGTCAAGGAATACAAATCAATTAATTGCTTAAAAATAAATCTGTACCCTAATAAAAAAATATTATCTGCACAGTAAATTGTTAACTTTTTTTCATGTAATAATATAGGCAATCATTAACATACAAGCCATAAATATAGTAATTTTTTAAAAGTAAATCAAGTGTTTTCTCAGCTGTAACTGTCAGGTTCTATTTCATTTACTTGGGAAAATATAACTCAGGGCCAAATACTCCCTTTACGTGTATTTGTCTCTAAAGTCAAGGGAAATTGTGCATGTAGCACTAAGTTTAAAATCTGGACCAGTGGAATGGTGCTGTTTTTCTTTTACACTGCTTGCATAAATCCCATCCATGGACCTGATCCAAAAAACTCTGAAATCAAAGGAAGTTTGTAAAGACTTCAATGGATTTTGGAATAGAATTAAATGATCATGAAATGTTTTTAATTGAAAAAAATGGCTGTTCTTCAAAGACAACAAGTTTTTATGAGAAATAGTTGGTTTTGATATCAGTCTTGAAAATAATTTTGAAAGAAATATTTGGAATTGTTGAAATGTACAAAAAAAAATCTTTGCTTTTCTACTTATCTTTGTATTTTATTTAGAAATATTGGCTACAGAAAAAATAATGTTGGTCACATAGGATCTTAAAAGAAATGTTGCCATATTATGAAACTAAAAATGTCAAAGTGTCTGAACTAATTGTTCTTTTGTTTTCTCTCAAAACTTTTGTAAAAGTTCATCCTCACCCCTAGTGGGATTTTTTTCTAAGTATGAAGAAAATTTCAGTGGATAAAGAAACCAGTTTGTGAAGGACTCTGCTTTGGTTCATGCCTTTAGTAGCAGAATGTGGAGCAAACTCATACCTCCTGTTAATGTGTCACCTGTAATTTCCTTTATCCTGAGTTCGGCTCCTGAAATAAGACAGAGTTTTTTCAACAGCACCCATTGCTTCTTGTGCTTAATGAAAGAAATCAAGAAAAAATTGTCTCTCTCCAGCCCTGAACATCTCCCTGCTCCCCAGCTAACATATTTGCTGTCACCAGAGAAGCACTGATAACTTGAATCTGTCAGCTCTCCCTGCCAGGTTGCTAATGAGTCTTAACATTCAGCTGTTAAGTGTAATTCTGATGGACAGACCTTCCAGTCTTCTCACTGTGTTACAGGATAAAATAAGTCTTCTTCTTCATTGTGACTAAATGTTGTCTGAAATACCTCAACAGAACAAAGGATAAAGTGATTACTGAGGAATGCTCTGTTGCTATCGAAGAATTCTGGTTTATGGAAATGCATTAACAAGCACTTTTAGGGTATATCTCATTAAACTGAAATGAGATACCATCTCAAGTGATAGGAGCTCAATCAAAAACTACCAAAGGATCGGTGGCTATTGCAAAATGCAGATTTTTTTGCAACAAGTCTTAATTTGCATGAAGATCACAGGCATTTATGAACTTCCAAAAAGAAAAAAAAAAGAAAATAGTGTGTAGGGGGGGAAAGACCAGTGGAACTCAGAAGGAACTGCAATAATAAAAAATAACTTCCCTGGTGTTTAACTCCTAGAGCCAAACCTTAGATTTAGAAATTATTATATACAGTAAGATGCACTATATATTTGTGTTGAGGATGGGCCTAGAAGTCTCTATTTTTGTCCTGAATTGAATTCAAAATTCAAACTTTGGAAGATATAAAATGTTCAGACACATAATCAACTTTGTGTTTATTGGAAGAAATTTGTTGACTCTCTACACAATACAGTTATTTCTTTATAAAATTGTTTGCAGTCTGGTCTGCAAAAAGAGAAGTTGAAATATAGTTACATTATTTTACAATCCTCTAATCTATTCCAGTGTGCAACTACTGATGCTACAATACTTTTCTGAAAAGGTTTGATATCCAAAATCCAATGATATCCAATTTGTATCGCTACTGAAAATCTATTCAGGTGGTATGAAGGGAGCACAATTATCTGCAGGACACAAAACCAGCCAGCCAATTCTTTGTTTGTTATAACAACATGAAGGAGTTATTTTGCCAACATGTTCAGAATGTGGGCTAATGTTATGCAACTGCACTTAATACCATGTGTAGGAATAGCATTTGCCATTTTACAGGGTATTTTCAAAATCTACTATTTAGCAGATATCTGTGTAATCAGTGCTGGGAAAAATATGAAGAAAGGAAAGGAAGTGTTCATGTTTATTGCAGAAATGAGGTGCAACCTGTAAAATCAGGCTTACAAGCTTCTCTTTGTGTGGTACTAAACCTGAGAAACCCAGGGGAATTCAGGAATTGCCACTGGATGAGGTCTAAAAGATACCCAGGCTATATTCAGCAAGTTGTTTCAATCTAGCTCCCAGTTTCAGACTGGAAATGTGCTTTAACCTCCTGACTAGACATAATGTTGACTGTAGAAATCTGGTAGGAATGGGGAACAAGACTGCTGTGGCTGGAGCCCTGAGAAGCAGAGTCAGCAGACTGTGTGTGAATGCTGAGTGTTTGGTACAATACGTACAGGAATAGACCTGCTGTCAAGTAACCACGAAAAATAAGACAGATTATTCATCTGATTTGGCTGAGAAATTTTGAAATAAGGAAAAATTATGTCTGAATTTTTATAAGTAGGACAACAAGACTGTAAATTTATGTAAGTGCAATCTCCAGTCTCTGTTTTAGCTCAGCAGAGTAGAGTTGGTACAGTAACTGAGACTCACAACATTTGCAAGTACTCTCTGGAAACCCTTAGCATAATTTATGTCGTGAAACATTTGCATTCCATTCAAATCCATTACTCCACAATGCAAAAATGCTAGAACAAATAACATTTTCTGTTGTAATAACCTACTTTTGCTCAGATGAAAAACCAGGACTAAAGCAGTATTTGAACTCTAGCTCTGGGGTTCCTATACTGCAAACCACTGTTGTTTTTAAATGAATTATTTTCAAGATCAGGATAGGTAGAAAAAGGAGGTGCTTGCCTAGTAAGGTCATATCTTGTCAAATCTGTATTGACCTTGTCTCAGGTTTCTCTGGATACATGTAGAGTAAGAAATGACTTAGGTCCTCAGTTCATTCCTGGGCCCATATTCCCTCACAGACTATGTTGCATAAATCTTCATTTGCTGCCAGGCCATTTTCTCTGGTGAGGTAAGTAGTTCCTCTGAAAAAAAAACCCAGTACGGTGTGGTAAGGTTGAGATTACATCAGGTGTGTCTCCCTCTGCCTTACACAGTCCTCCAACAACATTTCTGCAGGCTTTGCAGTTTCAAAATATTCCCAGTGCCCTCATACGACACCCCAGGACATATGACACTTATTTTTTTCTGTTTCAGGTTGAAAGAAAAAAGTCTCTGTGGATTACCAAGCAGATCATAATGTATACACTTATGCATCTATGCATATATATTCATTCACTATTTTCATATGTCCATATATAAATGCATATATGAATATAAATACGTGCTAACTGTATTTAAGGGCCATGGAAACACCAGATGAGACAGGTGTATGTTACATCAGATGAGGAGTGCTGAGCTTTCAGAGAAAGAGGCTACTCTTGAGCAGTGCAGATGCAGTCATTCTGTGCCAGAACGCAGAAGGTTGGCTGAGGATCCTGCTCTCAGTCTCTGGAGTGAATGTGTCTGTGTCCCACTATGCAATACTTCGCAGAAATACCTCAGCTGGCTCTTAATAAACCTTATTTTGACAGAGGAGAGGTGATATCAGAGGGGTTAATGGTTTCTTTGTTTAGCTCCTTAGTATAAAAAATGTCCTATCTTATAATTATGGAAAGTGTGAAAAATGAAAGAGGCAAGACTGTGCTTTCTTATTTCTGTTTTTCATCCCATCAGATATCCCAGCCACCATCTTCCCTGCAAAGTTTTCCTTAACAGGGATAGCGAAGTACAGTAGGATGTAATGGTGAGGAATTTACAGCTTGCAATAATCAATTAATCAGGGCAATAGCAGCAACTGAACAGCGTTTCAAATTTTCCAGACCAAAACTGTTTCACTAATATTCCCATAATCCTAGATAATGTGAAAGGCCTGATACCTGAAAAGAAAAAAGGATTAACAACTGTCAAATGCAAATAAGGGAGGGCACAAATTTGAGAACATAATGTACTAAGGGGGAAAAATGTAGATGAAACTTGTGCTCATAGATATTATTGTATCTACTGATTTAGGAATAATTGCCTACATATGGGAAGGGCTGCATTTTGGTATTTTGCCCATAGTACACATTGGGTGATGCTGTGTCAGTCTAGATTGAATAGTCTATCTTGGAAAACAATATTTTCAGAATATTTTCAGAATTCTTTCTGAAGAAATCAGTCAGTCTACATTCCTGGAACTGTTCTCCTTCTCTTTCTCATTTTTCTTTCTTTTAATTGGTTTTGGGTTTTGGCTTGGATTTTTTGCTGGTTTTTTTTGTTGTTCTTTTTTTGTTTTGTTTTGTTTTGGATAATGCCTTTCTACCCATGAAGTGTTATGCCAGTGCTGAATGACTAACTTTTATGAGAGTAAGATATTTATTAGGTAGTTAAGCTGGGTGAGCAATGTACAAAACTGTAAGAGAAACATAAATAAGAATTAGTGCTCCCAGTGGGCTATATTTAATTCAGAGGTTTAATTTGCAACTAGAATACTGATTATTGCTCATCTGGGTACCAAAGAAAGGTTAATCTTAACCAGCTCTTTCATCATTGTCAGAGTGGATTAATTTGACCAAATGGAGATGGTTTTGACGGAGATGTTTCCATCTGAGCCTTGGTGAGACTTGCAGGTAGAGGTTGAAATATTATTGGATAAAATGCTATAGGTGGGAAAAGAAGACAAGGCTTCAGACCTCCAAGGCCTTTTTCAAATCAGAAAGACTGAAAAGTCCAGAAGCTTAGCTACTTTTACCAATGCTAATAGTTGTTCAAATAGAAAGTATTACCCCTGTCTACAGACTTGGCTTCACCTAGGACAATGGGCAACAGGCCAAGCTGGAGCATAGGAGATTCCACATAAATATAAGAATTTTTTTTTCACTGTAAAGGTGGCAGAGCACTGGCACAGGCTGCCCAGGGAGGTTGTGAAGTCTCCTACCCTGGAGACATTCAAAGCCCACCTGGACACCTTCCTGTGTGACCTCCCTGTAGGTGACCCTGCTCTGGCAGGGGGGTTGGACTCAATGATCTTTTGAGGTCCCTTCCAACCCCTAAATTTCTGTGATTTCTGTGATTCTTTGTCCTTAGACAATGACGATTACATCAATACCTGAGGTATTAACCATTTTGGAGTCAGTGGAGAGAAAGAGAAAATTCTAAGGAACATGATTCTTTTGACCCATTTCACACATCTACAAAAGGATAAGATAATTATTTACTTATATTGCCTTACTTTTCTTAATTAATAGAAGTTGTAGATGACTGAGGTAGAAATGTTCCAAGTTGACTGACATCAGTCCTATCTGATACATCTGCCTTCCAGTGTACATTTAAGCTATCTCAAATACTAGAAGCAGTTTAACTGCGATAAAAAGGTATTCAGTGCAAATTAATTGATCCTGTGAAATTGGATTTTTGATTGCTAGCATTAAGAATATAAATTTGCTAATCAGCATAGCCCGCTGGAAATAATAATTTAATATGCTGAAGGACATTGTGGAAATAACCGACTATTGTGATGTATTTTGTAATTATTGCAACAAGGAAGATAAAAAAAAAAAGAAAAATAAAAAAGAGCTTTTTTGTTCACTGCCAACTGTATTGAATGTTTTGAGTTTCTAAGAGTCTTCTCTGTGAGTCATCTTCTCTTGGAAAAAACTTCCTTTTCTGCATTGTCTATCACAAGATAACAGTGAAAAAAAGCCTATGTTCAAAGGGCTTTCAGCTTACTGAGGGTTGATAAGCAGCAATTTTAGTTCTTGTTTGTACATAGCAATATTGTATTTTTTTATTATTCTCTGTAACTTTGAATAGGATATATTTATTTGCACATACCAAATGTCAGGTATGTGTTCTGTGTTCATAGGCTTGGTAGAAAAAAATGGGCAAATTATTTCAGTGACAGTCCAGGATGTGAGAAGTAAAGACTCCTTTTCCAATGGGCTTTCTTGGGCACATAGCTTAGGCCTGTTTTTCAGAGGTATTTAGGCATTGCTCCAGTCAGTGTTGCAATGATTCTGTAATCTATCAAAGCTGTTACATGAACTAATAGCTCTAAGTTAAGTCAACACAGTTTAAGCAGAAAATAAGATGAATTTTTACACGAGGCTGATTAACCCTTGTTAGTAACAGACTATACATGCATAGGACGTATTCTCCAGATCCCAAAGTCTCAAGCAAGGTGGTAAATCTTTCCAAAGAATGTCTCTACTTTAGTAATATGCTATAAAAAAATTTCAGTGTACTTCTGGGCCTACAAAATGAAGGCCACGGTAGCTGTTATGGACTCTTCGAACTTCAGAATCTACCTGTCTTCACTTCTTTATCACATGACTACTATTACCTGACTACTTTTCTAAGGTGTCTATATGGTCCTGTCTTGATATCTGACAACTTCTGAGGTATTTATCCTCATTAACAGCCTTGTGAAACAGAGAAGTATTGCACCTATTTCACAGAGGAGACAACAAACAGCTATGGCTTGTCCTTAAGATATAGTCAGGATTTGCTCATATTCAACATCCCAATGTTTCCCTGACCAGTGACAAATCTATACTCCAGAGAGATGTAAGAGCAAGGGGCTCTTGGCCAAGTTAAGAGGCACAGTGAGATCTAGAAGTTTCTCACAAAGCCCCAAATACAACATGTACCTAGCCTGTGGGAGAGTGAAGTTGATGTCTCTTTCACACTGGAAGGAATTGAACCTCTGATCATTCCTGAGCCAAGAACTCAAAGAGGGGAGAGAGGAGCTGGGAGCCTAAGCAGCCCTGCACCTGAGTTGCTTCTGAAAGGGACCTGCATTTCTAATCCAGCTGCTTCTACAATAGCTTATAGTGAGCTCTTCTTTTTAAATTAGAGATCTAATGAAAACCAGTGTCAGGTGGTTGAGTTTTGCTGCTGTAGAGCATCTCTGATGGCTGTGTAGCAAAGACTGAGCAGTGCTATTAGACTGTGGGCATGACTTTCTTCTAATTTTATAAGGCATGTTTTCTAAACCACAGATGGCTGTTCCATGAATCCTCATCAGGTTTTCAGCATCCATTTCAGTGAGGGCAACAAAACTACATACAGGAAACATGACTTTTCAATGTCACATACACCAATAATGCCACTGGCCAACTCCAGCTGAACACCAAAAAAAAATTATTTGTTTATCTGAATACTGTCTTGGTTTGCTTTTCAAACAAGAAGCTTTGGGAATTATGTTCAGGTGTTTCTGGACCTCTGTGTTCTTTTTGGAATGCACTAAGATGGTAAATGTGACTAATCTTTTATTTTTGTCTTTCCTATGGCTGTATGACAATTAGGGTTGTTAGATACTATCTAGCCCTCTGTTGTGCTTGCTTTTGAGTTCAAAGATTTTGAAACTAGGCTAAGGGGTGTATTCTAACTTAGACATACTCCTGATAGTCTGTGGATACGGTTACTTAATGGCTACACATTTAACACAGTATCAGAGCACAGCTTTGTTCCCATTTGCCTGCCTTGTCTTTCTCTATCACATTATCAATACCCAAGGAGGCTCATGGGAGCTGACATAAAGCTATCACTTGTAAGTCACATTCTTATGGCAAGGTAATAAAACTTGTATATATATAAGTATTAGAACACCATTCAAAAGCTTATTTGACTCACTTCGGTTTTCATCAACAATGAGCTCAGAAGGGCAGCTCATTGCTACTGAAGCTCCAGTTTCAGGATCCAGTTAGCCATGGGACAATTCCACCTGAAAAAGTTTGGCTTTTCTGTTCCCTGCCTTCCTGTCCTGCTCTCATCACAGGGCAGAGCCCCCATCAAGTGTGCTGGCACAGCTCTCAGAGCTACAGCCTGGACTGGATTGCTGAAATGGTCTGGTTTAACGAAAAGCTCTCATAAAATGGGCTTCAGAACCCAGTCCTTCAAACAACAGTGCTGAGGAGGAGGACAAGGGGGAGGAGTAAGGGAAGGAGGTGTAAGAGGAGTGTCTAGCTGGAGCTGGGTCAGGTGGGAATTCCCAAAACTGGCACTGCCAGATAATGTGTGCGCTTATGGACTGCAGCCAGATCCTGAAGGATGAAAGTGCCATGGAAAACATTGCAGTGCTGGTTATCCTCCCATGCTCATTTTTAGGAAGAGCAATGAGCTCTCCAAGACCTTTCTTTTTTCACATGTGAAGTGTTTTTCCAGAGTTGCTTTGTGGCAATGATTCACACTCTTGAGCTCTTTCCCCCTACTCTTTGTCTTTTCCTTATGAAGAAGTCAGTGCTCTGACTGAGGTTTGACACAGATCAATACACATTCTAGCATCTGAGGAACAGAGCAGATAACTTTTTCCTCCCAGTTTCCTTTTTAATTTTGTAAGGTGACTGTTCCAGTTAATCTGTAAAGGCATAATATCAGCTTTCTGTAAAGGCTTTATAGTTCAGACATTAATGCTGTACTTCTTTATAGTGAAAACAGTTGTCTTCATCTGGGGTACAATGTTGTTTAAGAGTTTTCAAATTACTTTAGGTAAGAAAAATGTGACTTCGCCCATTTTAAGAAGTTGGGTTGGGTGTGGGGGGTTTTTCAGTGTTTTTGGTTTGTTTTTTTTTTAATTGGTGGTGAATACCACAATCTGAGCAAATAGCACATGGACACTTAGCTCACAATGTATTTATTTTTAGTTTCAAAGATGGTATTCTGGTTTAAAGTAGCTTTTCACATAACTGAGCTGTCATCACTTGCAAACAAGGACTGAAGTTACGGATCAAGTTCGGACATGCAGCTTTGTACAAGGTCTCACAAAGATCCTGATAGCATGAAATATTCCTGAAAGATTGTTTTGACTTTCACCCAGTACGTAAGCCTATTTAGTCATGTCAGGGATTTTGCCAGTGGTCTGAACCATGCTACCAACTCTACAGCCTGCTTGCTTTCACAGACAGGCAGAAACTATGCAGGTACGGGAGGCAACCCCCACTTGGCCTTCACATCTGCCTCCAACAGTTTTCATCTTATCTCAGTGATAAGGGCTTTCCCTGATAAAATGATCCAATCTGAACAGATATTAAGCAATTGCTGCAGATACACTAATCCTTATTAGTTCATTGTGGAGTGGCTAAGATTTTGAAAGCGATCCTGGTGACATAAAAATGAAGCAGCAAATAAATTCTATTTAAAAAATATGGAAGACATAAATTCTTCTGTGTGTGAAAGCATGAGAGAGCTAAGGAAGTATTTTCATTACATTTATTATTCAACAAGGACCTACATCTGTTTCCAGTTTGCACTGATTATTGACACATCTGGCTATTTGGCCTTAGGAACTACAAGTTGCTGTTGTGGCATTATTCTCTGAATCAACTTTTTAGACCACCCAGAAAATAATACAGCAAGTGCTGTGAGAAGATTGTGCTATTTGTAATAAGATTACCTTTTGGCATCTTGATGTATTGTACAAATGGCATTCTGTCATCTGTTTTATAAATTACAATTTTGCAATTTTTACACCTGTGGGGAAAATCAGACTGTGGCCAAAGGGCTTATTATTTGACAAACATAAGCCAGGATGGCCTGATAAAGTTTAAAGTAGATGCTGGATACAAGTAGTAACCACTTGCCTTAAATGGAAAAATACTTTTTTTTTTTTTTTTTTTTTTTTTTTTTTTTCAGTAGAAACAAAATACAGCTAGAGTCACAAAACCAGGAAAGATGTTTCTTTAACCCATGGTGAGATATATTTTTTCTGATTAATATCCCACTGTTGGAAGTGAATACCATCCAAGTCCTTGACCCTTCAAATATTTTTTTTCTGTAATAAACAGCTAAACCTTCTCCATCAGTGGTCTGAGAGCAGCAATTCAGTCCAGGAATCTAGAAGACAGATATTGCAAAGTTTGAACAACCAAAGGGTAAAATCATCAGACAGAAGAGACCACCTAGATTACCATGCCCCATGCTTTCTAATTGTATGCAAAAGACAAGATAGTCCTGAAGGATTCACAGAACATCTACTCCAAACACCCCCTCAAACCACAGGCCACAAAACATTTCCAATACCCTGTCACAGCTTTAAGACATAGTAGTAGAAAGACCAACAGCTACAGCTTTAATGTACCACAGGAAGGAACATGATGAAACGCTTATTTGTTTTATGACAAATACTTTCAAACTGGGGTAATTTGTTGTTTTTAAAGAATAGTCTAGATAATCTAAGTGGCCACATGAAGTCACAATGTATCTTCACTTGCTATGTTGAATTACATGTGGAATTAATGTGACCTTCTGAATTTGACCTTCTAAAACAAGCCTTGAAGATGCATAGAACAGATCTATAGGAACAATTTGCTACTTTTTTATTAATTGCAGGATTGTAAATGTCTTTGTGTCCTTTCCCTGAGAAATTTTGGAGATCCTCAACAGTTATTTCTATTCCTTCAGATCAAAGATGCTGGTTTTAATGTACATTATTGAATTTGTAAGTCTTTTAATAGCTCAAGAATATAAAGTACAGAGGGCAGGGCAGCAAAGTCACTGGGAGGCAAGAGCAAAGAATAAATACTGTATTCTTTGCAGTGATATGCTACACACCACTATGCTCATCAGCCTTGCTCTTTGTCCTTCTCAACATTGTGTCCCAATGAGTAGTTTGATTTCTCTTGTTTGTAGGAGAAGACTCTTAGGGCAAGCTTTGTGGCTGGGAATTGGCATCTCCTACCAGTCATGGTGCCATACAAACTGTCAACTTGGTCTTCTGGTTTGCCATATTTTCCTCACGTCTTCATGGCAATGATGATGATGTCTTTTCCTAGCTCCCTGGTCAGTCAATATAAGTGTCTGCAGTTGGAGAGTGCACACCCAGTTAGGAAAGGACTGTACTAGTGCACAGTCTGACAGAAATTAAACATGTGCAAGAATGTCTGGGGCCAAACAAATGTAAAAATAGAAACTACTCAGGGCGATCTTTTCAATGTGTATTTAGTGGACTTAGGACTTCTGCATGTCCATAAAGCTACCTTCACGACGTCTGTTTTGAACATTATGTTTGCTTCATGCCTGCAGAGCCTCTGCCCTATACCCAGGCAATAAGTCAAAGTAGCTAAATCAGGTGCGAAAATTTGGCATTTTGAGAGGATGATTCAGTGTCCTGTATTCTGAGCACTAACTTGCCTGGAGCTTTGAGACCTCACATTTAGGGCTCCCTGGAGGGAGCAGGGAGGTGCCTGGTTCTCCTCCCAGAGCTGTTTATACAGTTTGCATGAGATAGGCATGGGATTCAGGAAAAAGAAGAAAGGCAAGGATCAGGACCTGAACCAGGTCTCCCCAGCTGAATGACCTAACCAATGAGTTCCTGAACTGTTTGTTGTTCTCCTTCCAGCAGGAAGGGAATGATCTGTCTTTATTCGGGATCTTGCTTGAAAAACAAAACCTTAAGAGAAGGCAAGCAGAGTGCCTAGCTGAACCTGATCCACAGCATGAAGTTCAGGGCACAGATCTATTAAGGAAGAATATGATTTGGCACCCTTCAAGCTAAAAAGATTCAGGCGTCCAAATCTCCTCCATCCTGCATGAGTGTTTAAACCAGTAAATTGTTATGTGCAAAGAGCAGGCTGTATTTTGCTGCCACGTCTGTCTTGGTGAATCCCTGTACTCAGACTGGAGACAGCAGCCTGACACTTGTATAATTAGGAGACCCTGTCCCCAAATCCTGCTTTATCTCCCTAGGCTCTGGAGGAGGGATTGGCCAAGGATGGCTTCTGCTGGCTGGACCCAAGAATTTTCTTGACAGAGGGAGAGCTGATTCATGCAGTGCAAGCACCTTGTTTGCAGTAAAGAACTCGGAAGTCAAACAGATTTCTCTAAATCCATTGCAAATGGTTGATTTTTTATTCTGAGTGTGTCCAAACAGCTACGAGGCTCAGAGCCACTATTCACAGACACATCAACTATAGACATACTAATGTGCTTGAAGGTATAGATTGGATATCCAGGAAATAAGCAAATATATCCTTGAAACTGGGACCTAGGCTGTAAAGATAATCAGGTGCTTTAGAACATTTTTCCTTTAGATGCAGTCTCTTAATGATTCAAATGTCCCTTCTTGCGCAGTAAGAGGAGATTGACTTTCTTCTTTGGGAGCTATTTTGATGTCATTCTTCTGGGTGCTGCCAAGCAAGGATTCTTTTTGTTCTTTGGCTAATAAAGCTAAAGATAACACCTGATAAGTTAACATTTTCAGCCCCATAACAAAGGTTTCAAGTACGTTTAACACATTTTAGGACACAGCTATCCTAATGGGATCATATCCCAAAACTGCTTTAATCGGGATACAATAAACTGTTGGGAACAAACCTTCAAACAGAAATTCAGAACTTTACATGGTTCTTGGAAATAGGATCCATCTCTTTTCCTCTGAATTCAGCTCCTGCAGCATGCTGTTAACCATCTGGAGTCTTCCAGTAAACGAAAATATAAAGTACATCTGTCCTTTGCATGGTGTAGGGAAAAAAAAAAAAAAAAAAGAGCTATATTCATAGCCTAAAAAGAACAGATTCATTTCAACTTTGCTGAGGGCTTAGTGGTTCTTAACTGTTCATGGTATACACACAGTGAAAATTCTCTTTGAATTATTCTTTTATGCAATTCATTTTTGTGTACTCTGCCAATTTACATGCATGCAAAAAGACCCCACAGTGTCTCTCACGTACAAAGACCATCTTGGACTGAACTTCTTGAATTGTGAGGATCTTGTGCTGATGCAAATTCTAGTGCTGATGATTCAGTGTGCAATTATCTATTGAAACTTCTAGCACATCTTGGGGGGTCTTGTGGCTTCCATGCCAGCAATAGCCCCAGACGTAAATGCACAGAAATTAATGGTGTAATGATAGTTGTTCACTGGTGATGAATAGGTGTGGTGTGTAGGGAGAAAGGGTGGAATTTATATTATCATGTGCTGTAGAGAATTCAGTATGTAATGGGACCCTAGAGTTTCAATCAATAAAAAAGGAAATCTCAATAGAGTATTTCCTTCTATCCATCATGTTTTGTAAGTTTTTGCCCCCCTTTTTGTCGTTCTTTATTTTATTGGTTTTGCTTATGAATTCCCCTTCAGAAAGCTGAATACTTCTGTTTTCATTTCTCATTATTTCTGTCTGAAAATGTTATGCCTTATTAACCAATATTTGGTTGACCACAGAATCAATTTGTTTCCTGGCATCACAACTGTAAGTGTCTATAAGGATCTTCATTATACTCTCCATTTTAAAAATATTGTATTTAGAGCCATTATGGTATGTGAGAGGACTCTTCTCCAACCTCCAGCCCCTCTAACCCTATAGATTTTGTGCTATAAGGGACAGAGGACCTTCCAAAGCCCTTCAGGATATCTACTCAACTAAGTCTTCTTCAGCCATAGCACTCAGATAGGGGTAAAGGAGGAATTTGAAACCCTACTAGAAGAGTAGAAAGTAAGTGACCAGGAAAGCACTTTTTCAGTGCTGCTGCCACCACTGGAGTGGTGGTAGGTTTCCACCTACCTCAGCAGTACTGGATGAGCAAAGAATATTTAGAAAGGGATCAGAGGGGGAGACACATCTGATGAACACATCTCACAGAGGGGGGTGGAATGAGTGGGAAGATACAGCATACGCTGTAGGGGAGGAGGATAGTAAATCTGTGCTTTCATAATCACATGTGACTAGACACACAGGGTGGGATTCATTTGACAAAAAGTAGATATTTTCATCTGAGCTGCTCACACTCTGCCTTTCACAGGCAGTGGAGAGAGGTGCTTTTATTTTAAAGCACTGGTTTGTGTTTTTGTGGCTTTATTGGTTAAGAAAGAAGAGTTAGCTTTCCACATAATGCAAAGCTTTTGCTTAATCCCTTAAGAAAGGATTTATTACCACTTTGGCAAGGAGCTGTGCTGGAAACTTGTCCTGTTTGAGTTCCCTGGACAATGTTCTCCCCTGAAATATGGTTTGACTGTTCTGATCCCTGCATTGCAAATTCACGCACAGAGATATTGACATCTGGCTTTAGCATATGGGATACAGATAGTCCTTGATTGCAGAACAGCTGTGCTGCTTTGAAAAGAAACAATTGCATTTGAAGAATATGGGATATAGAGTAGGCCTTGTCCTTATCCCACACATCTTGCTGACAATTTTTTTTTCTAAATTACCCGTCTGTTTATTAAATTTCCATAGTGTTAAAACATCAAAATGTATAAGAGACTGAAGTATCTGGTAATATTGTCAGCTATGCCAGCAAACCATCCACTGACAACACATGTTAAGAATCAGTCCATTACAATTAGTCAAGAACAATGCCAGAAGAGGATAAGACTGAGTTAGAACAAACAAACTGGCACAAAAGAAGAGAAAAGGGAAGTACTGAAGGTTCAAAAAATATTCCTATTGATTTTGTATGTAAAAACACCACTTTGATGAAGAAACCAAGAGTTTTTGTGGCAATCTCAGAAACTGTAACATAGTGAGCTCATTTACATAGTGGCAGAGTGCTGTTATAAACTGAACATCAGCTGTGGGTACATCAGGAAACAATCCTCCACAGCAAAGTAAAATGCAATTACACAGAGAAGGAAAGCAAATCTTTGCAACCCAAACATGTGTCGAGAAAAACACAAGGATGCTGGCTCCTCTCTTTCCAAACTGTGCTGCATGCAGAACACTGCAAATTAAAGTTGGTTGTTGGAACTTTTGTTTAGCAGCCCACTGGTATATATCCCAGCATGATTTGGTGGTTACAGGGCAGCATACCACAATGATACATATTTCATATACATTTCAACTAGTAAAAATTTTTGTAGACAGGTAAACTGTAGACATTTTCCATCAGTCCTACACCTTATGCCACGACTTTTGGATGTATAGATGTGTAGTAAGTCATGGGTGCCACTGTGAACACCGAGTTTGCCCAATGTGCAAGAATTTCACCCTCAAATTTTGCATCAGAGCCACGGTATCTGGGGGAAAGGCAGTGCATCTTTAAAGGTAAGTGCTTAGTACTGACTTAAAGATCTCAGCACCTGAATTAACCCCACCTAACTGAGATGCCTATAGAAGCAGTCACTTGAGGATCTCATGGTATTGAGTGAAGTGAGAAGAGGCAGCACTGAGGTGAATTGAGCTCAATTTAACTTTTGAAAGTGCCTACTGCATATTCAGGAAGCTGTTAACCTCCCATGTCAGTTTTGTGCTTGAAATCTGGATGGAACAAAGCTGGGACTGAGTGGGCCAAAGTTATTGTAGGCAAAGTACTAGCAAAAATAAAATTAAGTTAAATGTTGCAGAATAATACATTGGCAGTCCAACAGAACCTCCTGCCAGCACAACCCTGTGACTCATCAGAATAACTAAAAATGGCTTGCAATGCAGGAAAGTGAGGAGACTGTTGAAACAGAGGAATAACAGTGATTTTTCAAATGAGAAGCAATTATTGCTATTTATTAAATTCAGGCTAATGGGAAAAAAAGCAGATTTGTACTGTTCTAGCAGGTCAGTACATGATCAAAGCCTTTAATGCAGTGGAGCCCTTCACAAAATTTATTTGTACTAAAACATCTAATCTGTCAAAAAACTATGATACCAAGAAGCCAAACAAACCAAAGATGTATTTTCAAAGTCTTTTAGATCCATTTTTAAAGTCTTTTATCTTCTTATATTTTCACTCCCCAGCAGATAACCATTTTCTCTTACCTCTGCCAAGTTCATGCAAGTCATATTCTTTTATTTCATTTTTATTTGTTACTAGATTTTCCTAAACTTTTCCTTTTGTTTTCATTACCTTTTTAGAAGCTTCTTACCGACACACCAGTTCCAATTCTCTCCCTGCATCAGACAGAGTGGAGCAGAAAGTTTGCAGCAAAGAGCTAAATGTCTCTTTCATACCATTTTCTGTGAAGAAATTCCATCAGTGGCTCAAGCTCCACATCCACATAGTGTCATCAATTGATTTGGCAAATGATCTCCCAGGAATGCCAAGTCTTCTCATTGCAGAATCTGTGGTACACGTAATTTTAAAATCTTCCATTTATTCTTCCAAATTCAGTACTGCACTGTGGTACAGTAAAAAACTGTGATGCATTACAAGGTTTTTTAAATGGATTCAAAACACAGGAATAAACAAAAAAAAAAAAAAAAAAAAAAAAAAAAAAAAAAAAAAAAAAAAAAAAAAAAAAATTTAAACTAACACAACCCAGGATCCAGTTTTTAGAGCATTGGCATACTTTTTACTCAAAATCTTAATATTTCTTTACCAGCCTGCATGGTTCATGGCTGTGTTGCTCTGTTCTGTTTTGACACTTGGCTGGGCCCACCCATGTTAAGATGCTTTGAGAATGTACCATGATCTCTCATTTCACTGAAACATCACAACATGTACAAAGGCCAAAAGGAAAAGACAGGCTATAGGAAGCTCCATATTTAGGTGCTTCACTTGCCTTGTTGGCACACATACCCTATTCTCTTTTCCCCACCTCACACCAGGGATCAGGTCTCCCTGGTGAGGGTTCAGTTACTTAATGGCAAGGATGAACACTGTAAAAAGTATGTACAAATGGAGATTAATAAGTGATAGTAAGTACTCCTACCAAATATTTGCTAGCTATCATCTTGAAAAGCTATTCATAATCCCTATCTCTACTGGCACAGAAACTGTTTAAATTGAAGACAAAACAGGATTACGTACCATGGGTCTGACCCTGTGACTGTGGTCAAAGTAAAGCAAAATATATAGCTAGGGAATGATTTTGTACTGTGCACTAATAATGAAAATATTCTTCAAGGAGCAAGTGACATAGGTTCTTTTCTGGTGGAGGGCAAAGTCTGGATCCAGGACATCCATTTGGGCCCATTTCTGCTGAGTTCCTTGGTTTCATCTCCTCTTGTCACAGATGCTTTATTTGGTATAGAAGTATTCTGAGGTGAGGATTTATACCTGGATATATGGACACTGAGGTGACTTAAAAAATTAGTTGATTGCTTGGTCTTAAGTAGGCAGCAACTCCAAACTCATATCACTTCTAGGACCTCACTGTCTTTTGGCTGATGGGATAACTACAAGAAACTTACTCTTTAGTAAGGGAGGAGAGGATAAAAAATTCACGGGCATAAAGACAGCTCTCTGTTCCTCCAGGCTGGCTGTATTTTGGACCTCCTGACACACTTAAGGCTTTAGTGAAGAGATATTAAATGGCCTCATTTGTATAGACTGACATTAGTGATGGGGTGCATAGAAACTACTGTCTGATCCATTCCAATTTTAACAGTTGCCAGTCGCTTCCTACTTCACTTGGAACTTTTTAAGAGTCCTCATCCTATTTTTTTTTCACTGAAGTAGGCAGCTTTTCAGAAGAGATTTAAGTAAGGCTTTGGGGATAATTTATTATGGCTTTGTCTGTTTTGCAAGGTCAAAGCAGAAGTTATTAAAAGTAGGAATTTTATTTAAGGAATGGATGGCATATATTTTTAAGTGATAAGCCCATAGGATGCTAAATATGTCCTCCTGGAAATTTAAAAAATGCAAACTATCATTACTCCGTTCTGTTCTGCAGTTGCAGGCACTGGTGCCAGAATTTTTTTATGCCCGTGGTAACAAAATCTCTCTCTCTCTCTCTCTCCCTTTGCCCTTAGCCAGCCTTCCCAGGCCAGGAATTACAACTGATTTTAGGAGATGGTCTGCCACACGTGGTGTACGTACACTGTGTATACACATGCATAAATCTGTGTACAGCATGGTGGTTACTACCTCGGTGGGCTTGGTCTCCAAAGTCTTCCGTTTCAGGAAAGGGCAAGAGTGTCCTCCATGAAAAGATGACCTTTTAAGAAACTGAAGCAGTTTATTAAACTGCTTTACAAATATTTTGAGGAAAATATGGATCTGACCATAGTGAGTTATTCCTACTTCGTACAGTTCTTCTGCATGCGTTGTGTATGGGAAAATGTCACTGTCACCAACAGAAGCACTGTATGAGTAGTGCATCTGGCAAATGAATGTTCCTGGAATATAGGCTTTATTATTATTATTTCATAATTATATGAAATTTCAAAACCCTGTTTCAGTCCTTTCTGCAGTCAGTGGAAAGACAGTTATTTGCTCCTGTGGGCTTCGGGTCAAGATGCAGTGCTGGGAAATGTGTGTACAAAAGCCAATTAACACAGAATTGTTTTTTGGACTTGGCATTTTTAAATCCTCTTCTCTTTGGTTTTCCAGCCACATGGTTTATGCTCAATAAAAAGACATTATGCTGTTGTACATGCTGTAACTGAACGAACTTAAGTTGCACTGTAACTAAATCACAACCTTTGGACAAGTAACAAGGAAACTGTATTTGCTTTATTGATTATATGTCTCTTCTGCACTGATTGATCATTTACTTTAAATACGAAGACTAAAACAAGGATATGCAAATGCATAGTTCTTTAGTCTGACAAAATATCGCATTCAACAAAATAATAACTTGTGACTTTACTTGATAAGCAATTAAATGTATTCCTTTATTATCACATTTTTGCATATATTTCAAAGGACTACTCAAAATAAATTAGTTTAATTATTATTTTTGTTAAGGGATATCCAGGGACATGCTCTGATTTTTGTGATTTTTTTCCTAAAAAAACACAACCTGTGTAGCAGTCAGAAGTCTGATCCAGACCAGGGAGAAAGGTGTCAGAGGTATGTTACAGAGTTACTGGAAAAAAAGGATCTTGTCCAGATAACACTGTGGTCTAAATCAGGATGGTTACATAGACTACATCTTTCTTCTCTTTCTTCTTTTCAAAATTATTCTCTAATTCTACTGATTTTAAACATATGGTGATGTTTCTGCTGTTTGATTAACTGCAACGTTTTTGAAAAGAAGAAAAATCAAAGACATTTCAAATTAGCTGTGAAAATGCTTGCCCTGCAATTCTTCAGCAAATATTTGAACATACTTTTATAAGGAATTTGAAGGAAATGATATCATGTTTCTTTAGGCGCTGTCATCAAACCAAACCAACAACGGTAGGAAAATCTGTAGAATCCTATATTGTTCTTTAATAACAGAGACCATCTCCATGGCAAAGTGTTGCACAAGGAAGGGCGTTTTAACTCAGGAGCACTGCATAACAGCAGGGTCATAAAACTTCCAGGAAGAAGCTGTCTTGCACTCAGCTTGCTCTTGGTATCAGCAAAGAATCTCAGGGCTCTTGTGTGTGCCCGTGTACATACACATATGGGACATATGGTATGTCCGTGTATGTACACATATGTGTGCCAAATGGGGGGAAATTGTCTGAGAAAAGGTGCTGGTCAGTGTAGATTGGACAGTAATGTGTTGTTGCTCTCAGAAAACCCCTTTACAGGTAACATTTTCACAATACCTATAAATAATTCTTCGTTAGTAATTGATAGAATTCTATGGATATTGAACAGATGTCTGTGCCTTTAAAACCTCCTAGAAAATATTCTAATATTATTCAGAAATAAAAGACAGGTGTTCTTAAAAAAAAGTCAGTCTATATTTTGTTCTTATCTCCAAATTCAACGTTAAGAGATCACATAAATTGTTGATTTAGGGGGAAGTTAAACCCAGATGACAAGTTGCATGAAGGAGCTGAGAAATGGTATTTACTTGAACTTCTAACTATCCATCCCTCTGCAGTGTAGATAAGACATCTACAAAAAAATAAAAGATTAAAAAAAAAGGCATAGGCTCCTTCCCCGTCTACTGTCACTCGCAGAAGCTCCGTGATCTGTGTGATCATGTGCTGTGCTCCTGATATCAGGTTTACTACTGTTGTGTCTATCTAGTAACTATTTATTCAAATGCAGGATCCTAGAAAAGCATTAAGACATATTCATTTCATTATATATATACATGTTAAAAATGGTGTATTTCCAGCACTGAACCTGGGCAAACACAATTTGTAAATAGTGAAAAAAAAAAAAAAAAAAAAAGCATTAGTCTCAGCTTCCCAAGATACTCCTTCAGTCTTTTCTTATTGTCTGAGAAAATGTTTGAATCTTGTCCCTGCTTCAATAAATTATAGATATCTCCTCCTGAAGAGAAGAGCAAATGCACATAGTAAGATGACCATAGTTGAGTTGTAAGATAATGGGAGATTGAATGTTGAGGGGGTTTTTTGTTGTTGTTAAAAGACCAGGAAGGAAAAATAAGTCTGAATCATTAAACTGGCATTGTAGGTTAGGAAAGAAAAGCAAGAAGATATATTAGACATGGAAAATATGAAAGAAATTGAGGACAAATATTTTTGTGGCCATTTTGGACGATAAAGTATATGCCACTTGAGGTTGAAATAATGATTCACAAACATAACTTTTGCTTAAGTTGGAACTTTCTGCAATCAAACAGTCTCATCTCTATTGTGTGTGTAGCATTTGAGACTCCTCTTATATAATAAAATTACAGATTTTTTTTAATACAGCACAAGGGATTCTAACCCATTTTCATTTTTATATTGTAATTACTACTCATTGAATGAACATGCTTATATTGTTATTTTAGTCTTACTATAGAGAGAACTGTATTGGCTCAAACTAGGACATTCTCAAACTGTGCAAGTGGTTTAGCCCTCTCTGGTTAGTGACTCATGTATGAATTTACCATCTTTTTCTTCAGAATTGTTCCAATCTGTCAATGAATGGGAAAAAAAAGGGAGTGGTGGAAAACTTTAATTTCAGACTACGTGTTGTTCATGAGCTGTTTGTTTAACTCTATTTGTATTGGTTGGGTTGATATCTGTGTCACATGATAATTTTTTCCTTCATGTTTGGAAGCTAAAACTGAATCACAGAACAATTACTAGTGACTAACACCAACCATTCTCATTTTTATTATCTGGCCATGGTGGCAGTTGAGAAACTTTTGTAGTTCCAAATATTTTCAGAGTGGCCTGCCAATTGTCAGCATTCAGAGAATAGAGAACATGATAGAAAATGGACTAAACTGCCCATGTCCATTCAAACACACACAGATATTCACTGATACATAGAGCTATTGTCACAGACTGTTTTGGGTTTTTTCTAAATTATATCTTTCCTGTCTATACCTGTTCACCACCTGTAACTTAAAAGTGCAATTTGGTGATGTTCTCCTATGTAGCAGAGCAGCCTAAGTTATAGGTTTAACAGTCCAATTTGCACAAGCAAATTCTCCAGGAAACAATTTACACCAACGGCAATGCAAAATCTGCTGGGCCTCAGCTTTTGAAAGTGGAAACCCCCTGAGAAGGTGGTCCCGAGTGATTTTCTGTTAATTACCTCTTAATTATATTTTCTACCTCCAGTCACAGGGCGATTATTGTTTGCCTCCAGTAAATATCCCAGCAGAAGCTCTTAATGAGTACCTAAAGATGCCCTCTACCAAGAAGGACATCATAAGCTGGTGAGTGAGTGCTTCAGCTCTTCTGGCATTATGGATCCTTTAGGAAGGTTGTTTAAAATCTGATTGTGAGCTGTGTAAGCTGCATTTTTGTAATATATATTTGTGTCTCTGCCCTCACAAATCTATGATTCATGACAGGAATGCAGCTTGGATCTCCTGCAATGTAAGCAGCTGCAGATACTTCAAATACTTGGGTACATGTGATCCAGCAGCTTGCTATAAATTTGCCCCTAAAAATAAAGTAACAAGTGATTGAACAGTGATAGGAATTAAACACGGCAGTGAGTGAATGGCATGCACAAGTCCTTACCTCAGAACCTTTTATTACAGCAATTTCTATAATTAAAACCAAAACGAAAAAAGAAGCACGCCAGAATACTATCTTTGAACGAACTTGTTGTAAGATTCCTGTAAAGGTTTTTTTTATACTATTGGACACTGAAAAAAGATATTTGCTGGTATGCAATGTCACTGAGCATGATATTTATGTTGTTACATCATCTGAGAGTCAACTGCATTTCCACTATCCACAAGTTACAGAACTAACTCAGTTTCAAATTTCCTCTAAGTTTTTATCATGTGAACAAAATAGTCAGGCAACAACCCTGAGCTTATGTTACTGAAAATATATTTTGCTGTATGATTTTCTTAAAGACTGACTGCAAGATTGTAGGTAAGCAGAAGAATTTGCACAAATACCAGCTCTGGATCTGGTTTTGATGACCACAAGTCCCAGTTTTTGTAGTCTCTTAGCTCTGTATTTCTCATTTATTTGCCCTCACTTTAAGACTGGTGCTGTCTGCGTTCAGTAATCCACACAGGATGAAACAGTACATCAGCATCTCTCTGAACTCACACTCCCATGTCATCTCACTCTTCAAATACAACTTTAATATAAAAAGTTAGAGGATACGGAAAATTTTAGAAGAGGGATTTCCTGGCCAAACTATATAAATAGATCCCATTAGCAAATCTCAGTATATCTCACTGGGGACTTGGGAATTTCAAACTAGAGGCTGAAGAGTAACTGGAAATTGGACTTAGCTATGCTCTGTGTCCCATTTGTGGAAGTAATTCTCTTTCTTCACTAGGAGACTCATCAGAGAAGCTGTATAGCCTCCTGCCTACCCACCTCTGCAGGTCTTTTGCTTCTGCTGTTGTCAGATTGCTGCCTCACCCATGCAGAGCAAGAACAAAGGTGCAACACTGACATTTTTTGAAAGGAGGAATGTTAGACACAGACTTTTCAAGTACCTTTGTGGTTTTTCTTGAAGTGTGAAATGGCTGAACATGAACTCCTGATTCATTCTATAAAGGTTGGGCATTTGCTCTGGCCTGCTCTCCCAGGATCCCTCTTCATCAAGAGAAAGATGAAGGAACCTCTAGAAAGCACGAGTAGTGTGTTGGGAGTTGAAAAAGGGAGGAATGCCAAAGGAAAAACAGATTGAGAGTTTAAAAAGAGTGCTGTTTCCCGAAGTCTTTGCTCAGTTAATTATAACTCAGTTCTTACACTGACAAAACTGATTCTGAAGTTGATTTGTTTAAAAATGTATCTGCCTTGATACAGCATGTCGATTTTCTGTTTTTTCCCTGAAGCTTTGCATTTATCTCAGTAAAATCTGTATATTACAGTGCAGTAGCTGTATTGCACTACTACTTCAAATAAAGTAGTATCACTTTTGCTGTGAAGCAACCTGTTCAGGAGTCTCCATGAAGCGTATTTTGTATCTACCTCTTTAAATGTGAAAAGACAGAGGAGAAAATACGGTGTTTATTTTGCTCTCGAATTCTGCACTAGTTGTTTAATTCGTTTCTTATGAATTACCATTAAGAAAGGTTTTTACATTTAAAAGGAAGCTTATGAGGATACAGGTGAGTGTGAGTGTGGTCTTTTCAGAAGAATGTTTGATTGAAGACCTTTTTTTTGGACGCAAGGTAAGGAAAAAGATCACTTAACCTCACTTGAAAAAGTGGAGATTAAAGGTTAAAAGCTTTAAAGCTTTAAAATGCATTAGCAACAGAACAGTAAATACAATCCATGGAGACATGGAGGAATTAGCAAAACAAATGTTAAACTGAGAAATGCACTCTAAGATTCATTGGAATCTCTGCACTAGGTCTGAATGCAGAGTACATTTAAATGTTTCACTGGCTGTTTTTAAAATTGTCTTTGTATTCCTTATATTGGCTCTAATGGAGATCAGAGTGAACCTTGCCATGAATTATGCAAGGAAGTTTTATGTAGATATTTCCATGTTTTAGCCTCCCTGGAGTTTATGAGTTTTGAAGAGTGATTTTTACCATATACCTCATTTAACCTACGGCACATTGGCTGGGTTTATTCTGCTGATATATCAACAATGTAGTCATAATCCTGTTAAAAAGTTCCCGCTGTACAGTACTAAGGAAAACAAAGTTACTGTCATCGGTGATGTGACCTTATTTTACTGTAGACTCAATATGAGTTTTTATGAGCACGACACCTGCTTAACATGAGTATTTGGCTTAGATCCTTATATTTTAACTTATATAATAGATACATTCAACAAATGCACTGGCTGTCTGTTTACCTGGCCCAGATCAACAAACTGACTCTTACAGCTCAGTAAAATCTCTCCACAACTTGCTGAACACTGCAAAAACACAGCTACTTCCACAAAGAAAGGGGTGATCCCAGGCAGGGCTTGCTGCAAAAGCTTAATAGTAAAGTAAGGAAGCTGTGTATCAACAGGGAGTATCTATCACAGAACAGGCTGAATAAAAAATACTTAAAATTTCAACTACTGAAACCTATCAAAGCACCCGAGGTTCCAACAGGGCTCTCAAACTGGCAGATCCTAACCAAGGCAGCCAAAATCAACACCTCTGCTTGATCTTTTGCACAAAGGGTAAAATCTTACTGAAGATGATTATCTGAGAGAAGTCTTGTGCTTTTAGATGCAGCTGAGTTGAGGATGCTCGAGCAGTGTCTGAAATCCTGCCCCACAGGATTTTGAGCCACTTCTGTCAAGTGAGGTCACTGCTTCTAGGTGAGAATACAGAGCAGAGAACATTTAAACATCTCAAAACTCAGGTTATATTCATTAGCCTGTAAGTGTAATTATAATATGATATTGAAAAGAAATGGATGTTAGAAATATGTGGACATTTTTGCTAGTATGTGTAACACCTTTCTAAAAGTTGGCTTCTTAAGGATTCTGGGTAATATGTAAGAAATTACTCTCATAGCTGAATGTTCAGATATAAAGTTTCTCAAGAGTGACTGAACTCATTTTGAACTTTTATTTTCATTTAAATGCTCCATTAAGGAATTTGGGAGGGTGAGCAGGGGAGAAAGGCATTTGTTTAGATTCTGTTTTTAATAAAGTTTTAACACTTTGATATCAGTCTCTGATTAGATGCAGCATCCCACATTCCAAAGTGAAGAGAGGCTATTTGCTCCTTCTCTCCTCCCCCCAGCACATATCTTATTTGTGTCTTTTAAGCAAAGACTTTGATTCAGTCTAATTATTGTCATTAACAGCAGTTTTCTGCAGAGTATCATGCCTTGCTGTGGCCTTTCCTTCCCAACTCAATAAAGGATTATCTGAAACCCCAGCATAATAGTCTTATTTCCAATTATACTTGTGAGAGAGCAATGCCACATTCTCTGTGACCACATTCTGTGTTCAAAGCTTGAACCAAAATAATGGATTTTCCTGGTGTTGATCGAGTTACTCTGCAAAATGCCTAAGGATGGAATTCATCTACAGTGTAGATGTCTGCATCCAAGCAAGTCCTGGTTCCTTTTATAGTCAATAGATATCAATAGACACTCTCAGTGTGTGATTCATCCCACCTCAAGATAGACATCTAAATTAGGTCAGGTGACTCATTTCCTGGAAGTCCTTATTGACCATAAAGGAAACCTGAGTGATTTACTAAGAATTTTAAAGGGATTTTTAAAGTGAGGTGAGATGAAACTCATTCTGCCTGCTTTGTATCTTCTTGAACAATGCCATCGTGACCCTTCTGCTCCTTGAACACCTCTTCTCACTATTTACATCCTGCTGCTTCACAGAGCCTGCTACCATTTTCCAGCTCTCCCTCCTGTGAAACCCAGTCACTGGCTTTTATTTCAATTCATTCCACCTGGGAAGATATCCCATGAGCCTTGTAAGTCTTCTTTTCCCTAACACTTAATGACTCCATTATCTGTTCCTTAGTCTTCTATCACCTGGGACTTCATCCTGGTATCAAATTATACTTCATCTTTTCATGCTTGCTTCCTGAGGTTAGTTCTTTTTCTTAACTCACCTTCAACTGAAACAAAGAAAACCTGGTTCTTCACTTCATAAGAAATGTTACTGGATTTCAAAGTTCCAAAACATGGAATCATAATTAAGAAATGGTTTGGGTTTTTGTGTGTGTTTTACATTACAAGCTTTCATCAGATATTTCACTAGTTACAGTAACTCTCCCAGTATGTGGCTTTCTAGTTACGTTAATTTGGTCCCACCTCCCTGCGCTGTTATTCACCAGGGAAATCCCTATATTTGTATTTTGAAAAATAAATAATACGTTTGAATTTTGGCCAAAGTCTTCCTCCAGTAGTGAGCGAGAAAGCTGCTGACTGAGAGTCTCTATCTCTCATGTGGTCACATAAATTAGAGTCCTGATCAATGATGACAAGCGTTCTGCTAGCTAGACAAACATTAATCTGGTTAACTCCCCTTCTTCCCACTCCTTCCTGACACAGAGGAAAGAAGTGCCTTTAGAGAACATTTGAGAAGTGTAGGCTGATTTTTATTGTATCTATAACGTGGTGAGGGGGCTCCAAACACCTTTGGGAGTTTATGAAAATTCCAAGCAGAAAACACACAAGCTACACTAAGCACAAAAGGCTGCCTTTTTTGGTTGCTTTGTCTTACAAGAAACAATTAATTTAATTATTCTTATTGCTTATGATCTGTTGAAAAATGTTTTTTTCCACTAATTCACACAAATATTTAAATCTGAAAGTCTGAAATTCTCAATTATTTTTGTGTAACTTCCATTAAAATACTTTTGTTTTCACATATGTGAATAAAATGAGAACTATATCAAGTCTTAAGAGATAAAACTTATTAACCATAGTGTACTGTTGACCAGACCTGTATTATTTTCAGGTGCTGACTTATTACTGGCCCTTGTGTCACTGGACGTACTGCCAATGGTAGTTGGGGCTGATAGCCACATCAAGGTGTGTAATGAATGCAGATCTGTGTAATATGGCCCCAATGTTTTGCTACAAAACCCAGATGGAAGGCTTGATATTCCAGGAGCTCGCCTGACTTTCAAGATCCAAGCACAAGAAATCCTGCAGAAAACAAACTTGTTTAACTAATGAAATTAATTGCCACATTGCTTTTGTTTGTATTTGGTAGAAGTTCCTTCAGACACTTAACTGATGGTGTTACTTGGAATGGATTCCTCATGCCTCAATACAATGATGCACAGCCTGTGGGTACTTTCTTGTAATCTGTGAGGCAGAGATAGAACGAGGAGGTGAGAGGTGAAATCTCCTGAAGGCCTTTATTTATCAGGCATGAGTGTTTGCAATTGCTTCACTCCCTTCCAGGGTTGCTCAGAATCCTTATCAGGGGCTCCGTGAAGCTATTATCCTCATTACCCATTTAAATCACAAAGTGATGCTGGTGGTCACTTTGATGAAAACTCAAGGTGATGTACTCTTCAGAGTACTCCATTTTTCACATATTTCTCTTTCATCTGATTTTATAAGGGCCTTTCCACCAAGGGGAAGAACGGCCTTTTATTTTTTCATTGCATTTTTTAATGCTTGGGGAGTGTTTTGAAGATTCCATATGAAGTTGACTTCAGGAACGAAAGGCTATTATTTTGGTCCAGATAGAGTTTGTATAAGGGATAAGGAAGTGAAAATATTCTCAGAAAAACAACCCCCTCCTCTTAACTTGTGTGTCTTGGAGCAGAGGAAACGCAATCAGGATCTTCTGTTTTGATTAACACAGAACAAATAAAAATTAGCAAGACAAAGTTCATGGTATTTGTCTAATCTTCATAGCTCTTTACAGATATTATCCAAAACTGGGAGCTGTCACCAGCAAATACTGCTTCTGCACAGAAAGTGTATAGACACTTCATTTTAAGTGTCAGATACAAGGTTTTCTATAAGATAAATTTCAAAGTTATTTAGCTTTGAATATAAATATAAACCAAATATAAACACAATCTCCCTCCAAACCCCAGTATTCACAGCTTTATATTCTTCCATTTTGAAATACTGCCCTGTTTAATTACATTTTCTTTACCTCCTTTTCCTCTTTTTGCAAATCAGAGCCCTTACCACCAAAGTCATCCTCATGTTGAACATCCTATGTGGCCTGTGAATAAATCGTTGCAATCGTGTCCTTATTGGTTAGATCATCCCAGGTCATTTATCTTCTTGTAGCTGCCTCAGAATTCCTGAGGCTCTGGAATACTGTTCTCAAAACACCTAGTTTCACCCCTTGAAACCATCTAAGTCCTGAGAATACCAAACTGGTATATAGCAGTATATAGCTCATGAAAACCCCTGGTTTCTCTTTTATTCTATAATTTAGGTGTTAGAGCAGTTTTCTTAGGAACTATAATATTCATATAGAAGAGTAATGGCACCAGCATCACCACCACCAGTATCTGCTGTCATATTTCAAGAGAAAGTGCGATCCTTTTACTTGAATCCTGAAAATTGCCACCTTAAAAAAACCCACTCAGCATCTTGCCATTTACATATGTGCCAAAGCATTCAGCACCTTCAAATTTCTGCTTACTACAGAATGCTGCAACTATGTACAAACACGGAGAATACTTCGGTCTTGATTTACCAGAGCAGCTTGGTGCTTGTTCATTCTTTTGTCCAGGCCACAGTCAAACTTTAACCAATAATCATCCTCAAGGTTTTTTGAGTGGCATCATATCCCCTTATAGATATTAGAGAGGCTACTGAATTCTTCTCAGTCCCTAGTGGAGAAGACAAAGATTATACTTTCCCTACTCATAATTCCTCACTTCTTCCTATTTTTAGGAGAGATACATACTATCAAAAAATCATAGGATAACTGGCTGGACTTGACCACTGGAATTCCTCTGCTTCAATTTCCTGTTCAAAGCAGGGAGCATCTCTAAAGTTATAATATAGGCACATAGCCTTGTTCAGGTGAGGACACTTAATGACCTTCTGACTCTTGCCTCACAGGCCATCCCTTGTTTGTATTATTCCTTCCTTGTATTCAGAATACTTTTCCACTTAATACTGTCCTAGCCCATATATTTCCATCTTTGTGCCATTTTCAATTATCAGCTAAAAAGAGGAACTCGAAACTCTTTACATTATTTAGAATTTTCATAACTTCAAATTCTCTCAAGCAAAGAACATACATTTTTAATCTTCATCTATCCTGCTCATATGAAAATGCTACCAATTTCTGATCATCTTTGTTGCATTTTGAACCCCAAAATGTGTTTGGCAATATCTTGTAGACAAAATTAACTTATTTATAGTAATGGCTACAATGAATTTTCTATTGAGAGCTCAGCTTTAGAAATTGGCTACCACCCACTTCAGTAAAAAAGAAAAAAATCCTTTTTAGCAGCATGGATTATGACATGCCCAGCTTGTCACTTTCATACTTGTGGGATCCGACCTTTCTTGCACAAGATCAGAGCAGGAAAGCTCTGTGCATCTCTTGTAGGAACATAGTATAAGACCAGCCAGACTGAATATGACCGTAGACCTTTCTAGCACAGTATCCTGTTGCAGACAGTGTCCAATAAAAAAAGATTCTGGAATAAAACTAAAGAGCAGGGTAGCCATTCATCATGACAGACAGGAGAAAGATCCTTCAGATATTGCTGGAAAGTACCACGGGTTTTTCTATGGTAAATAAAGTCATTGTGAAATTTGTTGGGGAAGAAGATAGCAAAAAACAAATAGAAGTTGAAAATAAAGACTACTTTATTAATTTTAACTATTGCAGTTGGGAAAGGCTACATTTTTCCCAACTAGGCGAAACCAAGTCTGTGTATGTATTGTTCTGCTGAGTCTTGCTCCCTTTTTGAAAATACTTGACCTTACTTGAGCCTTTCTGTAGCCAGCATGTAGTGTCCTTCACCCCTCTATAAAGGCTCAGGCTCCTTCTTGAAAAAGGAGACTATGGGGAGACAGTTTAAGGTCTTCTTTAAAAATGTCTCTGGATTTAGAAGTTGTATTATTTTGTTATCTCTGCATGTACATGTACCCTCTTTAAAAATCAGAACTGATTGCTACTGAAGTCAATGAGATACACTGGGCCTGAATTACTAATAAATGAAGTTTTTCAACAGGCATTCAAAACAGTTCAAGAATGCTTGGAATGCATAATTTTTAACAACACTTTTAATTAGCCTTTTCTTTAATTATGATTTAAATAGTTTACTATTATATGCTTAAGAAAAATGCATGCCTCATGAACTAAATGTTTTGTTCAAGAGGAAAACCAAACAAAACTGCTACCTGCAGCTTTGCATGCCAGGATTATAAATATTTTTAAGGCAAAAATCCAAATTCTTTCTGCATGCAATAGATAAATGGCAAGCAAGTACTACTTTGTTTGGAACAAACTACTTTGGTGTGACCAGAAATTTCTTAAGCAGACAGAGAAACCAGATTCTCTATTTCTTATTGCATTTGTTTTTCATGGATTCTTTCTCAATAGCTTGGTTATAGATTTATGGGATATTTACTATCTTTGTAAATTCCAGAAACAGAAAGCTAGATATAAAACAGAGATTAAGATACCAAAATCAATTTTTTCTAATTTTTTTTGCATAAACAAGGATAGTCATCAATGTAGTAAAAATTGCAGAAGATTTAACAGTATATTTATTTATTTATTTATTTGAAGACTGGGGATTGATAAGTGATACCTTGATTGGGTCAGGGACTCTATCAATGTGCTACATTAATTTTCTGCTTAGTAAGATAACCCTCTCAGGCATTGCTTAATATCACAGCTCTCTTTGACTCAGGATAATTTTAAGGTACAGTTGAGCTTCTGTATGGAAGGTGTAGATGAAACAGCAAAGCTCTTCAGGCAAAATAAATCCATTGCCAAGTCACTAGTGTGCTGTGGAAAACTTAAGTGAGTATGTCTGTAGTGCAGGTACCTACCCAGGTTCTGTGCAGCACAACACTGACATCCTTCTGCTGCTCTGTGTGGCTCAGAGTAGGGACAGGGATGGCTGGCCTTTGCTGTCTTGTGTCATCAAGGCATGCCTAGGGGGCAAAGAGGTTAGCCTACCCTATCTGTGCTTAAAAGTGAGAGAAATACCACAGAGAGACAGAGGAGATACAGAGGAGAAAACTAGGAAAGCTGCCAGAAGCAGCTCCAGGAGATTACTGGTGAAAGAAGCTCAGGACAGGCTGCAGTCCTGTTCTCCCTTCTCTGAGATCTTCTCAGTGTAGAGAGGAGGATTTACCATAAACAGGAGTGAAACAGAAATGTGTAAAAAGGTGGCTGTGCCCATCATCAGTTCTTCATTCAGTGCAACCAAGTGGCAAAATTTCCACAACTCTCTCATCAACAGGGTCAACATTTTAAAATGGGATTGGAAGAGTGCCATGAAGAGAAATCAGTCTATTAGTTCAGCTTATGCTGCTTCCTGCTAGTTGTATTTTTGAGAATTTTGCTAAAGAAAATGTCATCAATTATTTCTGATCAGATTACTCACATTATTTAAATCTTCTAGCTAACGATCGTAATGGAGCTACCCCTTTCAGTTATTCATTTTGACACCTGTTTCAGAGGGAATTAATTCAGTGGAGGGTGGTAGAATAAAACATGCATGCCAAGCTGATTAGATCAGTGCTCAGCCCTGCACACTGTGGTTGTTCTGATAATTAATCTTGCTGTAAAACAAATTAGTTTGCATGAGTTTCTCCATCAGGCCTGTGTCTAGCTTTCATACCATGTTTGCCTCTAGACAATGATCTGGTAGTATCACTTTAAAGTCTTAAGGACTTGGATAAGTTTCATCTGCAAGCCTGTCCAGGTAGGCAGAGTACCTCAGTTTGGATTTCCTGGAGTTTCAAGTGATGCCAAAGCCTCTTGAGACCTCTACATGGCCATGCTGAATTCCTCTCCTGAGTTGAGATGGAGTGGTCAGAGGAGCAAGTGATCTACCATTGCCTTGTCTGTCTGTGAAAAGGGCAAATGTCTTCACAGGTTGCTCACTCACCTCTGTCCATATTGCTCTTGGTTAGCATCAAATGGCTATTAAAAGGCGACAGGACCAAAGAGAGATTCTGCATAAGGGAGTTAAATTAATCAATGAATTAGTGGATGGATAATCAAGAGATGCAGGGTGAACATACAGTAGTGTTTCAAGACTGGCATCCAAAGCATGGTCTTCATAATATCTTTTCTAGTATGACTTTCCTGTGGGCTTCTGTATAGCATGGATAATATAACAATTTACAAATACATGCTTTGAAAATCTACTCTGATTTTTGTTGTTGTTCTGTTTTTCCTTCACATGAGCTGCCTGTTATGCTCTTCTCAGGTGACCAGTATCTCATAAAGAAAATGCTTTTGGAAACATATCTACAGTTCTTTGACTTAGCAGCACTGTTAGACCAACTGTTAGATCTACTAAAAGGGAATTCTAATATATTTTTTTGAAGAGCCCATCTTTGTCAATATAAGCAGAAGCAATGAGGAATTCAAAGACAGTGACAGGGCAGGAAATCCAAATCTTCCTCACCAATTATTGAATAAAGACATTCCCTTTATTTCAGAGGTTTTCCTTCTCTCCAAACTTTAGGATTTGGTGCAAGGAAATCATATTCTGGCCTGCAGCCTCCATATATTAAGAGCATGTTCCTTCTGCTGTCCTTGCAGTATGAGATTTGACTCTTCTCCCATGGGAGCCAGGTGGTATTTGTCTCACTGACAATTAATCACCTAAAAATTAAAGACAAAATCTAAATAATCTACCTTGGCTCTCTGCATTCAATGGAAAGAATGAGATACCTACGAAGGGCAGCTCATCTACCTCAGACAATCATTGTAGAATAAGATGAATGGCCACTTCCCCATTGATTTCCCTGGAGAGAATCAAGGTGACAACTTTAGATAAGACAATTACCTTCTAGATGGCAAAAATAAGGAGAGGAATCTCACCCCACCAGAATCATGGCCTCCAGCAGCCACACATTCTTAAAAAAAAAAAATGCTTCTTCAGTTGCCAGTGACGTTATTTGTTTTTTTTTTCCTGGTGAGTCTGATAGTGTCAGTCAGTGGTGTCCCAGTTGTGCGTTGCTCCAAGCAATGCAGGGTGAACATACAGGGATGTTGCACAGCTGGCATCCAAAATACAGTCTTCATATTGATACCTTTTTTAGTGTGACTTTTCTATAGTCTTCTGTGTGGCATGACCATTACAGCAATTTACAACTATATGTGTTGCAAATCTACTTTGATTTTTGTTGTTGTTCAGTTCAAATCCCTCACAGATGTAACTTGGAGGTCCATGTGCATACGTATGTCTGTGTATGAATATATATATATATATATATATATATATAAAAAGAATAAATGACACCTGTCTTCCACAAATGTTTTGCCATGTTTGCAGTGGAAGTGGGTGCTGCCCCATTTGGTGCAAGCAGTAATATGAGCTGAAACTATAAAAGTTAATGATTGTTTCTTCACCAAAAAAAAAAAAAAAAAAAAAAAAAAAAAATCAGATAGCAAAACTGCTTTACTTCTGATGGTCTTTATTAATAATAACCTGCATACTTTTTCAGTTGAGATGTTGCTGGAATAATTCTTGAGAACAGAATAGAAAATATACTGGTAAATAAGGACTGTTTTGTTTCTGAATAGTCAGAAGTATATCCAGAAAGGGGAAAACCTTTTCCATGGAAAAAGCTGGCTCAGTTTTGTGATGTTAAAATTGCCAGTAATTCCCTATTTCAAGATCTGTAATGTCAAAAGGACAGAGCTTCCTAGAAGTGGATGTCTAACAGCACAGCTAATACGTATTGCTTTGTTTTTTGTGATGCCTGCCAGGTTTTCAGCAATGCTTGAAAGGCCGAGCAGGTTTTTTACATTAAGAGGGGCCAAGATAAGGTTTGGAAATTCCATCATTTTCTACAAGTACTCTTTTTTTTTGTAACCACTGGCTGAGTGGATGAGTTGACTTGAGGGCACTTCTCTACCATGAAGTTTTCTTAGTTGCAACCACATAGATCTGGGATTTGAGAAGCTTTCAGGAACATTACAAAGAAAGACCAGAGAGAAATCCCCACTTTTATTTCTCTAGGCAGCACATGATATATTATTGAATGACTGCTGGTTTCTTAACAGGATTATAGTTGATTGTAATTAATCAGCTTCTATCACCTTTGGGTAAGAACTCTGCCAAGCCTGCAAAACTGTATCTTGTGAATATGTATTCAGGAACTTTTCAGATGTTCATTATTGATCCTAAGGCAATTAAGAGCTAATCTTAACATATTTTTACATAGTAATGGCTTGTAATGTAATTCTATACTTGGGAATTTTTACATGATGGCATGTGTAGTCCAGGAACTTCTCAAATAAGCGTGTTTATGAAATATATAAAAAGCTCACTTGAAATTATTTCCACTTGCCCAAATGCACATATCACAGACTACACTTCTGAAGAAGGAAGGAAGACAAACAAAACACACACATTTTCCATAAGAGGCTGAGGGATCAATGAGTCATCTTGGAAGACTCTGCAGATGAATTGAACGTCCTCAGCTTTAATATTCATATAACAACATCTTTTTCCAACTACATAGCTACATGCAGAATAGGTTGGTTTTCTTTCAGCTCTTGGATTTTGTATTGCAGCAACCCACACATTACTAATAAACAGAATTTAATCTACATACTATCTGAATGCTCGGAGAGAGCCTATATTTAGGCTGTACAGTACTTGCCATTACAAAAGATTCTTGTGACCTTTTTATGGGAAGCTATAATGCCTCCTTTGTATATAGTAAACTTTGACTTTTGGCAAGGGAAAGATATGCCTTTCGTAGGCAACAGGCTGACTTGTACAATACCAACATTTCCCTCTTTCCTCCCAGTTCAGTTCCTCAGGAATATATTGGCTGCATGGCAAAACAGCAACAACCTGTACAGCCCCATCTAAAGCTGGGCTGATGCCACCAGTGATGCAGCAGCAGTCAGAGCTGCACCAGGAATGCCTGAGAGCTGCCAGTGGGATGGGAGCCAGGATGCAGCCCTACCAATTAACCACAGAGTGTTTACCCTTCCCACAGCCCATCCTCCCTCCAGGAATGCCAGATGGGCAGCTCCAGAGCAGAAGAAGGGATATGGCTAGCAGTCCAGGTTATTAGTTTTCATGAATTTTTCATTCACTTTAGAATAACTTGTACTGGCTGACAGCGGTGGTTGAAACCTTACCTAACAAAAATTTGAGAGCCAGACCACAGCCACTCATTCATATGGAGGAGAAAATGACCCAAATTATTTAAAGATATTCACCAAGGCTTTGACTGAGCAATTCTGTAACTCTGGAAAGAATACTATTTAAGACTAATGACACAGTAATATGCAATTAGTTCGCTGACACGTAACAAACCAATAAAACCAAACGTATGTCTGTATTTACATATCTGAGGCCTCCCCCAGTAACGTTAGTGATAACTGCAGTGCATTTTACATACACTGACCAGCAACATTTCTGTGCTTTAGGAGCCTCCATTGGTGGAACCTCACAGCAGACCTGGGAGGCAGGGCACATTTGTTACCCTAAAACTGGAGTGAGGAAACAGAAGCACCAACAGTTCCAATGACTTGTTCAGGGTCCAAGCCAGGAACAGGAGCCAGGAAGCAAATGCACCTTTGATTCAGGGCGGGTGTGCCTCTAGCCCATTACAACTCCTGTTGCACCTCCCTACGCCTGGGGTGCTTGGCTCCACCTCCCCTGATCCCGGCTGGGGCGAAACCACAAGACCATTCTTCAGCATTTGAATGATAAAGAACAACAAGAGGAAGGATTTTCTGGTGGTTAGGGTGCTAGCCAAAGCCTTTGCACGAGACCTGGGTCCAACACCATTCTGCAAAGCAGTTCCTGGCAGAAGTCCTCAGGACTTTGCCTCAGCTGGGAGTGGGCCTAGGTGGCAAGCTTGCACTGGGTTCCAGATGCTTAGGAGGTATTCAAAATCCTGGTAGAATGAGCTCCTAGGCAAATGTATATAGCTGCTTGTTTTTTTGGTCTATCCCAGAGAGAAGGTCTGTTTCCCCTCTCATTCTGGACCCCCCTGCAGGCATTGTGGCTCCTGTGTCACTCATGTCTGTCAGTGTATGGAATATATGTTCAGTATGGGCACTATGTAATTCCAGGAGTAGCATGGTTTGAATGTCAGACAGCAATTTGCTAGAAGGCAGAGATGCGTACTGGGAGGAGACATTCCATTTGCTCTTTAGTTTTTTACTTGCTCAAGAAAGTGATATTTGCTAATTAATAAACATTTCTGTGACATATTTCACAACTTCCCCATTTTTTCTTCCATGATAACTTCCTTGAATCATGTACTAAGCTTTACCACTCATTAACTTCATAGTGTGCTTCTTTTCCGCACTTTCCATCGGTAAATCAGATGAGTGGGGTAAACAAAAAACACACACCCTAAAACATTCCACAACATTATTCTCAAATCCATATGGGATAGATTAGGTTTTTAACCTAATTATGGTGAAGTTGCAAGCATAGGAATCATGGAACAGCTAACGAGAAGTTAGGAGATATTCATCATTCTGATGAGCTTTGATATCCATCTGAATGGGAGCTTGGCTTTGGACCCCAGTTTGGTTTTGGAAACCACTGAAGTTTCTGTAAATTTCAAATGAGGCCAGATTTTAATCTTTGGGTTTGACCCACCCTGAGCAGTGATACTAATTTCATGCTTCAGGCCACATTTCAATTCAAAATAGAAAAATGGAGTATTTGAGACTTACAGAGGAGAAATGATGGTATCAAAGGGTACTGAAATGTGTCCATTGTCTTTACAGTTATACAAACCTAAAAGAAAAAATGGATTCACATATGTAAATGTAAAAAAATGGATTCTCCTGTAGAAATGAGCCACTGTGAACATGTAGGTTCTTCTGTTTGTAGCACCTTGCTTTCCTTCAGTGCAGAAAGAAACTATTTGTTTTCTTTTCCCATCAGGAAGCAAGAGAAAAAAATATTACTTCCCCTGTGGTTTGAGATTTTTTGTGTTTTAAAATTTGATGTGCACTTTTTTGCTCGTTACTAAAGTCTGATCATACTAACATTTCTATGACATACTCAACATATGATCCCTTAAGACTGTCTGTATCTTACAGTAATAGTAATGCTCCTCGTGCTCTGTGCAGGGTGAAATGTCTGGTGGAGTGTGCTGTATTATGAATAATGTCTCTGGTATACACACCCTCATGGTAACTACCCACAGTCATTATACTGGATTTAAGTATGTATGTAAGACATAAATACACCAAAACACAGTTCTTTCAAAACAGGTACTGAAGTCATAGCAGTACCTTCTGAATGTACTTTGCTGCAGGATGAATATAAATAGAGCAGTGCTCAAAACATCCATGCAATGAAACCCTTTGGAAAGGATGAACCACATATGTAAGGCACTATAAGATGCTGAAATACGACTGTTTCAGCACGTATGTATATTTGCAATACAAATCCTTGGCATACATAACAAGTGCCAAGTCTTTTTTATTTTAAGGCTTCAAAACATTTTATATAACGTGTTTACACTGTAATCCCAGCAAAGTGATAGTCAGAAAAGAACACCATGAGCTTTATACATAAATCATATTTCAAATGCACTTATTTGATAAGCTGTACATGCATGTAAGTTCAACAGAGCTACAACTGTTTGCCTTTGCCTCCCAGGCGAATGAGCAAGTATTTTGCTATTCTAGTTTTTATCACTTTCAACTAATTATCACATTGTGTGAGAGTACCAAGGGGTAAGACGTACTGATAATGAGACCTTTACCAAGGAATTTTAGTGCAATGGAAAAGCATTTCTTGAGAAGGCCTCTGACATTTCATAGATGGGTGCTTAGAAGAGTACAGCCTTTTCAGATACTGCTAACCTTTCTCTTATTCCCTTGTATGCCAGACCATAGAACACCCACTTAATTTCTCCCTCATCCATGTCTGATGGAAGCCACATATGCCGTACAGCTTAGCCCGCTATGGCAAGGGAATATTTAAGAAGGCCTGTGGAGCTCTCCTTTCTTTCTGAAAGGCTTTCATGCAACTCAAAACTATGCCAATAGGGTAAATTGATTCCATATACCCCTGAGGATTCTTGAAAACTCAGGAATGATTTCTGGATGCCATGAAACTCAGGTATTCCTAGATGCCAGGAGGTTGGTTCACTCAAGTGAGAGGAAATGACCAAAGTCCTTCTCTACCTGGAGTTTTGATATCAAAGAGTAAGGACCAGAGCTTTAGAATTGTTCTTCAGTAACTGTTTTGCTCATAATTAGGTGGAAGAAAAAAACCAATTAGGATAAAATTTTACTGTGTGGCTAGAAAAGGCTGAAAAAATTCTTTTCCAGAGTCCTCTCAGTATCTAACTGGTGTCCTGACTCAGAATAATATTTATAGCATGACAACAATGTAGACAGCAATAAAGAGAACCCAAAATGAAAATCAGCTATAATAACTCACTGAACTCCTAATGCCTCTGTTTGTTCCCCTGCTTGGGAATCCTCCTTCTAAAAGCTGCTGCATCAGGTCCTGCACATGTCCATCTATTTTTAGGCTTGCAACGGGCTGTTTACTGGGGATTTGAAGTCTGGCAATCCAGATACCCTAGACACAGTTGGAATGCTCTTGCTCACACACTCGCGCCTCTCCACAGGTTACACTTGGAATTAAAACCTGCGATGTGGCTCTGTCATTCAAACTTCACAGTGTCTGGAATAGGGTATCAAAAAAATTCATTATTAAATAGGGCACTGTGGTTTTAATTTAAACTGCCTAATGCCAAAAATATTCGTGGCCAACTTATTGGCCAGTGGGCAAGTAAAAAGTTTTTTGTGATCTTCTATTTCAAGACTACAGTTTCTGCTCAGTCAGAAATTGAGGTGTTCTTGGTTTTTTTAAAGTTTAACAGCCTTTCTTTCCTTTAAAAAGGTGTTTCATACATTCATATTCAGTATTTACCAGCCACTTCTTGAAACCTGGTTTTCCTTCCATCCTCAAGCATGGATTTCAGAAATTTTCTCATTCTCCATTACATGTAATATTATACCAATCCACATGATCAGTGTATATGAACTGACAAGATCAGCATAACAAGACATTTTAAGGTCTAAGGCACTCTTCACCATTATATCTCAACAAAATTTTAACATTAAATTGCCCCTGTGATTTTGAAATCCTTTTAAAAAACAAATAATTTAGTATTATAACATACACACACACAAAAAATATTCAACTAATTATACTACATGGTGTTATTTTTAATTATTTTTAATAATGTATGCTTATTGTTAATTTTTAAAGTTATTGGAACAAATTTTTTAAAAGCTTTTTGGGCTTTTTAACACTTCTATGCTATGGAAGTGTGATTCTTAGAACATCCTGGATCCAGCATATTGAGTAAAATAAGATCAGATTAAAATTTTATTCAAATTAGAAAGCATTTTAAAAAGCAGGTAGAGCTGAGTGTTTTCTTCATTCTGTAGGTCCAATATTTTTTTTACTATAATGTATTTCTGTAAATGCAATTCCAATTTATATTTACTTGTTTTGTGTAGTCTATAGGTAGCTTTAGCATTTGTGGTTGCAATTTGTTTCAGCATTCGTTGGAGTATGACCTAAAAATTAAATTCAGGAAAAAGATTTTAATTTAGTTGTTCTTGTTGGATTTTCACTCAAAAACACAAAGCAGACCCAGTGTTATTATTACCTATATAAAATAATCTGCCTTGAATTCTATCATCAGTCTTTGATACTAGCTGGAAACACATGGGAGATTCAGCTTGGTTTTAGAAAGACTTGAGGAACATACTCAAGTACTTGGTCCCAAAATGCTAAAATTTGAACCCTGAGATCTTATGGAGAGGTCAATGAGAATTTAGCAGCTGAATGTCTCTGAGGATCTGAGCTTTGGTGCTGTAAAACCAGAGCTTCTGATTCCAAAGTTAGGCCTGAGATCACTGTCCTGATTTACAGATAGCCCAAGCTCCCTTAGCAGTCCTGGTGCCCGTCTCTCAGAGATGACTCCTCACCATCTCTGATATTAAAGCTAATCATGCACTGTGGATGCCAGAATACAGGTTAAATATCCAACACCACTTACTACTGTTTGAAAAAGGTGGTATTTTTATTCAGGTTCTGAAATGCCGTCTCTGTCAGAGGCGGTGGATAGGACTGCAGCACGTGTACTTTGCTTTGTTTCCCCTCCAACTTGAACTCTGTGTTGTGAAACACAATCAGCCTGGCCATGGTCTACACAGCTGAGCTTTCCTCAGACACAGGAGCATTCCTTTGAAGGCAACATTTAAGATGATGTCAGGGGGGTTCTGTCCCCCTGCGGGTAATACTGGCAGAAAAAGCAAGGAGTGAGAAATACATTTGCCTTTTCTGAACTTCCAGAAAGCCCAGAGGAAATGTCTAGTGGAGAAAAGTCCCTACTAGGAGGGCACAGGGGGGTTTAAAATGCAAGCACTTGTACAATATTGCTATCTCTCAGATATTCCTCTGCTGAGTATGAAGGACTTCTGGGTGTATAGCATGTAAGGTAAAAGTAGCATCTCCTGGTAAGGGACAGGCTCCATCCCCATAATGTGTCTCTGATTGAGAGCTCTTTGCCTTGCATAGCTTCATGGAACAACTTTAGGTTGTGCAGATGGCCCCCATGCCTTCTTCCCCAGGTACTGGTAGCAACCATGCCCTTATAGCACATAACACAGCATGAGCTAACTACCCAAGTATTTTGACAGCTTTTTGATTAGCCTTTGCACCTTGCCCCATGTTCTCTGTTGCCACAGCTACATTGCTAGCTTTGCCTGAGCTAATGAGCAGCTCTGGTATGTTTACCTGAGCTTTAGCCCCTGAGAGTTATTATCTATGCTTCCCTTCCTCACTTTATGTGTGTTGTGCAGAGCACCTGGCAGACAGGCAGCTCAGGTCAGTGGTGACAGAAGATGGAAGGACAAGAGAAGACTTTGTCACCCAGTGGTGGGGCTATGGTGGCTGCAAGTACTTGGTCTGAAAAGTCATTCAAGCCCAACTTCTTTCCTCATTTGTGTTTCCAAAGGCAGACTTCAGGATGGGGAGGACTGCCTAAACAATCTGCCTTACACTGTAGATGGAGCAGAGCAGAAGCCTGGCTTTAAGTGCACTGAAGCAATCCTGGAGGAGTGGTGAACCTTGTTAGACTAAAGTTAGCCTGTCTGTGTACTGCTTTTATATCCCTGTGCAGCAGTACAGTTACTAGATATTATCCACTCCTCACAGCTTTACTTAGAACAATCTTTTACTACACCCTGTTTCTCTTGACAGTCTCATTATGAGTGCTGAGAAGGAGCAATCACAGCTTTGACATGAAAGTGTGTTCTTATCAAATAATCCTTTAAACAATTTCAAATGGCTACATAAGCAGAGCTATGGCTATCCTATATCTAAATGGGGGAAGGTACTATATCATCATGACAGGGCCTGTAGGATCTTACATGCCTACAGACTAGTGAGTGTAGGGATACTTGAAATACCCGTGAGAATCTCCATACACTACTGGAAATGCCAGTGGCATCTCCGTGACACCTGTTTCAAATACTTCTGAGGAAAGGATCTAGACTGTCCCCAGCAGAGAGGAGAAAGAGTTAAATTGTCTTGTACAGAAACAGAGGCTAAAACTAGCACATGTGCCTGTGTAGCTGCCTTCATGCTGGCTACTGTGGTTTCATATGGCCAGATGAACAGAAGAAAAGAAAAGCACCCAAGGAAGAAAGAAGTAGCTTGGACAGTCTCAATAGCTCTTTCTTCTGATCATCCAGGGTTGTCCAGCTGATACAGGTGTGAAAAGCTGTCAAGAATATTTGTGGAACAGGGAGAAATTTGCTGGAAGCCAGAAAAACCTGGCTGCAGAAAAGGGGACCATACTATGCTGCTGGGAAAGAACAGCAGCACAGACCAGGGGTTCTGTGAATCCTACTGGAAGGATCTGTAATGTTCTGAGGTGTTAACAGCACATGGGGTCCATACACATTTTCTGTGCTCCTCATTCTGCATTGCACTGCAGTGTCTGAGTCCAAAAGTGGTACAATAAATGTATCACTTCCTTGTAATGGTGTTCAGGTACCACGTACAGATCCTTAGAAGTGCAGTCCAGTTCATGTTAACAGCAAATTAATAATGTTCATCCTCAAGATATCCAACCAAACTTGTTTCATCTCCATGGTACACCAACAGCTTCTTGTCATCTGGGAATACTATTTTTGGTTGCCTTTTCTCAGCTGTAGCAACACAGAGCAAGGAAAGAGGTAATCCTCAAGGTAAACACTTGTCAAATCTTTCAAGAGTTTATAGGTCAGAAACAACATTGTCAGTCTGAAACAAGGAAGTTATGATTACAGGTCTACATAGAGGAAATGCCAGAATTAATAAGAAGTCTGCTCCACCTTCGAAAAAATCAGTAGGCTTGGCTCTGAGAGGTCACAGGAGCAAGTTATTTCTAGTCCTGTGAGGCTTACGAAAGGAATGTGCTGCTGTCTCTTTCTCACCTTGAGGACACAGAGCAATGATGATTCTCATAATTGGCCAGAGAAAGGCAGGATGGGACATTGTGGCTGAGACAGCCACAAAGGCTAGAGAATTTTTACAGCTCTCTAGAAAGTCACTGGCTTTCCTGTATCTGCGAGAGCGAAGGTTGGTCAGATGCAGAATTCAGATCTGATGATAACTCAGAACATGATGCCACCGAGAAGGGAAAGCAGTTATCCTGCTTTTTTTTGTTGTTGCAAAATTTAGACCAGCAGCAGTCTACATAGTCCTGGGTGTCATCAAGTCATTTTCACTCCAACAAGTGCCCCACTGAAGATGCTGATGAGCCTCTTTGCTCATCTGTTGTGCTTTCCCAGCCTCCCAGGACCACGTCAGAACTCTTCAGGGTAAAATGTTCCCTTTTTACTGCCTGAAAAACTCAGACTCACCAGCACGTGTTCTACGTGTGCTGATTAAGCACTGCCCAGGCCCCAGTAAAATAGACTCTTGCCTTTCTGAGTTATTATAAGTGGTAGGGAGAAAGTCAGTCTGTTGTTAATGAGTACTATTAATACTTCCTTTTGTGAGAACAAGTCATCTAATATCCTGAAGCCAGAGGCAGTTAGGTTCTTGCTTGAGACACCATATCATCCTGTTATCATTCTCATCTGGCAAGCAAATACAAAGAGCTAGAATGAAAATGGAAAATTAATTATACATTTTCTTTGCAATTCTTAGTCTCATTAAAACTTTTGCCGACAGGACTGAATTGTATGGCAACCTCAGTTATTTATTTCTCATTAACAGGGATCAGGCCCTTGCATCCAAACATCTCTGGAAGGAGGCACAGACCGGTTCAGGCTGCCTGGACCTCTCTGAACAACCAGTGTTTGTGTGAGCTTTATTCCTCCTCCTGGTCTGGTTTTGTGTTTGTCAGGTGACTGTCTCTCAACAGGAGCAAATCCTTATATTAATCCTGTGGCTTTTACATTTTGTGAGACAAGTCTGGTTAAATGACTGTTTGGGAAAAGTGGTTAAATGGATGGCAGGAATTTGGTGCTTTCAAGGAAGCTCCATTAGGAATGAAGCATCTGATGCTCTGACAGCAATAACCAAGTTTTGAAAGGAGAGGTAGAATCTGCATGCTTTCATGTAGCTTATGGTTTAATTTCCTTGCTTTTTAGCCTTGATTTGGATATGCTGCTTATGTAGCAGTCCCATGAGTTTCGCAAACAATATTTCCATGTATTAATTATAGCAACTTTATTGTTTCCTGGATATTAGCATTAAATTCTTAAAATGTCATCCAGATGCCAAACACTTAAAATTCAAGATGTAGTGCTTTTAAGAAAGACTCTTATCTTGTGGTACAGAAATCATGCTTTTTCTCTAAGGCAAACAGTTATCACTGCAGTCATTTACAAGTAAATTTTTTTCAGTTGCCTTAATCAAGCTTTTTAATATACATGCAAATTGTAGCACCAAACGTTTGAATACACAAAAGCAAGAAGTAAGTGCACATACAGTATTTCTTTCTAGGTATTGTGTAAGTATACAGTGAATATTTTCATAAACACAGGCATAAATGCACGAAAAGCATACTCAAATGTCATTCGTAAGCTGAGTTAGGGTTTAAAACTTCATTCAAAGACAAGGTAAAAGTGAAGTCTAAACCACTAAAGAAATGGGCATTAAACAATGGTATTAAACAGTTACAAAAAAGGACATTTTGTATTTTCTTGTTTTGAATCTTAATGTGGGTGGAATCCTGGCTCTGCTGCAGTCAATGGGAGTTTTGGCATTGACTTCAATAGGCCTGTGTTTCACCCTGTATTTTTAGGATAATTCTTCAAGGGATTTATGAGATATAATTTTAAATCATAACAGAAAACACCCACTAAGGAAGCTACTAAATATTTTTTTGGGAAGAACAAATAATTTTAAGATGGGAGCAACTTGAAATACTCTTCCAACTAATTTTCATTTGCTCTTCTTTTTTAATGCAGCTCGAGTTTTATACCACAACAGGGAAAAAACAAAAAAAGGTCATATGAATGTGCATACTGAAGAATTTTGCTCTTATGAGACTTCCAGAAAAGTTTCAGCATCCTTTTTTTTTTTTTTTAAGTTTTATAGTTGATGAACTTCAATGAACTTGGTACCCTTGCCTATTAGATAAGAACCACATCACATCTCATCATTAGTCAGCCAGATAATTAATGGTTGCAACTGCTGTAATAAAACCTGATATTAATCAAACCTGCCATGGTCTGTTTATTGTTGTGAAGCAATTCACATATGACAAGCTGACAGCAAAATATGGAAGAGACAGAAAAGCTATTCATGCGGATTGTTTGTTTCGGTGAGTGACATTCTGCATTGGTTCACACCATCTGACACAAAGCAGGTAGCCCCATGTTTTCAAAGGCCTCCTTCAATGCCTAGGGCAGACAAATAGGAGCCTTTATGTTGACTTCCGTGTGCTTTGAAGTCCCTAATGAGTATGTTTTTGAATAACATATAGTGTGAAATCTCAACTGAAGCAGTTAATGCATTAGCATTAGGGTCACTATTTTCCAGTCTTCCTCCTTCCTTCTACTTCCTATATTTGTGGTTTTCTGATATTACGTCTTGTCTGTGATTACAGCAGAAGCCCTTTGAGACCTGGGAACTGTCTGTTTATGTACACACATGTATACCTGTGTCTGTGTTTCTGTACATTACATCTCATCTGTTCTGAGCACTTTGCAAACTCCCGTGCGTGAATTTCCCAAAGCGCAACTATAGGGTCCTGCTGACAGGGTGTCCTATAGCTCCTTAATAGCTTTTTTATTGCTGAGAGGCTTTATTTTGGTTTAATGCCAGTTATGATAAAATGTGAATCCTGTGTGCTAGCTACGATGGAAGTAATTTTCAAGGAAGTGTTTGCTTAAGGGCCACAGAGTTCTACCAGGAGATGAATGCAGCGAAGAGTTCAGATCTTCAGCTGTTTAATAATGCCATTCCTCTGAAGCTTTCACCAGAGGAGTTTGTTCATTGAGGTCACCATTTTCAGCCTAAGAATTAAATTTAGATACTTCAGTCTATATTTATGTATCTAAATATAAATGGTTTCAATTTTCAAAGGTGCAGATTACTCCAGACTGGTGCTGACAGCACCTATTCCCATCTTCCCTGGTAGAACTATTAGCAGGCACCTTCGTGCTGTGCTGTGCCAAGCAGGGATTCCTGACATGCAAACACATGTAAATATCATGAGTGCCATCTGCAAATGTAAAAGGACTAGGATGAGGAAGGTTGTATGGACACACTTCAGGGAGAATGAGTAAGTCATCAGAGAAGATGAGAGTGAAGACTGATTGTTAGGCTTGATTTTTTTATGGCAATGAAGATCTGGCTAGACTACAAGTAAAAATGAGTCAGTTGATCCAAACTAAATGTTGAACAATGAAGTGCTGAATTACTGAAGCACCTTTTTAAGGAAATATTTGCTCTTGTCAGAGAAGAACTTCAAAATGCAGTGAAGTTTGTCAATTTCAGTCTAGGAGAAACAGAAACCTTAACACGGAAGGGCAAAGATCTGATTCTCCACGTCAAGTTTTATTTATGTATTTGCATAAGGACGGGTACAAAGCACCTGATCTAATTGGAACTGCTCATCTTTTCCTTGCACGGTTGGTGATAACCATGAATCATCAGGCAAAGTGTACAAAAAGACAACCAGACATAGGTCAAGCCCTTCTGACTCAAGGAGTTTCACTGCTTTAAACGGAATAAAAAACATCTATGCCCCTCATCTTGAGAGAATTTAACATACTTATTCTTATATCTAACCCACAGCACTGTCAGGATTTGCTTTCCGTATACACAGTAACAGACAGTGATCAATTAAAACAAAATACTGGTTCTCCAAAGACATTTGGCTAGCAGATAAAACCACTTTCTCCTCCCAGTTCCTGTAGGTACACATTGCTGTTCAGATACACAGCTATCTTTTTACCAGCATCCTTGTACCATGTTAAGTCTCCTCTTTCCTGCCACCACTCCCCAGTTTAAGTTGCTTTGTAAAGGTAGACTATAATGCTTTTTTCTCCTCTAATTCTCTATTATTAAAATAACCAGCACACATTCATACTTCAGATGAGAAGTTGTTACCTGAAAAATGCTAGAGGTCTTTTAGTCTTTGAGGGTATTTGGAACAAACCATTACTGTTTGCAGACTAATTGTTTGGTGAGAATAAGGCAAGCTACCTTAATGACAGCTTGTGAAATAACAATCTATGATATAGTACTTGGATGGAGCAACAACTGTGTTTCAAGCCAAGTAGAAAAACTGTCAGTATCTTGTGCGTGAGAAGCTTGTAGATACCCTGAGGTGACTTCATATAATTCTAAACCAGCAGGTAGCTTCTTGCATAGCTAATCATGGCATCAGTGCCTGGAGCAAGTGGAGGTGGTTGACAATGTACTTTAGTTTTAGATGAATTCAGCTCCTTTTGAATATAATTTTAATTCCCTGTTCCAGTTTCTGAAGTAGGCATTTACATGTTTTATTTTTGCAAAATACAGAAAGTAACCTTGGGGAGGGGAAAGCATAAGTTACGTTAAAAAAACCAGCACCAACATACCCCAAAAACCAAACCAAACCAAAACACAGAAAAAAGAAAAAAAAAAAAAAGAAAAAACTAAAAAAAAGGATTTGGGGAACTCTAATTAATGTCTCATAGAGCTAGGAGAACAACTTCATTTCCATGTAACTCAGTTGAGTGGTAAAAACCAGGTATTAACTACTTACACTGCACATGGCTCAAAACAATTTGCTAGAAACTATTCATGGTGTTTGACTGCTTGTGTGGCACATTAATATCTATTGCTTCATAGAATAACTAACACTGTAATAAAACAAGAGAAATATGAGTGATTTCAAGACAGCTGTCCAAAAGCTTTTCTTTAAAACAGAGGCTTAATTTTTAAAACAACATGTAAAAAATGTTAGATGCAGATCACTCTTTAATGGGATTAAAGATGGGTAAGCACTTAAATAGGTAAGCACTTAGAGACTTATTTTTGATAACTACATTAATTCCTGCCTTTTAACACTTCTAAAAATCTAGGTCATATTTACACATTGGCCTGAGACTTGTTTCTCAGCAGTACTCTTGTTACGCCGAATAACAGCAAATTAACACTACGAGGTTTCAAAGTACCAAGAGAAAACAATTGCTCGTTTTCATCTCTGTGAAAAATACTTAAAAACATGGGTCAAAGCAGACGTTTTGCTTCTACTTAGTGAGTGCTGGAAATAATCTTGACTTTATCTTCCCTCCTCTATTATTTTCACTATACCTAGACTTTGTCGCAGTCCAAACTCTGAAATGGTGTGCATGGATCACAGTTTGTGTACACGTGTAAAAGCCTGTAGCTTGCTAAAAACTTGGCTTGAGTTGACACTGCTGGGGTAGTTCAATTTTTTGGTTAGTGCCCTATTGCTCCACATCATGGTAGAGGGAATAAAAATACCAAGAAGGACCATTTTACAATCACATTATGCTCACATGAATGTCACTGCCAAAAGTCAAATCACATAGACAGATTATTCACTAACATTCTATCCCTTTTGTCACTACAAAAATGTCCCAAACTCCCTGCTATTCTTGTGGATATTTCCCAGAGCTCTACTTTCTTTTTTACAATCTCTAGCTTCACATCTACTGAGAGGAATTTTCTTTTCTGTTGCCTCTTCGGAGCAGAATCAACAACACAAAGACTATCTGCTGCTAAACCCTTTCTCTGCAGACAGACACATGAGGTGGCTCATGACGAGGAGCAGCTTATCATTCACTCTCATTTCACCATCATGTCAATCTGTTGGGGGTGACCAGGGAAGCCAGGAGCGGATGGAAACTTCCAGAAACTTTCTAGAAGCCTGTATTGGCTCTCTTGTCTGTGTCCTCTGATTTCAGACCCAACGCTATAGAAGTAAGCTAACATTTGGAAAGAAAAATAGAAGGGAAGGGTGCTTTTCATATAAATCTAGTTAAAACTTCATGAATGAAGTGCCTAAGAAGTCTAGTGGAGTATAAATACCTGCAGATATTTTTTGCCTCTTTTCCCTCTGAAACAGTACTGTCTGGCTGGTTTTACAGAGCGGTTGAAAATCAACTCTCCTGGGGACAGTATTAATGGACAAATATTTTTATAGTGTGGATGCAAATTTAGCTTTCTTGAAAATGGAAAGTAACCATGAGATATGGATGAGATACCTATGTAGGTGAGGCAAAGATGCTTGAGAAATAAGCCATTTCTAAAGCAGAGAAGATCTGGGTTATTTGTCCTAGGCACTACAAGGAAATGCAAGTCTGTTAAAAAGCTCTGAGTTACTAACTAGAATTTGTTGTTATTTTTCTTGAGGAAAAGTTTTGTTCATATAAAAAAAATTAAATTACACAAAAAATTGTGAGAAAATTTTAATTTTTCAAAGGATGTCAAAGCAAAAAAAAAAAACACCACACCCTATTTCTTTACAAATGCATCAGCTTTCATGCCTTGTCTTTTTCTCTTTTCCTTCAATTTTTCCCACCAGACAAGAAAAGGAGAAAAGGACCAAACAGAATGAATAGTGTTCTTGTACCAAGACTTTTTCTAATATTAATTTTAAAAGGATTCAAACGTTGAGAAATATATTTTCCAACCATTAAAAAAATCTGAGACAACTTTTCCAGTGAAAGAAGAGCATAAAAAATCCACCTACAAAATAACAGGGAGAGACAGAACCACTAAAATGGAAAATTATAATTAAAGCAAAAATACATATTTTTTCCCATCAGAAACAAACCCCAATTTTAGAATTAAATGAAAACTGTTTAACTGGTTTTGAAAGCATAACACCTCAATCAGAGATATTAAGATATTGAGTCATCTGGCTCAGTTCATCACAGTCAGTCATAACTGTGAGGCAGAACAGCCTGAGAAACAGTCAGGGACTCACAGAGGACAGATCATCTGCAGATAATCTGCAGGTCATGACTGAGGTCATTTAGCACAGAACAATCACTATTTTTTTGTTGGAATTATGAGATCAGCTATCATAATATGCTTTCTACTTGGGCATGAGCAAGCAGTTGTGTATTTGTGTGGGCCAAAATGAATATTTCAGACTCTCTGTAGTCGGAAATTTGATATGACTATAAGAAAGAGTTAAAATATGTGCAAAGGTGGTAAAGCACTGGTGTTCTGCACGTTATAAACAAACAAACAGAAAAAGTTAGGATCGTGTGTAGTGTTATAAGTGTAAGGAAAGGTGAACTATACTAAATGTGTGCAGATGGCTACATAAAGTCTATAGAATAGATGTTTACATCTGAATTAGTCAATGTGGTCCTTGTTAATAGTCACTGGAGAGAAAAAAATGTGGTTTTAGTGTGTGACGCATCTCTATCACAACAGAAATATCTAAGCCAGTTCAGATGAAATGTGTCCTGTGTTCTTATTTCTTTCATCAACAATAACTAGCATGGCTAGATCAGATGTAGATGTCTACATGGTACAAGTGCAAAATTAGGTGAGAAGACTTTCCCCAAATGGCTCAGTGGATCCCCAGCCAATTCCGTGAAATTTGCGTAGGAACATCTAATGAAAGGGGGAGCTGAGTACAGCAAAATGTCAGAAGAGACAGATCTGTCTGTGATCCTTTTTATTAAAATTCCTAATAGCAGTAATGTTTATCTTTCCCTTAGAGGAATAAAAAAAAAAAGAGCAATGGCATAATGGCCACTGGTCTGATGCATTGGAATAAAATCGAAGGACTCCATAGATCAGTGTTAATCTGAGCTATGTCAAAATCCCAGGGTTAAGAGTCACTACGAGTGGTTGAAAAGGTCATTCTTTTAAAATTTGTTTCTGGGATAAATCCAGCATTCACATTAGAATGATTGCTGCCTGTTCTTTCTCTATTAAGACATGTTTTTCTAGCTCTGCTTTTCTGTGCTAATATAGCCAAGTAGCTTAATCCTCTTTCTAGTTTTCACCAACTAAAAACCACTGGTAATATTGTGCCTCTGGTTCTTCAATATAAGATGAAACTAGTCACAACCATTCAGCTTTGCTTTACTCTGCTGCTACTGAAACGGGAATGAAATGCCCATTTCTGGCTCTTCTTAAATGTGTAGGATGTTAACTTCTTCTGTTTATTTATAGGTATAACAATTACTATTTATGCATGCAAAACATTGGTTAAGGCTGAACTTCATCTACAGCCTCATCCCCTATCACCCGCCTTCTCCTTTTCTACACCTCTCACATTAACATTAAAATGTTAATGTTTCTTCAGCACCTCCCCTGGTATTCTCAGCTGTGGCCAAATTGTAGCCACAGAAAAGGTTACAGAGGTGTCCAGAATGGCTGACAGGGAATAGACAGACGTGAAATATTGTATTTCAGCAGGAAAAGCTGGTGGGAATCATGCAGACTTCTATCTGAGATCTGGGTTACCAGATAATTCTTGTGCAGTTTAAGGACTCCAGCTAGGGAAGGATGTACCAACTTTGGAGCTACAAATGACTAGCTGCTAACAAAGTGGCTAGCCATTAAGTGTTTCTAAACCCTCACATGAAGTAAAAGAAAGGTCAAACAGCAAGATGTCTCCCGTGTTTTCTAAGCAACAAAATAATCCCTCAAACAGAAAATCCAATCATCCCTTAGAAATTTAATTAAAAAAGATAATTCAAAGATAGTTTAAAATTACTGTGTCAGATGATAGAGGCAAGCCCACTGTGCTCAATAAATCAAGCATAGCTGAAACACTCAGTGGGTTTGGCTGCTTTGCCTCACATGAAGCAATTCTCAATTAAATGTGAGTTTTCTTCTTTAAACAATTTCCATGGTTTGATTTTCTTTTTTGTGGTTATTTGTTCCCTTGGAAGGTGTGCTAGTCATGTTGCTTTTGAACTAAAATTCAGCGTACCATATACTTTTTATTGGCATCAATGCAATTGCTTCTCTTTGGCCTCCAGAAGTCCCGGAACTGCAGACTAAAAGTGGTGCAGAGTGCTGCTGGCGCCTTTTCACAAGTACAAAGCAGTGCAGACACATCACCCCCACATTGGAGCAACTGTAATAGTTTCTTTTTGTTTTCAAGATCCAGTTCAAAGTAACTCCCATGGTCTTAGCAGACTTTTCAGGCATTTGCTGCATCCTATTGCACCTTGTACATCTTGGGCTAGATCTACTCCTGGCTACCCCAAAGGATGGAAAAATGCCCAAAGCACTCAGTTGGCCACTCTCCCAGCTGGAGGGCTTGTGACCAGAGCAAGCTGTTCTCCAGTGATCTCTGCTTAGCAGTTCCCATTTGAGGGAGGCTATTATCCAGAACTTGGAATCGACCACAGGACTTCTTCTAAGTATGCAGAAGATGATGTTAAGAAGCCAAATACCTGTTCCATAACGGAGAGCTACAACAGATGTTTCAGGAAGCAGTTTTTCATGAGAAGGGATTCACCTTCACAGTAATTCTCAAAATTGTAAAGTGAACACTGTTCAGACTGTCTTTTTTTCCCTTCCAAATCCCCTGCTTTTTCTAAAGCAGTGTTCTTCTCTGGACTTCCAGGTAATCCATCAACATCCAAATGATAGCTGTTTTGCTCCCTTGGCTCCTACCACCTACATGTTTCTGATTCTGTAACTCAGCACTGCTGACTCCTCAGATTTTATCACAAGTCTCATAATATCTTGTATTTTTCATCTAAACCTCCACTGAAGTCAGATAATTAAAAGAAAATCCCAACTCATTTTTTATGATACATAATCCTTACAGTTGCAGAGAAAGGCCTGGGCCATGAAAAAATTTGCATGCTGCCTGAAAACCTCAATAAATATTTTTTAATTTCATGGCTTTTACGGCTATCTCATTAATTTGGGATTCTGGCTCATAATTTTTGAATTCTTATGCTGTCTCATGAATAACTACCAGTTTTCATGGGAAGACCCTGTATTACAGCAGTTTGCACTAAGCATTTGTAATATGCATTACTTTAAGATCAACAGCAGTGTAGACGATTAATTAAAAATAATAATCTATATATTCATATGCTTTTTCATCTAGGTACTAGGAAAAACAATTTATTTGAGAATAAGATACACACTACACATTTATATAGACATAAAGGAGACATACATAAGAAAGAAATGTACACCCAAGCTTGGGGTGACTGCAGTATTCAGCAGTGGAAATCTGTGTGTAAATTGTGGAGACACCTAAGTGGTAGAAGAAATTATAGCATAATATGTATTCTGCATGTGCTGTGTATGCTAAAGAAGAAACTTTTAAATGTTTCTTACCAGAGGACACTGAAAATGTTAGCAAAGATCTGAAAAGACGTGTGGTCAATCTTTGTAAATACATTAGGGAGGTAAATACTGGGAGGTTGAAAAGCTATTAAAAAGAAAGGATAAGGCTGGCATGAGAACAAATGGCATAAATTCACCATAAATAAACTGAAGCTGGAAATTAGAAGGAGGTTTGTAACCATCAGAGCAGTGAGGGAGTTTTGCCTGGTTTTACTGGGACTACGCTATGCAGCCTTGAAAAGCCACATGCCCTACTTAGAATGAATCCAGCTTTTCAGGGGTCAAGAAGAACCATAAAAATCTTCAAAAATTTCTACTCCAAAACATAAAAATGTCACAATTCTGGGGACTAATATTTACTATAGAAGCAATAGCAAGTTCTTATTTCTGGGCCTGCAGGGCTGAACTTTTTTTTTAAAGAGTTATCAAACATGTTCTTTGCATAAGGTGCCATTTAAATTTACCCATCCATACGACTGGATACCACCTCTTCTGAACCTCTCTTTGGTCTCCCTGTGAGGGGAAATTCTCAATTGAAGGGAAAGAAGGAAATGTTTCTTTTTATTTATTGTTTTAAGAGGGGAAGTCTGCCCACATTTTAATCTTCAGATCTCTAAGTACATTGTGCTGAATTACATTTTAAAAAAAGAAAACTGGAAACTTCCTGATACAAACTTCCTGATACAAACAAACTATAGGCATGATATTTGAGAATCTGATCCCATTTCTGGTAAGTTACTGGAAACCAACATGGAGCTGAGGTTAGAGTAACAAAATAATAACTTTCAGGTGATGCTTACCAATTTCTAATTATTTTCTATGAAACAAATCAAAACTCATCTCAGTTTGCTAAACTAGTCAGTTCAGGTTTTACCTCTGTAAGATTTCTCAAATTCACAATATTTTGTGGTTTATCACTTCAAAATAATATTTACAAATCATTTGTGTCACACAGATGCAGAGAATTAGACAGCACTTAAAAGTTTTTCAGAATAGATAATTTCAAATGTTATTTCTTACGGTGTAGCTTGTTTGATTTGCCTGTACCTTGTTTTATCCCTTACCTAAGTTAACTTCTCTGCCTGTTCAAAGGCCATCATTTCCACTGGCTGAATTTATAGTCTGTGTTAAAAAGCTGTCTTAGTTCCACCTTAAAATTAACTTGCTTTTGTCTTTATTGCCTTAATTTTTGCAGCCACATAACAGTGGTGTCTGCTGCACCTGACTGTGCCTAATTACCTCTGGAAAGCAATGCAAGTAACTCCAACATTACCCTGAAACTCTTTCTTGTTCCCTTCCTGGCTCCTTTGTTCATGTCATATTCATTTGTTAGTTCTGAAAATTCATGTTCAGACTCAGCTACTCATCCAACCCACTTTGTTTTTATTTATCAACCACCTAGCAACATTTTTTCATGCAGGATCCACAATGACTACGTGTCATTCAGAGGCATTATGTTGTGTAAGTATTTGTAGCTGTGCAACCACCACCTCTCTTTTTTCCCTGAAGTTATTCATCTCAGAGTACTTACTATAAAAAAAAAAAAAAAAAGAGCACAATTTGTAATCTTTTTAAGAGAAGCCATGAATATTTTTCTAGAAAACATCTTTCAGATTCTTACATCATAAGGTAAGTATTTATTATTAATCCTTAGCTAAAGTAAGAGGAATACTGAAACCCTACTTTACAGACTCATTTGACTGCATGAAACTTTTAGACTTCAGCTGTAGCCTTCATTATAAGGGGGAGCTTAAATATGTGACCAAAATGTGCCTTGAAGGCTGAACCACCCCCCACAACATAGAACGTAAATTTAAAAAAAGACTGAAAAATGTTTCAACTCCAAATATCTTTGATATTAGGGCCAAGTTCATAATTATTAGCAGGTATTAAAGAAGAGTTTTGAGCATTTATGGCACCAAGACACACTAGTCCAGAAGTAAATATTTTGTTTACACCTAACTTCAAACATTTATAATATAGACATCTGCATTGCACTATATTCCCTTTATTGTCAGGGTAGAGAAGCAAGCACTTGAAGGGAGCCTGTTCATCTGGCCTCTTTCACACATACACCAGGGTAAGATGAATAATATCCTACCCATTCTACCAGATTGGGCATAAGGAACCTTCCAGTGACTGCATCATATCTGGCATGGAGTAAAATCTTCCATACGTTTCTAGGGATCTTAACCTTGTTGAAACAACAACACTCAGGTTGTGCTGTTTTAGAATCTGGATATTTTACTTTTCAGATATTTTTTTTTACATTGTCTCTTTTATATCTAGTAAAGTTGGATGCAAATACATATTTTTACAGTGTTTGAAATTACAGAACCACTTCACAGTATGTAACCAGGGATGTTAAAAATGTACAACTTCTAGAAAAAAAAATGCAAACAGAGTAAGAAAGCACTTTGGTTTTGAGCTAACCATTTATCCATTTTCCCTGTTTAGTCTCAAGACTTGTGACCTAAATCTTGGTAGCAAGATGATTGGTACCTGTGCACAGAATGCACTCAGCAGCTCAGGATTTTCAGCATAAAGAGGGAGATGATGAGGAAGCCCTCAGGCCCAGATGGGTTTAGGAACAAAATGGAGACACATTTTTTTTTTGGAAGAGAAGAGAACAGTGGAATGAAAAGCAGGTTAACTCTTTAGGGACCATCATGTGTGAGTTTAGGCTTCTCAATAGCTCCTCAGCAGTGAAGGGCAGCACACTGAGCTCTTCTGCTTTTTTGCTTTTTGTCCCCATCATCCTGACAGCTGGCTACTGCTTCATGTGGGATGTCTTTAGGGCTTGAAGGATGAGGCTAAAGCCAAACAGTAGATGGTCCCAGACACTCTCTTTGTGTCTGGCATGGAGCAGGAGTAGACAGAGTCTATAGCTGAGTGACCTAACAACTTAGCTCCCCTGGGCATGGGTTCTGATTCTCCACACTGCAGAGATATTTAGCTCACCCTGGGCTCTGTTTTATAAAATATAAATATATATATAAAATATAAATATATAAAATAAAGTCTGGATGCTACTCTGGGATTATTTGTTCCAGAAGCAGTATGACTAAATTAAATTACACTGGGCTTGGCTTTCTCCACTGTCCTCTGTATCCTTTAACACCATCCACATCACATCACCCTACACTAAGGACTGTGCCACATATAGCTTCATGGTGTAGAAACAGTACTTTGGTGGGCTACAACATAGGCCCAACAATATACTGTACAGTTAAAAAAAACCAAAAACATCATGGAAACGAGAAGATATTTTGGAGCTTGAAAGAGAGCTGGAGCTATGGGCTTCATCTTATGGGCTCTGGCTGCTCCACCTAGGACAAGTGCTCTGTATTTTCAGGGCCAAGGACTGCAAATCTCCAGTTCTGCAAAGTAGATGGAACCACTGCTGTAGTCAGAGTGTCACACTCTATTATAATGTTTTTCAGAGATAATACCAGTCGCAGAACTTGCTTTGGGCTCTTTGCATCACCTTTCATTTTGGTTGTAAACATATTCTAAGTCATGGTCAGCCTCATGCTCTATAAATATTTCATTGATTCATGCTGGGGTTCCACTGCTACTCCATATAAATAAAGCTAACAAAATCTAGACCAAATTAAATAAGTGTACACAAAGATCCTATGCCCCAGCCTTGGATACACAACTGTGTTAATACTCAGCCAAACCAAAAGCTGTTTATGTTTGCATTGCAGCAGGTTATGATGAAATTTCTAAAACCTTTTACAAACCATCTTTTCCTTGTACCTGTGTGCAATACTCTAATGCTCTTTCTAGGCTTGGGGACTAGATGTTATTTCAATATAAAACAATAACAGGATAACAGTGATGCATGAAACATCCCTTCCAATAACAGTGAAGGGATCTGAGTTTTGCAAGATACTGAGACACTTCAAGTTGCATCAACTTAAATGAAATACATGGGGTCATTTTCTCACCCATAATTTTAGGGTATATTGTATGTATCTCTAAATAACAATTGGTTTTATTTATAAGTATTTTTAATTAAGTCAGTGATATATCAGTAAGCACTTCTACACTGGTGACCAGAACTTGAAGACATTTGTGCCATTGTGTCACTGGAATATTTTAATTGAAAAGTGGCTTTCAACAGTCTATTCTGTCTGATATTTTCTCTCCTCTTTTTTGTTTTGGATTTTTTTTTCCCTTTTTAACAGGAAATCTGCAAGATAAAGCTTTTCCCTGGTGACCTTTGGGGACTTTCAAAAGAAAATAACTTTTGTTTTTTTCACTTGAAATGCTGTTTTGAAAACACTTCCCAGCTTTGGAGTTAAAGATATTAAAAACATTAAAAGAAAATACTCAGAAATCAGCTTTCCAGCTAGATTTGCAGGATTGAGTTCTACAGTTTAGAATTAACTCTGTTCCTCTACAGTACATATTTACATTTATTATTCTACCCAGGTAATAGGCATCCATTCTCAACAATTATGTGGTGAGTGTTTCTAATGAAAATGCTTATATGAAAATATAGGCCTAGATTTATTCTACCTAAATTTAAGCACTTAGGCATTGAGGGAATTGAGAACCCTGGCTGCCTGGCAGGCTGTAGGCAGAGGAAAGACAGGGATCTCTAGAGGGTATTTCAGCAATGAGGTGGGTCCTGTGCGTGTCTCACTCTCATCCTCTTTCCAAGGGCTATGGAGCCACCTGGATCCATCTCTTTTCCTAACCGAAGTAATTTTAATTGAATCAATTAAGTGATTAAATTTAGGAGAGCCCTTGTGTGTTTATGGCTCTGCTCTCTAAACAGCAGAGAGTAAGAACTCATGTAGTGGTCAAACTAAAGTCCTTCACTCCCTATCTTGCCTCCACCAGTGGCCAGCAAGGATTGTTCCTGCCTACATCTTGCAGGTAAGAGGTATTTCCTGAGCCAGAGGTGATAGCTTTGTGCCTCAGATCTCTTGGAGTGTTTGTATATTGTACTCTCTATCAATCTTGTTTGAACAAATTAAAATCCCACATCTGCAGCATCTTGCGGGAAGGACTTCCACAGCTTAACTCTATAGAGGAGTTCAGTGGGGAGAAAGGGGAGGGAGCCTGACCTGGTAGAAAACTAAAGGAAGATGAGAACTGTGATATAAATAGTGGTTGCTCAGAAATCAGTGCATTGCTGCAAAGGACTGTCCCTTCAGACTATTCACAGCTCTATAAACACATAAGGCAGAATAGTCTGATACGTGTTCTTTTTTTCCTACTCTGATTCTTGGCAACAAATCAATTCTTAAATCATTACTAAGTACGTGCAATACATAATCCCATGAAGAATGCAGCCCGTTTAATTCATCTGCTTGTTTCCATACCTGTAAACTAGTTTGATGCCAGTGCTATCTGCCAAGTTGAGGCTGGAGAGGGGGAGAAACGGTTCAAGTTCAGACCTTTTCATGTAGCCCCACTCCTGGGCACAGGTTGTGGTTACCCTCTATATTGTTCTCAAACATCCTTTATCGATTGTGCAGTTTAGGTGGGTCAGAGTTTTCTCTCTCTGAACAGACACATTATGCCCCTTATCTACTGGAACTTTGTTCTTCCTTTGCAGAGAAATGTATTTTTCTGTTGTATCCATGGAAACTACCTTCAGCAAGGGTGGATGTCCAAACAGACTGTTCAGCTCTGCTCCCATTTCCTCCCCCCTCCTCTGAATGAATTCCTATCTAAATAATTCTTGTCTCTACAGGTGTTGAGACAGGCAGTTCTCACATGAGGAAAAAAAAAAAAAGGAGGGGGGGGGGAGAAAGAGAAGAAAAAAGGAAAACTGATGACAAATGAGTTTACCTAGTAACCATTTGGAAACACTACCTCCTACCTCCATCTAACTATAAAAGGAAATGTATGTTTTATTCCTTCTTTAATCACAAGGTTTTGATGAGCATACTGTAAGAGTGCATTCAGAGCTATTCATCATCACTAAGTCCTAAGATTTAGGATATGAGTGTGCATTAAAGTCTTAGCCATAGAAACCTCTGAAACTGCTGTTGGAGTGCAAAAATCCTTTCTTTAGTATGCACAGGCATAACATACATAATCCTTTATCTCTGGCAAAGCTGCTGGGTTTTTGCCAAGGGCATGTTTGGTGGTGTGTGGAATCTGAAGCTGCTGCATGACATTGCTGTCGAAGGTGCACAGATACCATGGAGATGGGAATGATAGGTGCCTAGATGGATGGATGGATGTTTTCTTTACCCACTCGCCAGCAATTTGATTCAACTAGTCCAACTTGATTTTCCAGATTATTTAAGTGAGGAGCCTCAAATCCATCTGTTTGAGAAATCCTGGCAAGCAATCAAGCCCCTTGCAATTCTTCTTCACCGCCATCTCAAAATTAAAGGTAAACACTGAGTAGTTCTCATTTAAATATGAAGCATCTGATAGAGCCTTGATTTTTCTTTTTCTTTTTTTTTTTTTTTTTTTTCCTCTCCTTTTTTTTTTTTTTTTTCTTCTAAGTTGCTGGAGAATAAAAACAACAGTTGAAGGAACTGCAGTCAGTAAAAAGGTTTCTCTGGCAAGGAGGCCAAACTAAATAATGACACCCAAAGCAAAAACATGCTTCACTGAAACTAAACTTTAGTCAATTCACTCTCTGAAACAAAGGATTTTTTGTAATTTCAAAAGTGAACATTGTACTTTACTCTGGCAGCCATTTATGTGTTTTTCAATGATCTGATTATGTATAAATCCCAATTTAGCATGCCTTTCAGCACCTAAATCCTATGAGTGATTTGAAAACATTAATGAAGTTTTCTATAGACTACAGCTGCCCTTCTCTTCCTCCTAACTTTTCTTGAAATGCAGGCTTTAGCGACAGTATTTTGATGTGCCTCATTTGTTGATGTGTATTTTCTTTCCTTTTTTCTAATTACTTTGCAAATATTTATAAAAGATCTGAGATCTGTTTCACATTCGCCCAGCAAGTCAGTGCTTTTGCCTTCATTCCTGTCCTCTGCAATTGTTGTGCTTTCATGTGCACTCTTGGTCCTTTGATGGAACATTTGCTCCTTTAGGAACGCAGTCATCAACACAATTTGAAATTTAGCACAAAATGAGTTCAAGGGTTGCTCACTCAGGGGATGAAGTCTCAGCTCCTACTCGGAGCCTGAATAATCAAGCAGTTTGCAAGATTGCCGAGATTTTGCTCCTGGCTTCTCTCTGTGTCTTTGTCTCCATGTCTTTATAATTTGTAAAACATCTCTAGTCTCTGTATGCAGGATTGTACATCTCCTTTACACTGGCCTGAAGGGGTACTGTAAATCTATCCCCTCAGAACGACTTAAAATGCTGCAGGTGAAACTGCCTCCCCTTTGCCTGCACCCAGGCTCTCTGCGGGGGCTCCAGGTCTGAGCACTGAGAGGTAAAGGCAAGAACTGAACAGGAACAGCTCATGGTTACACCCCATGGCTTGGGAGAGCTGCCTTTTGGCTTTGTTAAGTGCTTCCTAGTGTCAGAAAGACTTTTTGTGCTAAGGGTAGAGAGGACCATGTCGGCACCCCACTATTCCAAAGGGCTTTCTAAAGATGGTTGCATATGTCTGAATAGCAATTTTAAAAAGAGATTCATACAGGGTCAAGAGGGAAAAAGCATATTCAGTTCTTACAAACTTTCTTACAGTTCTTATAAACTGTCTGCTGGAAACTGTTATGAATTTGGGGTTTTTATTTCTTTAAAACAAAACTCTATCTTTACTACTGATATTACAATGTAATTAGCAAGAGAAAAACAAATTTGGAAAATAATTTCTAAAACCATGTAGACAGAAAAAAACCTGTGAAAACCAAATCTTTTCCAAGCAAAGGTTTTCCTTGACTGAATCATTATTTTCAGCTGAAAGTCTGAATTGTTGAAAGTTCCTACTCAGCTCTATCCCTACTTACCCTGTACTTTTCCTGTAGGAGGAAAACCAAAACCTAAGTTACTGGGAATCATTTTCCTAAAAGTTATGTTTTCTTTTACTCAACTGAGAAATCATTTGAAATACCCCGAGTCCTCTTATTTCTTCAAAATAATCCCCTACCTTATACACATAAAGTAGTGTAACCACATTCCAACACGGTCATATTTATTAGAAGTTCAATGCCCCATGTATTTTAAGCAGAAGATGTTTTGGTTTAAGAAATAGTGGAAAATGTTAAAATAAATATTGTTCCAATCATTGCCCAACGAGTGCACTTAATTAATTCTACAACCAGGTGGTGAAAATGAACTTCCTTCTAATTTTAGGGCTATTTGGCCCTGCTGAATGAGGAAACGATGTGATCAATACTCTGAGTCCCCCTGCACAGGGCAAATCCAGCTCCTGGGGAAGGTGATGACAGAGATTTTGGGCCTCACTCTGTGACCTAGTGCCTCGTATGAAATGTCCCTGCATTTCTGCCTGCTGAACCCAGAGATCTGAAAAAAATGTAACTGTGCTTTTCAGGAACTCAGGTAAGCTGTCCCCCACTCTTTGCTCTGAGCAGTAAATCTTTAAGCTTCTTTTCTCTGATGATCTCTTTCTGATGCCTTGGCATCCTATGGAAATTGCTAATGGTTGTTTTAGCTTCTCTTCCAGACGTGAGTCTTCATTCCACAGCGTCAGATAAAATAGTGTAAACTTGGGGAAATTCCAGAGTAAAGGTGTTAATGGATTGCTGGATTCAAAAGAATTAACTTGGTGGAGTTATTTCAGAATAACACCAGTATAATTGAGATTCAAATTAGATCTCTGTAACATTAATAAATGGTTAGTTAATACTAAAAATATCCAATTCATATGCAGTTCTACATAAACCTACAAATAAATAAACCGTGCTGTCAGTGCCTTCTTTCTGCCTGATTTTTCCTCAGGGTTACTCTTTTGATGATGATAAATATTTTTATTATTCTTCATTTGTGGGTTACTGAGTTTTGAAAACAATTTCCAGAGGCAAATACAAATGTTGGTGATTTTAAAGGATGTTGAATTCACTCCACTATGTTTATCCTAATGCTTGAAGAGTGAGTAGGTGCACGTCACCCATCACCCAAGGAGCGAGAAGCAGACAGGGCTCAGGGCTCTAATTCTGTCCATGTTTAATGCAAGGGACAAGAGAGTTCTGTGCTTCTTTAAGGACATTCTTGCATCACTCCTGCATTACCTATGCCCAACACTGACTCAAGGGCAGAGTACTCTGACTGAACAGATTTGATTAAACCTTTCTGGGAGTGGATCTATCACAATCTTGCTTCTTCATGTTGCATGATAACATCCAGCCCCAGGCAGACTTTTGATTAAAAGTTCCCCTGAAGATTTGTGGAGAAATTCTGTTTATTCCCACAACTCTGAGAGCACTGAGGTTGTGTGCCCACATTTTGAAGTGCAAATTACTTAAATTGCGATTTGGCAAAGACGTTTCTGGAGCTGGGAAACTAACAGGGGAGGCCTATAAACTTTTTCCATTAGACTATGGTCATGGAAAAAAATGCCCATTTTAAAAAATATCTTTCATTTTTAAATTTAGCCCACAAAGTCTTTAAAACTGAGTATGATGAGCAAAGAAAAGAACAGAGCATAGAGTGCAGGATGAGAACTAGAAAAACTTGAGAATATCCTTTTTTCAAAGGATATCATACACGGAGGTCACAACCGCTCAACTGCAATATGATTTGTTTTCTATTCAACACTTGTTATATTCCTGCCTCTTCATTTTTACCTTTGTTTTAGAGACAGCAAAAGAGTCAACTTTTTTTTCTTGACCTTTGATGCTTAGTTTTATAAGAATTTGGAAAAGTACTTGCCAAGTAATTTTTGAACTGCACACCAGCTGAGTGATTATTCATTTCACTTCTCACTGTTAATAGTACAAGTCACTTTGGCCTGCTCATAATGCAAAACCGACTTGATTATACAATTTCAAACTCCTTTTTTCTAACTTTTCCCAGCTGGACCACAGGTAAGGGTTGAGGAGAATTAGCCCATGAAAAACAAAAAGTATTCAAACTGTCAGTTCATAAGCAGTTAAGCACCAGAGGCACAGACAGAAGTATTTCATTGATAGTTTGACAGCTCACACTGCAGGGGATGACTCAGGGCCTCCTTGTTCACTCTTTACTCAGCCTAAACCATGATGATTTTTACTGAATTGAGGCATTAGTAGAAATGCTAACTGGCATTTTGATGCCAGTGTCAGTCTTCATTTCAGATTTCTCTGAACCTGGTATGCCATGGAAAATACCTGAAACAACATGGAAACATCTAAATTGCTGTGGTGTCATTTTCTGTCATGCTAATCCTCCTAATCCTGCATGGGCAGCACACTGAAGGGCTACTGAAGATCAAGGTCCTGATGTGAGGCACTTTACAGATGCAATGGGAAGCTGAGAGTTCCTGCTCTGAACTCAGCTTCTGTGAGCTTGGTGTTTTGTGCCAGCATGATAAGATGACTGGGAACATATCAATTACTACAGGCTTGCTGCTGAAGACAATGGTCTCAGGCTGCAGTGTGAGTTTTCAGACTTTCTACTTCTTCCTTCAAACCATCTGGAAGCATCTCTAGGGTGAAAAATATTTGGTGTGAGTACAGCAGCACTTAGAAGCAATCTGGGACAGAAAGAGGAAAGGCAGAGATTTCTGTCCCCAACCTTAGTGAATACAGGCAGGCAGCATGTGATTGCACAACTTACAATTTTTCCTGCTGTTTATAAATCTTGGCATTCAGAGTATCTCCCTGTGCTGTGCTTCGGGAATGAGCAGAGCTGACTCTGCTCTTGTTGTAGGTCACTTGATTCACCAGGCTCCACAGATCAGGGATTAATTTTTATCAGTTGCACAAGAAAAAAGATAAAGACAAAGAGATAATGGAAGCATATTTCTTCTCCCATGTTCCTGGGGAATTTCCCTATCTCCACAAGATTTGGTTACAATAAAAAAGATCAATAAGAGTGTACCAGTATAAGCAGGAATTCTTAAGAGCCTTTATCCATGTAATTTTAGAACAGTCTTTTCCAGGTGACATACAAGCTTCACCTTTGATCTCAGAACACCATGTTTAGCTATAACAATTATGTTCACTATCTGTAGTTTTTTGAATGTGTGATTCTTATCTACATGTGGAGATGAAGCAGACGAGTACTCAGCAGTAACACAATTATTCCCTTTAAAATATTTTCCATTCTCAGCAAAACGATGGGGAAAGGTGTCAAAGAGTAATTTCCAGTTAAACAATCAATTAAAAGAAAATCTGCAATAAATGGACCATTTCTAATGACTTGAGCACTGAACCATAGAACATAACACAGAACCACTTCAACACAATAAGTTTATAAGCAACCAGTAAAAAACAAATATGTATGGGATATAGACCATGCTCTTGTGCTGAAAATCAAGGAATATAAATAAAGGAATATAGGTAATATATCAGATTTGGAAATAAATGGAAATTGACTGAACCTTGTTCTAATTGTGTTACTGAAAATTGTAACAAACTTATGCATTCAGATGAAGCTGCTTTAATTTTTTTGAAGCTTCTGACAAAAATTCCTTCCAATTCACAAATAGCACTGAAAGTATTCAATTAAATTTTTAGTGATTAGACTAAAAAAAAGTCTAATACGTTTAATTAAAAAGATTTGATTTTCCATGAAAACTGGTTTTTTTCCACTAACAATCTTATCTCCTGAATCAAATCTGTGTTACTCCAGAAATTTTAATTTGTAGTCAAATTTATATTGGACCAAATATCTGGAGAGACATCCTTTGTTTTTCATTCTCACTCATAGCAGCCTCATTGGATTGTGGGATCATAATAAAATACATCTTGGAGAACTACACTATCCCAACCCTCTGCTCAAAGCAGGGGTAGCTCTGAGATCAGACCAGGTTGCTCAGGCTTGTTGTCAGCTGGGCCTCAAAAACTTCAAGGACAGACACCACACAGATTCTCTGGACAGATTCCACCCTGTCTGGCTGTCGTCACAGGGGAAAAGGTTTTCATTCAATAGCTTGTGGGAAAATGTGTATATATAAGCTGTTGTTGTCAATGTGTTTGTTGCTGCTGTTTTTAATTTCTCAATAAATATTGCATGAACCATCTGCCAGTGACTGCAGAATGAGTAACACAAGCGTAAAGCGTAAGGGCGGGATTTCTCAAAATGATCTCTTGGACACTTTTTTACCCCAGACGGGGATTCTTCTAAGAAATTCTAGAAATATTCTAAATATTACGTTTAATACAGAGTCATATATGGTCAAAATACTAATTAAAATAGACAAAAAAACAGTTGGGCAGTGGGAGTTCTGTAGCTTCCTGCGCTGGACTGGTTAAGATATTTGGCTATAGACAGTATGCCATCCAAATAGCCAGTCCTTTTCTGAATAATAATTAGCAACCGAAGACTGGGTAGGGAGTTTTTAGACTTTTTTTGCTGAAGAACACGGAAAATAAATCTTTGCTGGTGTAAATCCATCTTTGACTATATACTGGCAGTGACTGAGTATACAAGTGGATTGTTATTTCAGCTATTTCTCAGAAGTTGAAATAGTTGTGTACAGGGCAATAATATGACTGGAAAAGTCAGCCAGGGCAACAGACCAAGCATGAGCATATATGGCTGTTGGTTTCTTCTTGGACTCCTCCAGTTACTTCTGCACAGAGGAAATCTCCTGTAAAAGGAGAAAGCCTGAAGCAGTGGGGATGCAAGGCAATCACCATCACTTACCTTGGGACCAGGTCCCAGACCTCTGCTATTTGTTGGTAGAGACCACGTAGACAGTGCCCTGTAGGGCTCCATGAGAAAGCAGCTCAAGGGAATGCAGTCTGGCCTGTTCTGTGCTCTTCTGCCAGGGATCATGTAGGCCTAAATTCCTCCCCCAAACACCTTTGGCTGAAATATATACACAAGCCAGAAGCTTCATTGCTCCAGGCCCATGGGGAATGAAGGAAAGACACATCTGGGAGGTGAATCAGCAGTCCCAGAAGGGTTGACTTCTCTCTATTGACTGTTGGCATCATTTAGGTCATCCACACATCTACTGCAGCTGTCTCAGACACCTTTAAAGTTACTCAGGGTTAATTTGGGCTACAATTAGCTGAAGAACACTGGGAGGAAAAAAATCTCATGATAGCTCCAGCTAAGATTAGGCAAGACTGAAGGGTTCTGGACATCTGGGCTAGAAACCTATGCATTCAGATCCATGTATGGAAAATAAATGCAATGTCTCAGATCTACCAGACTGACCATGCATGGTGTGTAGTGACATGAGGCAACCAGGTGCCAATAATTGCCAGGTAGTGGGCTTGACCTCGTGTTAAGCGAGGCAATTATTGGCACCTGGTTGCCTCATGTCACTACATGGTGTCTATCCAGACATACTGCATGGTGCATGAAGAATCCAGAAATTCTGGTATGCATTAAATTAATGTCTGAATGAAACTGTGCTGAATAATTATGGACAAAACAGTCCATGCTCTCCTTGTACATGCAGGAGACCCATGAGGCATTCATTCCATTTTGCTGCTCTCAGTTTCTATAGTTTAGCTAATTACATGGTGTGCATCTTTCCAACAAAAGTTATTTCATATGAGGGCACTATCAAGTTGGGTTTCAAGCTCCTAAATGTGCATCTAAAAAGAAACCCCAGACCATTTATCCAATTTATGTTGACTAGTCAAGGAGGCTCATTTTTTTCCAGATTGATAGTTACAAATCTCTTTCACATTATTATTTATTTACTTTTTTATTGTGGTTATGTCTCAGTCTGCATATATTTACTGAAACAAGAAAACAGTGGATAAAAGTGTATTGGATCATCCAAACCAACTCTTTCTGCATAGTATGATAACCACTAAGCCATGCAGCTATGTTGTGCAGCCTCCACTAGAGAATCATTTGCCATCTCCATATGAGTCTAGCCAAAAAACATCATTTATTCAATCTGCCCACTCTTTCTCCACTCAGTCAAAGCCTGGGAAAGCAGGTGCATCTTCCAGCTAATCCTCGAAGTCATATATCTTAGCTGTAAAAATCAAGAAAGGTAGAAGTGGTTTCTGAAGTCTGAGATGATAGTCCACTCATCTTTTGAATTCCCGGGGACACTACTGTCATAAACATGGCTAGCAATTAGTGTCTATTGTCATGTACAAGAGGTCATAAACCAAAGTGGAACTGTTAGGCATGTTGTAAAAGCCACTGATGAAGGAAACCTTCTGTGACCACTTGAACCCCTAGGCCAAATGTGCCTGGAAATTACAGATATCTCATTGTCAGTGACTTCACATTTATCAGGGTGTATGGAGGAATTCCTATAGCCCATGGCTATTGCCCATGCTGAGGTCAGGGCAGATAAAGAAATTCTGTTCCTTGGGAGCTATCTTTCTAGTTTTCCTCCTGTATTCACCATATCTCCTCAGTGTTTACAACATTTTTACCACTATTGCTCAAGGTTTGCTTCAGGTAGGATAAAAAATTCTCTCTCCAGGGAATTCCCTCAGATAATCTCTCACAGGGTGTGTATTCGGCCTTTTGCAGGCACTGAGTGAACTCTTTCCAGTCTCTAAGAAAGCCAATATCCATGTGTGCCCCACTAACACAATGAGAAGCCCGGACTAACTGTATGTATTACTGAGGCTTTCAAACACTGCCTTCAGATGGCTTCCAGATGTCTGAAAATTGGACATCTAAATGTGAGCTAGTCAACCAAGGCTTCTTTTATAGTTAGTGTAAGAGAAAATAAACACCACCAGAGGCAATTTGTATGACCTGTCTTAGATACCTATCTTAGGATGAGATGAATCACCTTCTGGAGGTGTCTCTCTACATCTACTGAATATAGAGAGGCCAATCTGTCTCTCTCAGACTTAAACTCTCATAAAGAAAAAAAAAAAAAAAAAAAAAAAAAAAAAAAAAAGTTGAGATCTTTAGATGATAACTGTCTTAGGAACCTGGATTTTAATGAAACATCAGATAATGTGGGACTTGTCATGTGAGATAACAATGCTGTGAACCTGATACTAAGTCTCAACCCGGGTTTTAAAGTCTTCCAAGAAACTTGTTTAAATGTGTTTACAGCAAGGTGTCTATCTCTGTGCAGTTACCCTGAAAACCAGACTAATCTGTCCATATTGCAGGCACGCAGTAGTAGCCTGAGGCTTGGACAAACCATGACCTCCCAGATCTGCCAGGGCAAGCATGCCTCCCCATGCCTGGCATGTTGACTTTTCTCTCCTCTCACCCAGGTTTCTCCATGTGAGGAATTCAGGCAGGCCAGTCCAGTCAGTCCTTGAGGGAATAATATAAACGAAAGGATCTCAGCTCCTGGTTTTTCAAGAGTGTTTTTAATTACTATGCAGACTTGCCCACAGTGTCCTCTCTGAGATGGTGCTTTTGGATGTTTTGACCTCCTCTTTAAAGGTTTCATTCTGCATTCTTAAAGTCTTAGAAAATTTTTACTTCTTACATCTGTTTCTGTGGTGACTATATGAAGTTCTTGATTTTGCTTGCTGGCCTGAGAGCCTGGGCTAAATGGTCTACAGTGTTTTTTCTGTAAGTCCGGATAACAAAGCAATTAGAAATCAAACAGGTGCTGGAGTTGATATTTATTAATGTAAAGAATTATAACAATGGGATACACCTTCTAAATCACACATTATATCCCTTTCACAGTTGGCGTGCCATGTCAATAAACTTCAGCTTTCATCATCACTAATGAGAATGGGTAGAACTGCCATTTCAGTCCCACCATGTGTATTTTTAAAAACTATGTAATTCAGACCATGAGTTTCATTTTTTCTTGATAGTTATGCTATCTGAAGCCAACAGATTCAACAACAGCACATTTATATTTTATACCTGTACACACATGCGAACGTACTGTGTATACACAGCAACACAGAAACATAAACACAGAACACTTGAGTCAAAGGTAACCATTAAGAAGAGCTTGTCAAAAGCATGAAACAACACAGAATTTCCAGACTGGAAAGGCTGGTTTCATGCTTCTTAAGTTAGGTGTCTGTTCACCATAGCTTTCCTTCTTGTCAAAGAAGACACGTATCTCCGGAGGGTGATTTGGCTTGCTCCAGAATTAAACTGCCCTCTGAAGATGTTTGTCTCTTTTCACTGAGAGCAGGTCTAGGTATTCAAAGTGTTCCACACTCAGAAATACCTTAGATTTGATGGATGTAGCGTGGCTGGGAATTTATTTGAGACAAAGCAGTACTGGGCATCTCAAAGCTTATGGCCTACAACGGGGTATGTGCAGTGCAGGAGTCCGTCCAAGTGATCCTACAGTGTTACTGAAGTAATCTGACACCTTTTCAGTCCAGGTCACTCTCAAGAAGACACCTACATGTAGTTACAATTCCACTGAATTGTTCCCCATTAGAAAATTAATTACGTAACTTGCATCTATACACAATAGGCAATGAAATATAAGATGACCTGAATCCTTCCTCACTTATCTGGTGGCTTCAGTTCACAAGGCCTTCTTACAAAGTCAAGCTCCACGCATAAAGAAAAATGAGATTAAGAAGTCAAAGAAGGCGAGGAAGATTTTTTGGTTAAATTACCTGACCACTTAGGAAGACTTAGGTTCAAGTCTCACCACTGGTATTTAATTTCTTTTTACCTTCACCCCCAAAAATACTGTAGTGCCAAGCTAACAACTATTCTGACAGAATTGGTCTTTCATTATTCCTCATTTTGCATGTTTCAGTTTCTCTGGGAAAATTTAAAAATGGGATGCAGGAAAATAATAACTCCAGGTCCAAGGATTGCACCTTGAAAGTATCTGGGCACAAGTCACAGGAGGATGTTGCTGTACCGTGCTGATCAGTCAGAAGGCAGACAATGAAAAAAGTCTGTGAACTTAGACACCATGGCTCTGACTGATTTCTAAACAATGCATTATTCCCAGAAACAACTCCTATTAATTTCAATAATTGTATTCTGCTGGCAGCTCAATGTTCTAAAAAAACGTCCCCTAATGATTCTATCTAAATCATCAGCTGTCTATCAGGCTTTAAAAATCTGCCTCTTTGAAATATGAGGTTTGAGTTCCTAAGTCACTCAGAAATTTTTATGACAGTATTTCCTCGCCAAAAAATCAGAATATGACACGATGAAGTCTGAATTTCTGTTGTCTTCTTCCTTGTTTTCTTCTCTCTCTCCCTACACTGCTGTAATGGAGATTGCTAATCCTCTTGGTTTCAGTGAGAAAAATCAAATATGATATTACAGTAGGTTTGGTCCAATGCATACCTCAGAGCAGTAAGTCCCTCATTAAGGTGTCTGCTCCAATTAATATTTAGATGCTAACATAAATTTACCACTAAAAATTGAATATCAAGTGAGAGAGAGTTCATCATAAAATACTGAGTAGTAACTTGTGGTGAGGATACTTACCAGAAACATGTGAAATGACAGGAACAGGAAGGTACTGCAAAGCTAAGCCAGATAGCAACTAGCCTTTTTGGAAACAGGGCTTTCTCATTTTTCATTTAGTAACTGTGAAAATTTTCTGTTTCATTCCTACACAAATTAAGTACACTTCCTTAAATCAGAGGAAAGTTGTGAAGAGGAACTTTGAGAGGTTTTTTGCAGTCTTCAAGGCTTGGCCACATAGAACAGACTCCCATCAGAAGCTTTTTCATAAAACTTTTGACTTCTTCCTGTATGACATGAGTGTCAGAAACACAACACAGTTTTTTGGGAGGTTTTAACCAGCAAATAAAGCAAATGGATTATTAATCCAGATAACCTAGTTTTACTCTTTGAACTTGAATTTTGCATTTCTATGAATGAGCATGGGAGAAAGGCCATGTGATCCCATTCCTCTCTGGCCCAAAACACTTAATGCAGATACTCCTGTGTTATGGCAAACAAATGTTATTCAATACTTCTTTGGCTTCTTTGTGTTACCTGCTACACAGAGACCTCCACTACTAGCCAAGTTTCTAATCTTCATTACATGATGGCTGGGCTTCCCCACACACACATTACCTAATGGCAGGCTAGAGTTTTCCTTGTATTCCCACAGATCCAGCACAATTCTCTGTCTCTTCACACGTCAAGGTAGTTCTGTTATACTTTAAAGCTAGATTTACAAGAGTAATTATGGATCAAGAGTTCACATGGTGCTGTACTTGATGTTAATAAGCAGATAAATATATAATCGCTCAGTATTATGAAGTTCTGACTTCAGGACCAAAAGACTTTGTCATTTTACTCCACCCTTTGTGAGTCAGTAAAATGAACTGAATTATATAGCAGAACCTAGCACTTCACTGTGATGAAACTCATTAAAAAAACACCAGAAAATGTCACTACATGTTGGCAGTTTATAAAAGGAGATTAACTAACTTATCCATTGGTATTAACATGTCTCTAAGAATGGCAACATTCTTTGCAAATTAAACAGTTATTAATTACAAAGCTTGTCCTGATATGCTTATGTGCCCATCTGAATATAGGCATCTCCCTACCTTAGTGAATAGACCTATACAGCAAGAACTAAACCCATTTCTGTTTTCAGCAGAGTGTGCAAAGGATTTTTACCAGCTGGCTTTCACTTAATCTAAGAGGTCACATTTTGGGTCCTAAAATTGCCTTTCTGCTCATCTGCTAGTGTAAAAATTTGTCCTAATGAATTGTCTAGAACCAGTGGCTTTTGCAGCTCAACCTTTGATTTCTTCTTAGACCCAAATAATGCATCTTGATGCTAGAGAAGAGTGTGGATGGTGCATTCTGGCTCAGATCTTTTATGTTTGGGTGATCTCTGTCATTGCTACAGAACAGTAGAAGCTGAGGTGGCTCCCACTGTGTTGGAAGGAAAAGGGTGTCACTCATGTTCATCCACAGCCAAAGCAAGTGCAGTTTAGAGGTATTAGACAGCATGGCACAGACAGGAAAATCTGGCCAGAAATTGCTCTTCTGATTTTTTGAAGTACAAATATTACATGTACTTAAATGTATATTCAAGGAGGAAACTTCAAAACTCTTTCAGTGGTCTAAGAAGTCATGCTTGCTCTAACTAGCATCTGAATCTCTTCAGCTCCTTTGTTCTTCAGGAAGACAAATCTCAATCTCTAATCTCAAAGATTAGACAACCAAAGTTCCTTACAATATTTTTCATAGGACTTTATTAGCGGTCAACATACTGTTCTGTCATAAGGACACACATTTCCCTCCATTATTGCATTATCCAGGTAACCACCCTCAACCAAGCATGGATTTCATGGGAAGGGATGCGTCTGAATAATTTCTGCCTACATAATTTTCAGGGGCTATAGGAGGAAGTCCACACTGAAAGGCTTCCATTGCAAGGATTGCAGAGAGCTTTCACACCTGCAAAGTTTTATAGTTATGAGTGAAGGAAAGATCATTGAAGAAGACAGTTGATGGTTACTCAGGATAGTTACAAAAAAGAAATTGGGATGCAAAACAGCCAGCACATCTACAAAGGGCAAAGACCTGTGTTGTGCATATTGACAGAATAGTCCTAGCTCCCATTTATTACTGCTGGAGCAACAGTGACAGGTTTTTAGATGTCAAATGTATCTGGATGAAGATGGAGTGACTGGTGCTAATCTAAGGCATGGTGAAGTCTAAAGAAGCCATTTTACAAACTCTGTTTTCACCTTTAGGCAAGACCTAAAGACTGGATAGGAAAGGCTTTGGATCTGTAGAAACAAAGGGGAAACTTAAAAACACCATACACTAAGGGAGTAAAAGGACACAGAGATACGTATCCTAGATATTCACTAATTCAAAAACATTTATTTATTGACCTGTACCAGCTTCCACTGCCTCTAAAATTCAAAGTGACAGCTGATGTCCAGCAGAAGAGTTGTGTATTACCTCTGTCTCCCTGTTTTTGATAAAAGAAGATAAGAACCCATTTAAATTGTACCATATTGTTAACCTTAGATTGATTCTGACAATATTACAGATAATGGGTTAAGAACTTCTAATCTTTTTAAGAGGTACAGACCATGAAACTATCATCTTAAATCAAGGCCTTGTTTCTGCATCTCCTTATACATTGGGCAGTAGCATAATACCATACTATGAACTGCTTAACCTAGTAAAACAGCAAACACAGAAGCCTTTCCTAAATTTGTTGGAGCCCTTGATTTACTGAATTTAAGCTGTCAGACTCTAAACTCCAAAGAACTGAAGAACAGCTGCTCTATAGCCATTCAGATTGTGCCTTAAAAGACAGTCCCACACAGTAATGAAAGGAAACTCTCTGTTTTGTATTGTTCAGCCGGCACAGAAGGAAACTCTCAAAATATGAATTCCCAGTGTTTTTCTTTTTAGTTTGCAAAGCATACACCAAAAGACAGCTCTATGCTAGGATTATGAGTTCTTTTGTAAGTGTGCCTTATTCATTCGTGGACTAGCTGAAAGCAAAAAAAGTAAATCTAACAAAAGCTTCATACATCTTTGAATTTATGACACAGGCATAATGTCAAATACCAGGGCAGCCCACCTTGATAGGGATAACATATAAGGTAAAAAAAGCTCAGAATTTTGATCCCAAACTAATGACTTTTTGGGGCATCCATATGTATCTTGATTTTTAAATTCCATTCATTTACCCCTAGTGACATGTATCATTGCTTGTTCATTCCCAGATTCTTGCAGCCGATTCTGGGAAGTTCTGCCATCTGCAGGTCTTACACAAGTCCTTACCTCAGCATCACCTTGTGCTCATCTACAGCACCCTAACATACACATGACATTATGGATCTCAGTTACCTTCATTAACTGTGAAGGATTGTCCACGGAAGCAGGCATCTCATCCTAGCTGTCTCAGATCTTAGCAAGCTCTAATTTCCCATTGCAGGTGCCTGTTTCTGCTGATAGTTCTAGAGACACACTAGACAACAAGGTTAGGCTTGGCTAATTACATTAGGAGTCAGTCCTGGATGTAGATGTTTAATGTGTACAAGTGGAAGTGTCTACATATGAGATAGAAATGTAAGTTCTCATTGTAGCAAATGATAATTCATGGTTTGATTCATACACCTTCACAAAGGTGCTGAGGTGACATTCTAGGTACCTGGGACATCTGTTTGGCACTGGCAGAAAGGACAGACCCTTCTGGACTGGCAGCTGTAGACTAGTCAGAATGTCCTAGAACAGCTTACATGAAAATAAATGTCTACATTTATGCAGCTGAGCTGACTCTTAGAGAAAATAAAATCTATTTAGCAGTAGATGGCTACGTCTGGTCAGCTGAATACTCCCTACTTCATTCACTGTATTGACTAGAGCTCAAATAACTTTCACAGGTTAGAGACTGCTCAAGTGAAGACACCTCCATGCTGTTACATTAAGCTCACCCCAAAAGACACTCCAAGAATCTGTGGGGGTCAAGACAGTTGCCTGAAGCACAGGCATCCAGCATCACTCATAATATCCTAGATGATCTAAGAATTCTAACCTAACATTAGATAGGATCCAAAGATTTTGTGCTCTTCTGGGAAGGTAGCTGAAGGCATGGTGGACTAATCAAAGAAATCCAAGATGTCACTAGACTTGTATACTGAGATGAGGCCTAGAAGACAGGTTGGGTACATTGACTCTGTTTGTTCATGGTTTTTGAAAGAAAAACTAATTGTTGAGTAAATCATTCTATTTTTAACATTCCTATGCATTTATTTTAAGCCAGTTAAATGCAATTTCTACAGATCAATACCAACGTTACCTGGGCATTCCTAAATACAACATGGATCTTTGCAATGAGGAATAAATATTTTCTTCTTAATGAAACAATTTTTAAAGAAGCACACTGATAAGGGCATGTTACATTAATTTGCCAGTAATTTGAGGACTTAAAATTTGTATTTGTGTGTGCATGAACATTTAGCTCACTGAAACAAAATAATTTCACCGGAACACCCATTCTAACTGCCACCATCACCTGCTGAATGATACATTTCTGGCAACTAAAGCAAATTTGCCGATGGGGAGGTTTGAATGGAATGTTGCTATGTAACCAAACTCCAAAAAGTGTCTTTAAAGCAGTGATGAATGAGCGAAGTCCACAAATAGGGTTTTTTTCTGTCATAAATGTAATACTTACACAGATCCCTTTAATTGCATCAGTAACTGAACTGACAGCCAAATAAATCTGACAAAGAATGTAAAAAACTTGATGTATCCTACGCTGATGGGTGGAGAAGATTTCAAGGAGGCTTTAACTAGTTATTTGCTTAATAACAAGGTTATATTTGCTCTTATGATTGCAATTATGATTTCATGGAGTTTCAAAATTTGGATGACAGCAGCCTTCACATTTTGTGCAAAAAAGGTACGTGTATTCTCTTAGTAGCCTATAGAAATGTGACTGAGAAAGACTGAAAGAGAAAGATTTAAGAGAAACTGAAAGATTTACTGTTGTAATAGATTAAGAAATGAACCTTTTGAGAAAAACTTTTCTGTATGAAACTTTCCTGATAACAGAATGTCTATTTCTTATTTTAAATCACTTTTGGCCTGTTTTATTTTTGTAGCATTCCTTTTTTAATGCACTCTGATGCTTTGGCAACATAAAATCTATGCAGGTGACATCTCTGCCTACATTTACTTTTAAAATAAAGACATTGTAAATCTTTTTTCTTTCTTTCTTAAGAAACTAAATTTAATAACACAATACAATTAAAATAATGACATATTGATGGTGTTTGCTCATTCAGTTAATTTTCACTTTTGTTGCACCTTGTTGCTTTTAGAGTGGTATGTTTTAGACCATACCAGTAGCCCAGCACATGCCAAAATACCACAGCCATTGTGAAGAGTTTCAGGAATAGCTCTACCAGTCACATCAATTCATATTTTCTGTTTCAAGTCTGAACTTCTTTTAAATGCATAAATGCTCCAGCATTCCCTGGCTGTGTTTAGCATTAAACTAGGAACTCAGATCTTCACAGGCAACAGGTTAGCTTCTTGTTCTTAGGACGTATCAGACCAGGTATTTCAAGCAGGAAAAAAACTCACCAGAAATATGAATATCATGGTAAAGACCATGGTGAGAACCTCAGACACATTCCTCTCTCTGGCATTTCCTATGGGGTTAGTTTAGGTGTCAGCACGTTGGCTCTTGTGAGTGAATTCCATTCATAAGCACTGGGCTGTACCAGATCCTCTGATGAATGTAAAATGTATTACTTGAGATTGCGATTTCCACTCTAGAGTCCTAAAACCAAAAATTTGTGTGGCCACATTCTGATAAGCCTTCCAGTGTGGAACTGGTCTCTCGTTCATTAACTAAGCCAACTGGAGGCTGAGAGGAGAAATGGATGGTCTCTCTCCAAACTGGGGTCAACATAAGAAGGCAAATGAACTACTTTAAGCTAAAATATCATGTTGGAACAGAGCAGATAGTTAAAATTAGTAACACAGTTCAGGGTAATAAAAAAAAAGGAAAAAGAATTCTAATAAACAAATGTCTCCTCCCTGGAAGTGTTCAAGATTGTTCAAGACCAGGTTGGAAGGGGATTTGAGCAACCTGGGCTAATGGACGGTGTCTTTGCCTGTGGCGAAGGGTTCGAACTAGATGACCTTAAAGTTCCCTTCCAACTCAAACCACTATATGAATCTGTGTTTCTATGAAATAAAGTTGTGAGTCTTCCAAAAAAAGTAATGAGAGGAGGAAACCTTGCCATTTTAAAATGTCTTTGATCAGCTTATGCAAGACATTTTATAGTTCACTTGCCCATGACACCAAGGAACTGCACATGATGCTCTGATCTGCTCTTCACATGATCTTCATGCACAGTAATGCTAATTCATAATACAGATTTCGAAGACACATGAGGCTGAGGATCTCCTATCTTATTTTAAAGTATTTGTTGAGATTAATGATTAAGAGACAAAGTACATCTTTGTTCTGGATGTTGACTTCACTAGGTAAGATCCTAAATCAACTTGGAGTGCCTTTATTCCAGTAAAACTGAAGAATATGAAGATACTCAGGAGTTTTTCAGATGTTTCCTTTATTTTATAAAACTAGATTCTTTCAGGTAACAGTAATATGCAGTGAAAAATAAAAATAAGAATATCTGAAAAGACAGTTGCTCATCCTATGTTGGTACCTGATTATGAGATTATCATCTTTTGTTATAGTCAGTGAAAAGAAATAGTCCTATCATGAAGTCACTCCTATCATGAAGTTCCCGCTATCTCAAGGAATATTCTGAAAATGATCAGATGTTTAAGAGTATAACTGATTCAAATGCAGATTTTTGCATTGCAGATATTTAAGCACAGATTACATGAATTCCACTAATAGGGTTTACTTCTGCCTAGCTTAGGCACCTAATTTTTAGGGATCTAAGGAAGTATTAGAGTAAGCAAAAAAAGTTTTCTCTAGAGTAACTGAAGAAAAGTAGGTGCCTAACTTAGTTGCCTAAAACTTAGAGGGTGTTAATTCTCTTTGGATGGCTTTGAAAGCACCTATATTTTTTCTTTTACTTTATATGTACCTAGTAAAATAGGAAAAAAAAATCACTAGGAATGTAAAGTTAAAAGCAAGTTAGATGTGAATGATAGACAAGTGGGACCGCCTTTTACACTGACATCTCTGGTGATGATACAAGAAGATTGACACAGCAGAAGAAGAGTGACTGTGTAGAACTCATCTTTGACAAGTTGAAACATATATTGATTGCTGTGTATATAGTACAGTGAGGTCTGTCCTAGACACAGGTACATAAATCTCTAGATATGCAAAGAAAAGAGAAAGATAAATGTATTATTAAGCTCCAAACTCTCAAAAAATATGTATCAAAAATAAGGCAGAAAGTTCAAAATAAAACAATTTTTTTAAGAAGTAATTTTTTATTGTGGGAGTTCTTATTCATTGAGGTCCTGTCTTGATGTATTACCTTTCTAAACCTACATGAGCAGAATATCTGGAACAGTCTTCTGGCTCCAGAAAGCCAATAAGATCTGGGAATGGCTGAGAAGCTTGTTGGTGTCTCACAACAGTCCAGATGCCACTGGTCCTGATTTTGATAGTAGCCTGCAAAGTGATGTAGTGGGACCTGGGAGTTACTCTGGAGTCCCAGAGTTGTGGCAGAGAGGTTCTTCATTTGGACTACTTCTTCCACCTTCTCTGCCAGTGTTTCCATGCCCAACTTCTTCTTTCCCAATTCACACAGTTTTTGGTGGTTATATCTGACTATTTATATGCTTAAAATGGGATTCTGCCTCTGCTAAGTGCTACACACAAGGCAATTTCTCCTGGAGGAACTTCACTTCTTACATCCCCAACTGGAGGCATTTCACAGTGAAAAGGTTCTTTACTGACATCTCTATGTCAAAATTACAGTGCTTTCTCAGTGCATGTGTGGAGTAAAAATGCAAAGTCATTTTTAACAACAGACAATTTAAAATCAGGTTTTTTATTCCCAATTTTAGAAGAGATGACTGAACAGACACTTCATGCATCTGAGACCTCATTAGTTTATCTATCCAATTAAATGACAACATTGAAAGAAGTAGGTGGGAAATCTGAAAGAATGTATAGTATTACCAAGATTTACTTAACCTAGTAATTTATTTTCTCTGTCAGGACATTCAAAACTATAATGGTAGACAGCTTAATGACAAAAGAACTGCCCCTGGAACTGGTTCATCTTCACCTGATATCCAATGGAAAAAAGGAAAATGTTTATATTTAGAAACAAAACATTGCATTTTTAAAATGCACACATGCCAGCTTAAAGCCATATGTTTAATCACAAACAAAAAAATTTTATCTGTATTTTTCTTTGCAAATTTCACTACCAGACACTTTCAATATGCTTAATTTGTTACTGAATCAAGTATGCCATTTAAAAAACAGCACTTACATGTTACTGTGCTTACTTTCACCAGAAAAATAGATTCACAGTGCTCAAAGAAGATGAAAAGCATTTTAAAAATAAGTATTTTAACTCATATCCTAGAGATCTCTGAATCTGCTAACACTCTGAGTAGAGCTGTCTGTGCATAGGAAGGACAGCACTTGCTACACTGTAGAAGCTAATTTTATGGAATTTGGCTTCTTTCAGAGCAATTAGAGCCTAATGGATCTTTTAAAAAGAATATAGTTTTGTATATTTATTAACTGTATCTCCTGGGAAACAGCTCCTCTTTTCTCCATTTCTTCTTTTCACATTGAGGGCCAGAAAGAGGACATTTTTTCGTTTTTTTTTTACATCCTTCAGTTATCTTTTCCTATGTTTTTTTAAATTTTTTTTTTTTTTTTTTTTTTTTTTTTTTTTTTTTGCCAGGGGTGATTTCTGGGTGGATATGCATGGGTGCAGCTGAAAACAGCAATTGGCCACTTACACCTCTTCTCACCCAGGCAGATGCAGGCAGACCTGAGCTCATTCTGCCTTTCCTCAGAGCCCTCTGACCAAGCAGGAGCATGGACAGGATGAACTCAGGGCTGTCTGTACCCACCTGTGCAGGCATGCTCCATAAATCGTTACTCACAGCCGTGGGATTAACACCCCCTAAAACTAATCATGTACAAGCTGTCTGCAGAAAGCCTACAGAGTCTCTGTCTGCTGGAAATGGGGATGTGGGCAGCCCAAGTGGCAATTTATTGCAGAGTAAGGAAGGGTAGTGACTCTTCCTTTGAGTATGTCCCTCTTCTTTTCAAAGGGAAATACAGCAATTACTGTAGACTTCTAAGGTAAGTGCTGGGTCCTGCACTTGGGTCACAACAACCCCAGGCTTTTCCTACAGGCTTGGGGTACTGTGGCTAGAAAGCTGCCCAGAGAAAAAGGACTTGAGGATGCTGGCTGAATATGAGCTGGGGTGGCCAAGAACATTATCCTGGCCTGTATCAGGAATAGTGTGGCCAGCAGGAGCAGGGAAGTGATTGTTCACTTGTATTCAGCACTGGTGAGGCCACATTTCAAATATTGTGTTCAGTTCTGGAGCCCTAACTGCAAGAAGGACATTGAGCTGCTGGAGCGTGTGCAAATGAAGAGAAACAAAGGTCTTGTCTGGAGAACAAGTCTCATGAGGAGCTTGTGAGGAAACTGGGGTTGTTTAGTCTGGAGAAAAGGAGGCTGAAGGGAGACCTTATTGCTTCCTACAACTACCTGAAAGGAGGTTGTAGTGAGGTGGGTGTTGGTCTCTTCTCACAAATAGCAAGTGATAGAACAAGAGGAAATGGCCTCAGTTTGTCCCAGGGGAGGTTTAGATTGGATATTAGTAAAAATTTCTTCAACCAAAAGGGTTGCCAAGCACTGGAACAGGCTACCCAGGGAAGTGATTGAGTCACCATCCCTAGAGGTACGTATAAGGCATGTAGATGTGGTGCTTCCAGACATGGTTTAGCAGTGGACTTGGCAGTGACCTTAAAGGTCTTTGCCAACCAAAATGATTCTATGATTCTGTCTAATTTTGGGATGCTGGAGTTAGCTGGGAGCATCTTCCACAGAGTGGAAGCTCTTAGGAACCAACCGTAGTGAGGCGGCCAACAAGACTGTAGCTCTCTCAGCCTGATGTTCCAGGAAGGAACTTTAGGGTTAATGCCTTTGTGTTTAGAGTTTTGAAACACAGGGTATACAAAGACTAGATCTTGGAAAACGTGACATCCTGGCATGATTTTAAATTCTTAGCAGGTCTAAACAGATTTCTATATCAGTCATGGGCATTTACAATTAGGAATGATCGTCTATTTAAATCCTAATAAATATCTTCTGCTGAACTGTGTCAAAACAAAGTGCAAGATATCTTCAGTGGATTCCTTAAACAAATAATATTAAAGTTACTTTAAAAATGCCCTCTGGGTATTATACTGAAACACCTGTTTTCTTGAGCAACATCTACTCCCATGGGAAATAAGTTCAAAGCCAATATAGTAGCATACAGAATGTTTTTGCCAAATACAAATGCTGCCTACATTCAGTATTGCAAATGGAAATTTTTTTTTCCATTTGCAGTCTTCTTTCCTTAATAACCCAAGGTCATTTATACAACAGAGCTATTTTTATTTGTATGGCAGAGTTTATCATTGGAAATATTTAACTGCAGCTCTATTTTTAAAAGACTTTGTTGAGTTTAAAGTAAAGAGAAAGCAAACCTTTACCCAGACAGGGTTTAAATGTTAATTCAAAAAAGGGAAAACAGTTTCTGAACTTCAGCAATAGTTTCCATTTGGTCCTCAACAACAATATGAAATTAAACTCATCCAAACAAATTAAAAGATTCCACTTTCTTTCAATATCGATAAACTTGGGATTAGGGCCAGCTCCTGCTCCCACTGATTTCAACAGTAAAATATCTATCTGGGTTGAAATCATCCAATTCTTATCTCTATATGTACCAAGATTACACAAAATCAATAGAAAATATAAAGTGAGGTTATAATTAGGACTTGATAATGCTGAGTTTGTATTCAGAGTTACAATCTAATTTGCAATGCACGTTAATTTTGGGAAGGATGACAGAAGTAGAAAAGAATAAAGGAAGCAAGTACTTTTTCTGTGTCATTTCTGCCTTTTAGCTGATAGCTTTATTTTGTTAGAGTCAAAGGCAAAGCTGTCATTGATTTCAGATAAGACAGGATTTTCTCTGTTGCACTTCTTGTCTGTGGTTCATTTAAAAATCATGGCAGTTTAGTCCTCTGAGAAAGCAGAGAAGGATACACTTGATGTTATTTAGAGACTTTTCCACTACTCAGATTTTTCCATTAATTTCACTAGGGTTTGATTGAGCCCTTTGCAAACACTAAAACCCACTGAGGGCTGGGCGTGAGCATTTTCAGAATTAATGACAAATGAACATTTTCAAAATAATGTCCAAGCTAAAACAATTTCCTAGTGAAGTATTCGTAAGCAGCAATCTTCCTGAAGTTCTCGGCTATGCAAAACAATTTAATCATACCTTAAAGCCAACTGGAAAAAAGTTGTCTAAGTTTCAGTCTCTCCTGGAAACGCATCTACTAACATTACCAATGATCTTTCCTAATTCCTGTTGGAAAGATCTTTTGTTGTGGTACCTACCAGTTTATTTTGCATTGTCCGGAAATAATTTCCATGAGATGATTATTACCTCAGAGCAATTAAACAGAAATTCAGAAATAAATGCAGCCAAATAAATAGAAAAGTGGTTGACTTTGCTAAAGTCAAAGCAAATACATTTCTTAGAAAAGAACAGACATCTTTCCAGGTAATGATCAGGATTTGCATTTTAAACACATAAAAGTTATCATTATTTTAAATTTAGTTGGACTTTACATACATGCCAGCTGGTGTCACAGTAATATCTCCACTTTGGAAACAGAAGCTGGAGTGTTCAGGTGCTATTGATCTGTGCAACATCACTTGCAGCCTCTCACCTTGTACATTTGCTTTATTGTTTGTGGCTTTGGATTAGTAAAATTCAGCAGTTTCTGGGTAGAGAAATGGATGGAAGCTCTTGAAGCAAGGGACAGGTGAAATCAGTAAAATTCAGCTGAGTTTGCAGACAAAAATACCCCAACCAACCAGATCATTAAGCAGTCAGTTTCTTTGAGGGACACTTCAGAGACCTTATTAATATAATCATAGAATCATGGAATTATAATTTTGGGTTGGAAGGGACCTTAAGCATCAACCAGTACCAAACCCTCCTGCATGGGCAGGGCCACCTCCTCCCAGCAGACCAGGCTGCTCAGAGCCCCATCCAGCCTGGCCTTGAACACTTCCAAGAAGGGGGCATCCACAACTTCTCTTGGCAATTCCTTTCAGTGTCTCACCACCATCACAGTAAAGATCATAGCCTCTCTTCAGCTTTGCTTTGGAGCTTTGCCTTCCTGAGTCTTCCACTTAGGTCCTTGTCATCTGTGACTCCTGTGAAGAGAAAAGCAAGGGCAACATACACAATGAGTCTTTACTACAAGTAAATGGGAATGGGCTACAGGAAGAAGGTGGCAAGGTCAAAGAAGATATGGCTTAGCCCCTCCTTTTGTTCTGGTGACATACATACTTGA